>NC_088393.1:12328166-12633833 GCF_037993035.2 Macaca fascicularis
GCTGTCTGGGCATTGAAGCACTAGATATTTATTGTAGTCTTTGCAGTCTGGGCTTGTTTGGACCCGTCTTTTTGGGAAGGCTTTCTAGGTATTCAAAGGGACTTGGCTGTTTTTGTCTAAGCTATTTCTGCTTTGTGGGGTACTCCAAGCCTAGTTACACCTGGTTTTTGCAGACTCACAGTGGTACCACCTTGCTGGTCTTAGATAAGATCCAGATGAATTCCCTGAATTACCAGGCAGGGTCTCTTGTTCTCTTCCCTTACTTTCTCCCATATAAATGGAGTCCCTCTGTGTTGAGACGCTTGCAGCTGGGGGTGGGGTGACACAAGTGCCTCATGTTCGCCAGCACTGGGACTGCGTCGGGTCACATCTGAAGCCAGCACAGCACTGAGTCTCACCCAAAGCCCACTGTAACCTCTACCTGGCTAAAGCCTATGTTTGCTCAAGGCCCTAGGGATCTGCAATCAGCAGACGGGGAAGCCAGGCAGGTTTGTGTCCTTTCCTTCAGGGCACCAAGTTTCCCTAGTCCCTGACTGGGGGTCCAGAGATGGCATCCAGGAGCCAGGGACTGGAGTCAAAAATCTTAGAAACCTACCTGATGCCCTATTCTACTGTGGCTAAGCTGGCACTCAAACCATGAGACAAAGTCTTCCCACTCTTCTCTCCCCTTTCCACAGGCAGAGAAGCCTCTCCCACCATGGTCACCAACATCACAACCCATGGGTAATCTTGCCAGGCTGCTACTGATATTCACTTAAGACCTAAGGGCTCTTCGGTCAGCCTGTGGTGAATGCTGCCAGCCTGGAACTCACCCTTCAGAGCAGTGGGCTCCCCTCTGGCTCAGGGTAAGTCAAGACATGCCATGCAAGAGCCAAGGCCTGGTATTGGAGACCCCAGGAGCCCGCTTGGTGTTCTACCCCATTATGGCTGAGCTGGTACCTAAGGTGCAGGTCTAAGTACCCTCTACTTTTCTCTGTTTTTCTCAAGCAGAAAGATTATCTTACTGTATTTCCCAGAGCTGGGAATGTGCTGGGTGTCACCTGAAGCCAGCACACCTCAGAGTCTCATCCAAGGCCCACAGCATACTACCTGGGTGTTACCACTGGTGGTTCAGGGCTCAAGGGTTCTTTAGACAGCAGGTGATGAATCTTGCCAGGTCAAGGTCCTTCCCTTCAAGGCAGTGGGTTCACATCTGATCAAGGGTGTGTCTAGGTATGTTGCCCAGGAGCTAGGGCCTGGAAAGGGGCTCTGCTGACTCTGCCCAGTTCCCTATTCTACGGTGCCTGAGGTGGTACCCAAGATGCAAGACAAAGTCCTCTTTAGTCTTCCCTCTCCTCTCCTCAAATTGAAGGGAGGATTCACTTTTGTCGCTGTGAGCTGTGCTGCCTGAGGTTGGGGGACAGGTGGTGCAAGCACTCCCTTAGCCACCCAGCTGATGTCTCACTAGGTCATGAGCCCCTCCCCACTCATGTCCACTGGCTCTGAGCCCAGCACAGCACTAGGACTTGCCTAGGAATTGCAGTCCTTATTGCCTAACCTGCCTTTTAAGTTTATTCAGAACCTCAGAGCCCTTTAGTCCACAGTGACGAGGCTTGCAAAAACTCAAGTTCCAACTGCTGGGATGGGTAATTCCCCTCTGGCTAGGGTTGGTCTGAATGCTCCCTCTGTGGGTAGGCATCAGCTATTTAGCCTGGTTTTGCTTTCCACTGTGACAGGACAGCACTGAGTCAAATGCAGGGTCTCCTAATTACTGCATCTCCTTCACCAAGCACACAGATTCTCCAAGGCACATGGCCACTGCCAGGGGATGGGGAGGGCTGGTGACAGCGATTCAAGACTGTCTTTTCTAATTTCTTCAGTTCCACTTTCAGTGATATGAAGTTAAAAACAGGTGCTGTGGTTGCTCACCTGATTTTTTTGTTCTTAGGAAGATGATTTTTGTGTGTGTGTAAACAGTTGTTACATTTGATGTTCCAGTAGGGGGCACATTTAGTGAAGGCTTCTATTTGGCCATCCTGCTCCATCCTCCCTCTGGTTTTACCATTTTGCATTCCCACCAATAGCACCCAAGAGTTTTGGTTAATTCACATAGTTGCCAGCATTTGTTATTTTGTTGTTCTTAGGTAGTGGCAAAATAATGAAGGTGAGGGTGTATGGATGTCATTGCGGTTTTGATTTGCATTTCCCTAACCATGAGTGATGTTGAACATCTTTACGTGATTATCACCTATTTGTATATTTCATTAGAGGAATGTCTATTCAATTCCCTAACACATTTTTCAATGTAATTGTATTTTACCCAGCATGCACTGCTGAAACAAAATACCAACTACTGAGGGTATTAACCCACTAACCTTTTTTTTTTTTTTTTTTTTGAGATGGAGTCTTGCTCTGTTGCCCAGGCTGGAGTGCAGTGGCACAATCTCGGCTCACTGCAACCTCTTCCTCCTAGGTTCATGGCATTCTCCTGCCTTGGCCTCCCAAGTAGCTGGGACTATAGGCGCCTGCCACCACGCCCAGCTAAATTTTTGTATTTTTAGTAGAGACGGGGTCTCACCGTGTTAGCCAGGATGGTCTCGATCTTCTGACCTCATGATCTGCCTGCCTCGGCCTCCCAAAGTGCTGGGATTACAGGCGTGAGCCACTGTGCCTGGCCGACTGAACCCACTAACTTTTAATTCTCACTGTACAAGACGGTATTAAGTAAGTCCAAGGTCAAAGTAGTGGCAGATTCAGTGCCTGGTAAGGGTCTGCTTCATGGTACAAGCAAGGCTGTCATCTCATTGAGTTCTCATATGGTAAAGAGCAAAAGAAAGCTACTTAGGGAAATGTATAAGCCCATTCATAAAGGACTACCCTCATGATCTCATCTAATTCTAACTACCTCCCTGAGATCCCATATCTTCATTCCATACATTAGGAAGTAGGGCTTCAACACTTGAATTTCAGGAGACAAACTCAGTAACTTTCTACCCTGCCTTCCCAAATTTATATCCCTACATGCAAAATACATTTATTTCATTTCAACAGCATCAAAAGTATTGAGTCAGTCCACAATGAGCTGTAAAGCCTAAACTCAAACTCAATTAAGTATCAGCTGAATCAGATATGGGTGAGAGTTGAGGTAACATTCATCCTGAGGCAACATTCTTTTCCAAATGTGAGCCTTAGGAAACAAACCGGTTGTGTGGCCTAGTGTTGAGACAGGCTTAGGAAAAGCACTTCTATTTCAAAGAAGAGAAATATGAGAGAAGGAAGTGGTGACAGTTCCCAAGCAAGACAAAAACCTGGAAGGTAAGTTTCATATAAGAATAATCTTCTTTGACTCAATATTCTGGATAAGAAATTGGTGGGAAAGGCTGTCTGACATGATCGAGGATGACACTGAAAAATTTACACAAAAGCAAAGACAAATGTTTACTAACAAGGAACTCAAAAGATCTGCTGAAATCCTCTACGATGGCAACAATAATGACATTATGATGATGCAGAAGATTTAGAAGGTGCAGAGCCATTGATTGGGACCTGAAAACATTGCAGCAGTTTTTCAACAGGCAGAGGTGTTAAAGATTATTACCCTCAAGTAAGATCCCTCAGTGGAGCAAAGTCTCCACCTCATCGGAATAATTACAACATGCCTACAAACACATTTGATGATGCAAAGAAATAAAGGAATAAAGTTCCTATAACAATGTTTCTAACTAAGCATTTGCAAATATGAAGACCGAACCCTCAGTACTTATAGATCTTCAGCCCTCAAGCCAAACAGATCCTGACTGTATCATTTAGCCTCCTCCAAAGAGTCAACATCTACAATCAGAACCTTGTTCTCGTAACATAGATGATTGTTCTGATGTTCTGTCAGAAGATTCCATTTAACCTGATCTCTCACTACTTACCTACAATACCACATGTCTAGTCACCTCAACAAATCACAATGTTAGGCACCATACAGTGATCATCATCACTGTCATTATACCTGGGTAATCAAGAGAGACAAACTAGGATTTTGCTGAATATTAACATACTATTTCAGGTCAATTCTCAAAAAGAATCTGTGTGTATTGAAGGAAATTGTAACTTTCTGGCTGACATGTACTATTTAAGGAGGCTTGTGATGGTTGCTCCCGTACTGAATAAGTATAGACTTTTTCTCATTATAATTCCCTAAACAATATAACTATTTACATAGTATTTACAATGCATGAATTATTATAAATAACCTAAAAATGATTTAAAGTGTACAGGAGGATGTGCATAGGTTACATGCAAATATGTCATTTTTAAAAAGGGACTTCAGCATCTGTGGATTCAGGTATCCTTGGGAGGTAATAGAACCAATCTCTTGAAGATCTCCAGAGATAACTATATTCAAAATAAATGGAAACTACTTAAGTCTTTATAACATCTTTATATTCATAGGGCTTATCTCCAACGTGAATTCTTCTTCATATCTTAAATACAATAAGACTAGCAAATGCTTCTCCCACATTCCATACATTTAGAGAGTTTCTCTTTAGGGGGTCCTTTTATGTCAATTAAAGGAAGTGGGAGAACTGAATACTTTTTCACATGCCTTACATTCATACAGTTTCTCTCCAGTGTGAATTTTTTCATGTATACAAGGGGAACTGGAAAAACTGAAGGCTTTACCAAATTGCATACATCCACGGGCTTGCTCCCAGTGAGTTCTTTCATGCCTTAGGAGGGAAACGGACGAAAACAAAACGCTTTCCTACACTCCTTACATTCATGGAGATTCTTTCCAGTGTGAGTCTTTTAATGATTTCAAAAGGAACAGACATCCCTGAAGGCCTTCCCACATCTACATTTATAGGGTTTCTCCCCAGTGTGCGTCCTTGTATGGCTTTGTAGAAAACTGGAAGAATCAAGGGCTTTCTCACATACCTTGCATTTCTGAGATCCATCTCCAGTGTGTGTTTTCACGTGTCTTTGAAAGCTTGTGCATGAAAGAATGCTTTCCCACATTGCTTACATTGATAGGGTTTCTCTTCGGTGTGCGTTCTTTCACGTCTTTGAACTAAACTAAGATAATGAAAGCTTTTCCCACATATCTTACATTTATGATTTCTATTTCCAGTGTATGTTCTCATGTATCTTTGAAAGCCTCTGAGATGAGAAAATGCTTTTACACATTGCTGACATTCACAGGGTTGTTTTCCAGTATGAGTCTTTTCATGTATTTGACTGTAACAGGAACAACTGAAGGCTTTCCCACATTGTTTGCATTTATGTTTCTCTCCAGTGTAAGTTCTTTCATGTCTTTGAAATGGTCTGTGAAAATTGAATATGTGGGTCTTTCCCACATATCTTACATTTATGAGGCCTATCTCCACTGTGTAAAGCTTCTGAGATGATTAAGTGCTTTCTCACATTCCTTTTAGTCACTAAGTTTCTTTCCAGGGTTAGGCCTTTAATGTATTCAAAGGAAGTGGCAGTAACTGGAGGCTTTCTCACATTGTTTATGTGTAGTGGCTTCTCTCCATATTCCTGATACTCATGTGGCTTGTGTTGATCATGAGCTCTATGGTAGCAATTACCACGAATGACCCATGCTGACTTCTCCACACACACTGCTTTCATGTGGTTTTGCTCAAGGGAGACTTTTTTTTTTTTTTTTTTTTGAGATGGGGTTTCTCTCTTGTTGCCCAGGCTGGAGTGCAATGGCCGATCTTGGCTCACTGCAACCTCTGCTTCCCGGGTTCAAGTGATTCTCCTGCCTCAGCCTCCCGAGTAGCTGGGATTACAGGCATGTGCCACCATGCCCGGCTAATTTTGTATTTTTAGTAGAGACCGGGTTTCTCCATGTTGATCAGGCTGGTCTGGAACTCCCGACCTCAGGTGATCCACTCGCCTCGGCATCATTTTCAGGGCTGGTAGATCTTGAGGCTTGGTTAAACAGAAAGAGAAGGGTAAACAGAGCTTTAAGAAGCTGGGCTAAGGATTCAAGGAATTCTCCAGCTCAGATCCATCCACAGAGACTGAGAGAGGTCAATTTTTTGCTTGATTCATTTTCTCTTTTTCTTTTGTTCCTGGCATTGTCAGAACACTGGGTGAATATAAGCTAAAGGAACAGAGACTTCAGTGACTACACTGGACAAGGAACATGGTCTCTATAAATACACTTTTGAAAGTTACCAAACAAATAAACAATTACAGCCTGCAGCAAACATAAAGAGCATAAAAAGGAAGGGGGAGAATTTGATTTACAGAGTTACTCTTATTATAATATTCAAATGTCTACTTTTAACCTTTATTTTAGGTTCCAGGGTACATAGGCAGTTTTTTTTTTATGTAGATAAACTTGTGTCACGGGAGTTCGATGTACAGATTATTTAATCACCTGGGTACTAAGCATGATACCTGATAGTTATTTTTTTCTGATCCTTTTCCTTCTCCACCCTTAAGTAGGCCCCAGTGTCTGTTGTTCCTCTCTTTGTGTTCACATATTCCCATTATGTAACTCCCACTTATAAGTGAGAACATGTGATATTTGGTTTTCTGTTCCTGTGTTAGTTAAGGATAATAGCCTCCAGCTCCATCCATGTTTCTGCAAAGACATGATCTTGTTCTTTTTTATGGCTGCATAGTATTTCTTGGTGTATATGTGCCAAATATTCTTTATTCAGTCTACTGTTAATAGGCATTTAGGTTGATTTCATATATTTGCTATTGTCAATAGTGTTGCAATGAACATAGGTGTGCATGTGTCTTTATGGTAAAATAATTCATATCCTTTGGGTATATACCCAGTAATTGGATTGCTGGGTCAAATGATAATTCAGTTTTTAGTACTTTGAGGAATCACCACTCTGCTTTCCACAATGGTTGAACTAACTTAAACTCCCACCAGCAGAGTATAAGCATTCCCTTTTCTCGACAACCTTGCCAGCATCTATTTTTTGACTTTTTATTAATAGTCATTCTGATTGGTGTGAAATGGTATCTCATTGTGGTTTTGATGTGCATTTCTCTAATGATTAGTGATACTGGGCATTTTTTTTTTTCATTTGCTTGTTGGTTACATGCATGTCTTCTTTTGAAAAGTGTCTTTACTCCATCTTGAGTTGATTTTTGTATATAATTTAAGAAAGGGGTTCAGTTTCAATCTTTTGCATATGGCTAGCCAGTTATCCCAGCACCATTGATGAGTACTTCCCCACTGCTTGTTTTTGTCAGCTTTGTGAAAGATCAGATGGTTGTAGGTGTGCAGCATTATTTCTAGGCTCTGTATTCTGTTTCATTGGTAATGTGTCAGTTTTTGTAAAAGTACCATGCTGTTTTGATTACCGTAGCCCTGTAGTATATAGTTTGAAGTCTGGTAGCATGATGCCTCCAGCTTGTTCTTTTTGCTTAGGATTGCCTTGATTATTTGGGAATTTTAAAGTTATTTTTTCCCAAGAACCAATCCTTGCATTTGCTGATCTTTTGTATTTATTTATTTAATTTTTTTTGGTATCTCAATTTCCTTCAGTTTAGCTCTGATTTTGGTCATTTTAGTTCTGATTTTGGTCATTTCTCGTCTTTTGCTAGCTTTGGAATTGGTTTGCTCTTGCTTCTCTAGTTCTTCTAGTTGTGATCTTTCACAACTTCCTCTAGTTCTTCTAGTTCAGATCTTTCTTTTTGATTTGGGCAGTTAGTGCTATAAATTTCCATCTTAACACTTCTTTAGCTATGTCCCAGAGATTCTGGTATGTTATTATCTTTCTTCTCCGTTTCGAAGAATTTCTTAATTTTGGCTTTAATTTCATTATTTACTCAGAAGTCATTCCGAACCAGGCCATTTAATTTTCACATAATTGTATGGTTTGGGGAGATTTTCTTAGTCTTGATTTCTATTTTTATTGCACTGTGGTCTGAGAGTGCAGCTGGTATGATTTTGTTTGCTTGTTTTTTAAATTTGCTGAGGGTTATTTTATGTCTGACTGTGTGACTGATTTGAGAGTATGTGCCATTTGGTGAGGGGAAGAATATATAATCTGCTGGTTTTGGGTAGAGAGTTCTATAGATGTCTATTAGGTCCATTTGGTCAGGTGTTGGTGGAAGGCTAAGGAGGAACAAAGGCAAATGTTACATGGCGGCAGGCAAGAGAGCATGTACAGGGAAACTGTCCTTCATAAAGCCATCAGATTTCATGAGACTTATTCACTATCATGAGAACAGTGTGGGAAAACCGCCCCCATGATTCAATTACCTCCCACTGGATCACTCCCATGACATGTGGGGATTATGGGAGCTACAATTCAAAATGAGATTTGGGTGAATAAGTCTCATGAGATCTGACGGCTTTATAAAGGGCAGTTCCCCTGCACGTGCTATCTTGCCTGCCACAGTGTAACATTTGCTTTTGCTCCTCCTTCGCCTTCCACCATGATTGTGAGGCCTCCCCAGCCATGCTGAACTGCAAGTCAATTAAACCTCTTTTTCTTCGTATCGCCATGGGTGCCAGCTCCCAGTTCATAATGTCTTTTTTTGTTTGTTTTTAAATAGAGATGGGGGTTTCACCACATTGCCCAGGCTGGTCTTGAGCTCCTGAGCTCAAGCAAACCACCCACCCCAGCCTCCCAAAGTGGTGGGATTACAGGCATGAGTCATGGTGCCTGGCCTCATAATGCTTTTATATCTGGTATTCTTCATAAAAATATGAAGATGAGTGTTTTCAAATTCAAAGTCTAATGTCTCAGCCTTTGATTTAAGCATTTAATTCAATAACATTTAAAGGCTTGATGGAAGGAGCATTTCCACACTGTGTTTAGGAGACAGGAGGGCAAATTGAACTCCCAGAGTTAAATCCATTAGTGCCCCTGACTCATCCCCAGGTTTTGATCCACCTCAGGGCTCCATTTCAGGAATTATCATCTGGCCTCCAAGCTTTGGAATATGTTTGGCCTCCTGAAAGGGGTTGACTTGTGAACTGTGGATGCACCAGGCTGCTTATCTGAGCTAGTTCAAGTTTTTGCTTTATAAAATATTGCCGCCACATAATTCCAGTTTTTCCACACATTTAACAATTTTATTTTGTTTTTATTTTTATTTTTATTTTTTTCGAGATGGAGTCTCCCTCTGTCTCCCCCCCTCTCTCACTGCAGCCTCTGCCTTCCGGGTTCAAGCGATTCTCCTGTCTCAGCCTCCTGAGTAGCTGGGGATGTGCCACCACATACGGCTAATTTTTGTATTTTAGAGACAGAGCCACCATGTTGGCCAGACTGGTCTCGAATTTCTGACCTCAGGTGATCCACCTGCCTTGGCCTCCCAAAGTGCTGGGATTACAGGTGTGAGCCACCGCGCCCGGCCTTGTTGGGCTGTTTTTATCTTCTGCACTGAAAATTAGTAGACTGAGAGAGAAGGTGGAAGAAAGGCTTAGCCTGTGCAGCCAACAGCCTTATCCCAAACTCCTGATTCCTGGAGGACATCAGGCCCTCCCTCCTGCTGCAGTGTGGCCTGGGCTCCCTTCCTGCTCTCAAATCAGGGGATAGCTCAAATGGACAGTGAGTCTGGAATTTCCTGCACAGACTTGTGGGTCCCTGTCCAGGAGGAAGAAGGAGAAAGGTCCCACTGAGTACAATCAGGACATACTGCCTAAATGCAAATATCCCCTGGGAGGGGGTCAGGTCACAGCGCAAGGAAGAAGCTAGTCCTCTCAAGGCCTGTGTCTGGAATCTGTTTATCAGGCTCCACTCCGCAGCTGAGATCGCTTCTTCCGTTACTCAGTCCCCGGGGGAGGGACCTGGCGCACTATCCAATCAGGGCCGCGGGGCGGGGTCGTGGGAACTGTCAATCAGGCGCGCTGCCCGGAGGAGGGTGCAAGGTTCAAAGAACCCGCCGAGTCTTCTCCACGCCCCCGCACTGGGCTCCGGGTTCTGTCACTGAGAGACGCCCTGGAACGTCTGTGGCAGCTTCTGTCGCGCTGGGACCCGCACTGACAGCGGGAGGCAGAGGGAGGAACCCGGACACCGGAAGCCGGGAAATGGTGAGTGTGTGAGGTCTGGTGTCCCGACGCGTGAGAGGAGAGACTGGTTGGAACCGGCCGGAACCGGCTGTGGTGGCACCAGGGCTTCCCCGCTGGCGACACCCTGGCGCAGCTCGGCCCTCGGTCCCCTCGGCCGCAGAATGGGGCTGGGGCGGCAGCCAGGACCCCGGGCGTCCTGTCCCGTCTTTGCGCTGCCACTGCGGCCCTGGCCCTGGCCCTGGCAGCCTCCCTGGGCAACTACGCGCCCGCAGCCCCGCGTCTCCCCGGATTGTGCGGCTGTAACCGGCACAGGGTCGCGGCCCGAGTAACTGCACCGAGACGCTGAGGGCTGCAGCAGAAACAGTTTAATGGGGGGAGAGGGGAGGACACTCCGGATCCGCCTTCCTGAGAGGTTTGGGAATGGGGTGTTTTGGGGTGTGGACGGGGGCGGCTGCGGCGTGGGGTCGCTGGATGGTGGGGAAGTGAGGGGTGACTCCTGGGACGGGAGGTGAAACCGCTTTCTTTTGCTGAGTGGGCTCCCTTGTGGGGTCTTCAGCCTGCTTGGCGCCAGCCTTTCCACTGGAATTCAGGATCCGAGAAAGAACTCAGGTGGCCCTTGAACAACTCTCAGAGATCGCATCCCCAGGCACAATGGGGATGCCGGCGGTCAGCGTCTGCTGTGACCTGACTCTCAGGGAGGCGACCCCGTGAGGCAGCGGGGCTGAGGGCACCTGGTTAATATCTAATTGCAATCTCGCCTCCAGCCTGGCTCGCAGTTCCTGTGAACCTGGTGAGGAGGCTGCACGGTGACGACAGGTCACCAGGCCGACTCGTGTGTGGGGTTTGTGTGTGGGAGGACCTGTGGTCTCTTTGGTCCTCAGTCCCTTCTTTCTTCCCAAGGGCGACCGCTTCCCCTCCGAGTCTTCCAGAGATGTGGGCAGCAGGGTCTCAAGTCCACCACTGTGTTCTCTCATCCTAACTCCTCCTAGGGCAGACAGAAAATCCCTTGGTTTCCAGAGCCTTCCTCAGGCTTTCTCTTCTCAATTCACAGCAACTTTATGAACTCCTTGTCCCCCGGTTTATATTTCAAACAGAGGCTAGTATTTTAATTGTCATTTTGTTTATACATAGCAATATATGGCTCTTTGTAAACGGTTTTGTGTTTATGAACATTTCACATGCGAGGAAGCAGAGAAAAACCACGACACTTGGCTGTAAAAAAAAATGGATATTAATAAATAAAATTTTTGTTACTGCCTTCCCTTCATCATCCCTAGACAGAGACACCTTTTAAGAATGTGTTTGGATTGAGGTTCCTCTTTGGAAACGTTACAGGGTGATGAGTCCCCAGCCCATCCTCTATGGTTTCCTGGTCCTGGATTTCAGAACTGCCTGGGGCTACCCCAAGATGCCCACAACTGCCAAGTCTCTTATAGTGTCAAGTGAATATCAGTCCCTGTGTGACCCCTTCCAGAGGACACCCTGAGGTGGAGATGGTGGGACCTTGTAGGGAAGTAGAATGATGCCCTGTAGTAGGGGTCTCCTGGTATACCCTTCCTCAAGAAGCTACTTCCTTAGAACACTCAGCTTTTCTTCCCCCATCCCTTTCTTGGGGACATATGGCTAGCCAACCAATTGGGTGGTGGTATTAAGGGGACAGGACTGAAATGATTCTTCCCTTCTGATGCTCTCACACTAACGAAGGGAGAAAACTATCCCTACAGACAGGAAAACCAACCCCACTGAGGTGGTGCAAGAACTTGAAAAGCTAACAATGTAGTGTCTCCTGGGATCGTGGTTACTGAACACTTTGTGAGCAGCATGGGGATGGAGGATGTTCCAGGTGACAGGAGGACCTGACTTGACACACTCTGCATCCATAGGGAGGTGGTGAAAGGAGATGATGGTATAAGGGATGCATATGGATCACCCAAATTGAAGAACTGGGAGAAGATAGAGAACTAGAAGCTGTGTCAAGGGTCATAAAACCCCTTTTTTGGTATGAAAAACATAAAACCACATTCAAAATGGAAGCTGAGGTAACAAACTGAGTAAAAATTAATGAAAACCAGGAAGTCTATAGTTAGTTGATCATTGTATATGGAGATGCTGGGCAGAAGATGGATTATTCTCCTGTAGATAACCATTTGTCTCTATCATTTCCGTTGAAGTGTCTGTCATTTATATCACTGCCTGGCAATACCTGCTGTGTCATAGGTTCTTGTACCTTAAGTAGATGCTCTTGTTCCAGAATTTGCTATTTTTCATTGGTTTATGTATCCATCAGTCTGCTAATATCATACTCTCCTGATTACTATAGTCTTCAAAGCCTTGATGTATGGTAGAGAAAGACCCTTCCTAACTTAATCCTTTGGGCTGCTATAACAAATTACCATAGACTGCATGCCTTAAACAACAGATACTCATTTCTCAAAGCTGTAAAGGCTGGGAATTCAGTTTCAAACAGCAGATCAGTTGTCTAATAAGGGCCTCTTTCTCTTTCTTTTCTTTTCTTTCTTTTTTTTGAGATGGAGTATTACTCTGTCCCCAGGCTGGAGTGCAGTGGCATGATCTCAGCTCACTGCAACCTCCGCCTTCTGGGTTCAAGCGATTCTCCTGCCTCAGCTTCCCAAGTAGCTGGGACTACAGGCACATGCCACCACGCCCAGCTAATTTTTTGTATTTTTAGTAGAGACGGTGTTTCACTGTGTTAGCCAGGATGGTCTCGATCTCCTGACCTCATGATTCGCGCACCTTGGCCTCCCAAAGTGCTGGGATTACAGAGGTGAGCCACCGCGCCCCACCTGGGCCTCTTTCCTGATTTGCAGACGGCATTCTTCCCTTTATGCCCTCACATGGTGGAGATATGTCTGTAATGTCTATCTAGTTTTGTGTATTAAGGCAGTTGTATTAGTCCATTTTCACACTGCTATAAAGAACTACCAGAAAAGAAGTTTAATTGACTCACAGTTCCTCATGGCTAGGGAGGCCTCAGGAAACTTACAATCATGGCGGAAGGGGAAGCAGGCACTTCTTACATGGTGGCAGGCAAGACGGCACGTGAAGTAGCAACTGTCAAACACTTATAAAACCATCAGATTTCATGAGAACCCACTGTCACAAGAACAGCATGCAGGAAATCGCCCCCGTGATCCAGTCACCTCCCACAGGTCCCTCCCTTGATACATGGGGGTTATGGGGATTACAGTTCAAGATTAGATTTCGGTGGTGACACAGAGCCAAACCATATTATCAGTGTTGGCCTTACAACATGAATTAGAAATTGTCCCCTCTGTTTCTATTTTCTGAAAGAGATTATAGAGAATTTGTGTCATTTCTTCCCTAAGTGTTTTCCAGAATTCAACAGTGAAACCATGCTGGCCTGTTCCTTTTTCTTAGGACTTTTTGTTTGTTTGCTTGAAATGGAGTTTTGCTTTGTTGTCTAGGCTGAAGTGCAGTGGCATGATCTCACTGCAACTTCTGCTTCCTGGGCTCAAGTGATCCTCCCACCTCAGCCTCCTGAGTGGCTGGAACTACAGGCATGTGCCACCACATCCTGCTAATTTTTTGTGTTTTCTGTAGAGATGGAGTTTCACCTTGTTGCCCAGGCTGGTCTTGAACTCCTGGGCTCAAGCAGTCTGCCGATCTTGGCCTCCCAAAGTGCTGGCATTACACATGTGAGCCACCAAGCCTAGCCTACCAGTGCACCCAGCCTGGCCTGGGACTTTTATTATTTATTGATTCGATTTCTTTAATAGTTATAAGACTTTTCATATTACTTAGTTCTCCTTTAGTGAGAACTAATTTTGGTAGCTTGTGTCATTCAAGGAATTGGTGCATTCCATGTAATTTATCAACTATGTGGGCATGCAGCAGTTGTTCCTAATACTCTTTTGAGGTCCTTTAATGAACACAAGATTAGTAATCATAACCCCCCTTTCTTCTGAGTTAGCTTGGCTATGGGCTTACTCATTTTATTGATCTTTTGAAGGAACCAGCTTTTGAATTGTTGATGTTTTCTACTGATCTCTTGCTTGCTATTTCGTTAATACCTTCTCTCGTTGTTATTTTCCTCTGCTTGATTTACATGTATCTTACTAAACTTTCTTTAGTTTCCTGAAGTGGAAGGTTTTTAAGCATTGGTTTTATATCTTTTCTCTCTAGAGATTGCATTCAATTCTTTTTTTTTTTTTTTTTTTTTTTGAGACGGAGTCTGGCTCTGTTGCCCAGGTTGGAGTGCAGTGGCGTGATCTCGGCTCACTACGAGCTCCGCCTGCCGGGTTCACACCATTCTCCTGCCTCAGCCTCTGGAGTAGCTGGGACTATAGGTGCCTGCCACCATGCCTGGCTAATTTTTTTTTTTTTTAACTAGAGATGGGGTTTCACTGTGTTAGCCAGGACAGTCTTGATCTTCTGACCTCGTGATCCGCTCACGTTGGCCTCCCAAAGTGCTGGGATTACAGGCGTGAGCCACCGCACCCAGCCTGCATTCAAATCTTTAAGTTTCCTTCTAAGCACTGCCTTTGCTACATTCTAAAACTTTTGCTATGATATACTCTTTTTTATCAACATTGCAGTATTTACATTTGCTTGAGAATTCTCTTTGACATTTTTAAAGTTGAGAGGTTTGTGACTTAAATCTCCAGGTTTTTTAGGCTTTTCAAGTATGTTTCTGTTATTTATTGCTACGTTAATTATAATACAGTTTGATTGCATACTTTATAGAATTTCTATTTTTAAAAAGTTGTTCAAGTGTGTTTCATGATTCAGAATATGTATGGTCTATCTTGGTGTATACGTCATGTGGGCTTGAAAATAATGTGTAGCCTGTTGGTGTACAATGAAGGTATAAATACACATCAATTAAATCTAGTTAATTAATAGTATTCTTGAGTTCAGGTGTATCATTAGTGATTTTCTGCCAAACTGATCTGTCAATTATTGAAAGAGATGAGTTGTTTTCCTCCAACTATAGTTGTAGATTTGTGTATTCTGCCTTGTGGTTTTAATAGTTTTTGCCTTGTGTATTTTCATGATCTGTGTTTATGGGCATAGATATTAAGGATTATTATGTCTTGTAGGATTGACCTCTTTATCATTATGAAATATCTCCATCGCATGTAATTTTCTTTGACCTAAAATCTTATTTATCTGAATTTAGTATCGCTGTTCCGTATTTCTTTTGATTAGGGCTAGAATGGCATATATTTATCCATACCTTTCTGTTTAATGTATCTGTGTCTTTCTGTTTAAAATGGTTTTCTTGTGCACATTGATGGGCCTTCTTTTTCATTATACTCTGCCAGTGCCTGCCTTTTTTACTATGTTATAACTGTTGTATGTCATAACTGATATAATTGGATTAATATCACATATATGTTATTGTTTTCTATTTATTGTACACTCTCTGTTTTTTCAACTTTCTCATTTTTGCCTTCTTTCATTTTGACTGAGCATGTATATGATTCCATTTGCTTACTTCTATGAGTAGAGTAAATCTATTTGTTTCTTAAATTTTACTAGTGAATTCACTAGAGTTTGTAGAATACCATTCACAACTAATGAGCCTACAGTTTCAAATAACACTATACCGGCTTCAGGGGTAGTGCTGGTATAACAAACTATTCTGAATTCCTCTATTGTATTGCCCAATACATTGCTGATATTATTATGTTGAGCAAACCTGTATCTATTATATTAGATCAGATAGGTATAAGAAAACTAAAGAATTTCAAATGTCTTCATGTAATTCTCAGACTCTTTGTGTGTGTGTGATCCAAATTTCTAATCTATATAATTTTTCTTCTCTCCAATGAAATTCTTTTAACATTACTGGCAAGGCAGTTATATCAATCATACATTCTATCAATTGCATTCCTTTTTCTTTTTTTTCTCCTCAGTCTAAATAACTTCAATTGTTCTATCTTCATTTTAGCTGATTTTTTACTTTGGTTTCTCACATCTGTTGAACGTCTATAGAGAAATTTTCATTTTAGATGTTGTCCTTTGCAGTTGCATAAATTAAATATGGTCCAATTTCTAATTTTGTATTGATATGATTTTATCCATACATCCTTTTTCTGGTTTTCTTTTAGTTCTTCGTTCATAATTGCCTTTACCTCATTGAATATATGTAAAACAGTTGCTTTAAAGTTTTTATTCAGTAAGTCTAATGTCTGAGGTTCTCAGAGATGGTTTATCTAAATTAAATTTTTTCCATTGATGAACTGTATTTTCATGCTCCTTTACAGTCTTTGTGGACTTTTTATGTTGTAAAGCAGACATTTGAATGTTATAATCTGGAAATCAGATTCCTCTTCACGGTTTGCCCTTCTGGTTTGTGGAAGGTTTTAATTATTCGTTTGTTTAGTAACATTTTCAGAGTATGTTTGCAGAGACTGTATTCTCTGTCCATTGTAGTCACTGAAGTCTCTGTTCCCTTAGCTTGTGTTCATCCAGTATTCTGATAGATTTCCTGAATGCTAGCAGCTAAAAGTAAAAAAGACATGCCAAACAAAAACCCGACCTCTTCCAGTCTTTGTGGATGGGTCTGTGATGTAGTATTTGTTGAACACAGCCAGACTGCTTACAATTCTGCTTTAGCCTTCCCTTTCTGTTTTACCAAACCGAGAGATGATGCAGAGCTGAAAATGAGGGCCTCCCCAGGTCTTTTTTGAAAATGTGTTCTTTCCAGTGCATGCTTGAGTGCTTTTGGATGCCTTTTTTTTTTTTTTTTTTTTGAGACGGAATCTTGCTTTATTGCCCAGGCTGGAGTTCAGTGGCTCGATCTCAGCTCACTGCAACCTCCGATTCCCAGGTTCAAGCAATTCTCATCCCTAAGCCTCTGGAGTAGTTGGAACTACAGGTGCCCGCCACCACGCCTGACTAATTTTTGTATTCTTAGTAGAGACGGGGTTTCAACATGTTGGCCAGGCTGGTCTCGAACTCCTGACCTCAGGTGATCCTCCCGCCTTGGCCTCCCAAAGTGCTGGGATTACAAACGTGAGCCACCGTGCTCAGCCTGACTGCCCTAATTTCTGGGGGAAATTGTTCTCTCCTTTTTTATTCCCAGGACTTAGATGTTCTACCATTTGTCTTAATCATAATTTGTTGTCCCAGTTGTTTAAAGTTTTTTTATGTATTTTTGCAACATTTTGAAGCAGTTCCTGCCAAGCTTGACCTAATTAGGCTCCATCATTGATGAAATAAAAAAGAGAGCTTTCTTTCAGACCTTTGGATGGTCCACAGATGGATTGAAAAATACAAAGGGGCAATAACTTATAAATAAGATCTGATCTCCTCTCTCTAGGGATCCACATTGGCAATTTGGTCTGCTGTCTTCAAGACTGGCTCTGACGTGAGGAGGGGTTGGGAGAAGGACAAACAAAACTCCACCAAGCTTTCCTACTGTTTTTCATCTTCCTTATTCTGTTTGTTTATCTCTGTGTTAATAGTACAGGATGCTGAGTATAGTATATTCACAATACTTTATCTGTTTTTGGAAAGCTGTTGCTTTCTTGATTAGAAGGATTTTAGCATTTTTAGACGTTTGTGACTTCTATTAGATTTGGTCATGTAATTTTTAATGATGACAAAAAGATCTGTTTAGGGATTTAGGGAATATTGTAGATATTCATGAGAGGTGACACTGAGTTTTTTTCTAAGAACATATGCAATCTTTGCCCTTCTTTTCTTCTTTGACATTACTTAATAAAGTTTAACATTTTTCCATTGGGATGGTAAAATATCCTTATTAGTCTTTTGTCATACTAAACTACATTTGTTCTGCAGGAAACCATTTGCTAGCTTCCAAATGTTCTCTCTTAGTGTAGTCACATAGCACAGGCTAAATTCCCCAAGGCACAAGGGTCACTCATTACAGATGCAGTGACCAGAGTGTTTTTCCCTTATTTTTTTATTTTTTTGAGACGGAGTTTCGCTCTTGTTGCCCAGGCTGCAGTGCAATGGCGTGATCTCGGCAGCCCAGGCTGCAGTGCAATGGTGCGATCAACGGCGCAACCTTCACCTCCCAGGTTCAAGCAATTCTCCTGCCTCAGCCTCCTGAGTAGCTGGGATTATAGGCATGCGCCACCACGCCTGGCTAATTATTTGTATTTTTAGTAGAGGCGGGGTTTCTCTGTGTTGGTCAGACTGGTCTCGAACTCCCAACCTCAGGTTATCTGCCTGCCTCGGCCTCCCAAAGTGCTGGGATTACAGGCGTGTGCCACCGTGCCTGGCCTCAGAGTGTTTTTTTCATGGCTGTCTTAGTCTGTTTTTTGTTGCTTATAACAGAATACTTTTACCTGGGTAATTTATAAGAAATGATATTTATTGGCCGGGCGCGGTGGCTCAAGCCTGTAATCCCAGCACTTTGGGAGGCCGAGACGGGCGGATCACGAGGCCAGGAGATCGAGAGACGATCCCGGCTAACACGGTGAAACCCCGTCTCTACTAAAAAATACAAAAAAACTAGCCGGGCGAGGTGGCGGGCGCCTGTAGTCCCAGCTACTCGGGAGGCTGAGGCAGGAGAACGGCGTAAACCCGGGAGGCGGAGCTTGCAGTGAACTGAGATCTGGCCACTGCACTCCAGCCTGGGTGACAGAGCAAGACTCCGTCTCAAAAAAAAAAAAAAAAAAAAAAAGAAATGATATTTATTTTTTACACTTCTGGAGGATGGGAAGCCCAGCATCAAGGTTGGGCATCTGGTGAGAGCCTTCTTGCTGGTAACTCTCTTTTGCACAATAGGTAGTAGGACTTTGTCATGACAAGAACTGCAGACCCACTGTAGAAATAGAAATTAGGAGCGATCCAGGCGATAAGACTCACTTTCTTAACTCACCAACAAGAGGTGTGTTCCTATTCAACTGTTGCTTTACCAAACATGTTCAATTCTAGCATCAGAATTGTTGTGTGGGATAAAATGGTATAAAGAGAGAATAAGAGTGGGTTTACCATGTCCTTGAATAAATGTTTGGAAACCACAGCATCATGTGAAGGTTATGAAGTGAATCTAGATTCCCAGTGCCTTCAGTTTTAATCTTCCTCCTCTGTACATGTGGAATGTTTCAGGACTCAGTGGCATTTGAGGATGTGGCTATAAACTTCACCTGTGAGGAGTGGGCTTTGCTGGGTCCATCACAGAAGAGTCTCTACAGAGATGTGATGCAGGAAACCATCAGAAACCTGGACTGTATAGGTAAGGATGACATCATGCCTTCACTTAGTCAATTAGAGACATTTATTTCTTGGTCATCAGTGCTGTTCAATTATTTGAAATATGGAAAGGGGATATAATTGGCCCTTGAACCAGCCACCCAAGCAGTCATATATTTTCTTCTCCCCTACAACTTAACCACTAGTAGCCTACTGTTTACTGGCAGCATTATTGGTAACATAAACAATTAATACATGTATTTTATGTCATATGTATTAACATGCTATATATTGTTACAGTACAGTAAGCTAGAAAAAGAAAATATTCATTAGGAAACTATAGGGAAGTGGAACATTATTTAGTATTCATAGAAAGTTTTCATTCTGATTTTTTTTTTTTTTTTTTTGAGACAGAGTCTTACTCTATTGGCAGGCTGGAGTGCAGTGGCACGATCTTGGCTCACTGCAACCTCTGCCTCCTGGATTCAAGCAATTCTTCTGCCTCAGGCTCCCGAGTATCTGGGACTACTGGTGCACGCCACCATGCCCAGCTAATTCTTGCATTTTTAGTAGAGATGGGGTTTCACCATGTTGGCCAGGATGGTCTCGATCTCTTGACCTCATGATCCACCCGCCTCGGCCTCCCAAAGGGCTGGGATTACAGGTGTGAGCCACCGTGCCTGGCCCATTCTAACTGTCTTTACATTGAGTGGACTGAATAAGAGGAGGGGTTGGTCTTGCTGTCTCAAGAGTAGCAGAGACTGAAGAAATTCATCTGTAAATGGACCTGTGCAGTTCAAACCTGTGTTGTTAAGAGTCAACTGTAGTTTGGTGTGTGAATAATGCATGATTGCAGTGTACATAAAATCTTACAGTCTTTCTATAATTTTGTAATAATTTATAGTCATTTTTCTGGTTCTAACTTTCAGGAATGATATGGCAAAATCACGATATAGAAGAAGATCAGTACAAAGATCTCAGGAGAAATCTAAGGTAATTTGCACCCACAAGAGAAAGCTGTGTCCTTGGAGTGATTCATAGTATGCCAGAAATTTTATTTTATTTTGTTTGTTTTAGAGACAGTGTCTCACTTTGTTGCTCAGGCTGGAGTACAGTGGTATGATCATAGCTTGCTGTATAGCCTCAGACTCCTGTGCTCAATGGTCCTCCCATTTCAGCCTTCCGAGTAGCTAGGGTTACAGGCATGTACCACCACATGTGGCTACGTATTTTGTTTTTGTAGAACTAGGGTCTTGCTATGTTTGACCAGGCTCATCTCAAGCTCCTGTCCTTAAGCATTCCTCCTGCCTTGGCCTCTCAAAAGGCAGGTATTACAGGCATGACATGGAAAATTAACAAGCCCACCTTAAATTTATTTATTCTTAGAAAATTTTCTTCAAAAACGTATACTTAAATGTGACATAGCTATTCAGTGCTTGCAAAATAATTATCTTGGAAACAGTATTAAGAATTCCCATAGGAATGTCACTATCTTCAAAACAGCTGGGGTTGAGTTATCTTCCACATCGTTCTGTCCATTCATGTTCAAAGAGGGCATGAAACCTACACTTTGCATGATAATGTTAGAAATGTAAATCCAGGCCAGGTGGGATGGCTCACACCTGTAATCCCAACTATTTGGGAAGCTGAGGCAGGAAGACTGCTTGAGCCCAGGTGTTCAAGCAGTCTGGGCAACATGGCAAGACCCCCTTTCTACAAAAAATACAAAAATTAGCTAGGCATGGTGGCCTGTGCTTGTGGTTTCAGTCACTTGGGAGGCTGAGACAGGAAGGTTGCTTGAGCCCAGTAGGTCAAGACTGCAGTAAGCCCTGTTCACATCACTATACTCCAGCCTGGGCAACAGAGCAAAACCCAGTTTCAAAAAGAGAAAGAAAGAAAAAGAAAGGCTGGGTATGGTGGCTCACCCTTGTAATCCCAGCACTATAGAAGGTCAAGGTGGGCAGATTGCTTGAGCTCAGGAGTTCAAGACTAGCCTGGGCAACATGGTGAAACCTCATCTCTACAAAAAATACAAAAATCTAATCCCAGCACTTTGGGAGGCGGAGGTGGGTAGATCACGAGGTCAGGAGATTGAAACCATCCTGGCTAACACGGTGAAACCCTGTCTCTACTGAAAATACAAAAAATTAGATGGGCATGGTGGCAGGCGCGCCTGTAGTCCCAGCTACTTGGAAGGCTGAGGCAGGAGAATGGCGTGAACCTGGGAGGCGGAGCTTGCAGTGAGCCAAGATTGTGCCACTGCATTCCAGCCTGGGCAACAGAGTGAGACTCTGTCTCAAAAAAAAAAAAAAAAAATCAGCCAGGCGTGGTGGCATTTGCCTGTAGTCCCAGCTATTTGAGAGGCTGAGGTGGGAGGATGGTTTGAGTCCGGGAGGTGGAGGTTGCAGTGAGCTGAGATCACACCACTACACTCCAGCCTGGGCAACAGAACGAGATCCTGTCTAAAAACAAAAAAAAAGAAAAGAAATGTAAATCCAATACTTATTAATACAAAATCATTTATAAACAAACCTTTACTAATACCTTCTTATTTTTTACAGATGTCATATGGTAGAGAGATCCTGTGAAATTAAAGATAATAGTCAATGTGGAGGACCCTTTACCCAGATTCAAGACAGTATTGTGAACGAGAAAATACCTGGAGTAGATCCATGGGAAAGCAGTGCGTGTGCAGAAGTCCTCATGGGTCGTTCATCTCTTAATTGCTACATTAGAGTTGACAGTGAACACAAACCATGTGAGTATCAAGAATATGGAGAGAAGCCATATACACATACACAATGTGGGACAACTTTCAGTTATCAGCCCTCCTTTCAAATACGTGAAAGGCCTCAGCATGGAAAGAAACTCTATGATTGTAAGGAATGTGCAACCTTCAGTTCTCTTGAAAACCTCCAAAGACACATGGCAGTACACCATGGAGATGGACGTTGTATGTGTAAGTTGTGTGGAAATGCCTTTATTTGGCCTAGTTTATTTCATATGCTTGGAAGAACTCACACTGAAGAGAAACCATATGAATATGAGCAGTGTTCTACAGCGTTTCCTGCTTATAGTTCCTCTCTAAGACATGAAAGAACACACAGTGGAGAGAAACCCTATCAATGTAATCTATGTGGGAACGCCTTCAGTTGTTCCTGTTACACTCAACTATATGAAATGAGTCACACTGGAGAACAATCCTATGAATGTCAGCAATGTGGGAAAACATTTTATCATCTTGGAAGCTTTCAAAGACACATGATAATGCACACTGGAGATGGACCTCATAAATGTAAGATATGTGGAAAAGGCTTTCTTTCTCCCAGTTCAGTTCGAAGACATAAAAGAACTCACACTGGAGAGAAACCCTATGAATGTAAGTATTGTGGGAAAGCATTCTCTGATTGCACAGGTTTTCGAAGACACATGATAACGCACACTGGAGATGGACCTCATAAATGCAAGGTATGTGGGAAAGCCTTTGATTCTCCCAGTTTATGTCGAAGGCATGAAAAAACTCATACTGGGGAGAAACCCTATAAATGTGAATGTGGGAAAGCCTTTAGTGATTTCTATTACTTTCGAAATCATGAAACTACTCACACTGGAGAGAAGCCATATAAATGTAAACAATGTGGAAAAGCCTTCATTTGTTGCACTTACCTTCAAATACATGAAAGAATTCACACTGGGGAGAGACCCTATAAATGTAAACAATGTGGAAAAGCCTTCAGGTCTTCCAATTACATTCGAGTACATGAAAAGACTCACACTGGAGAAAAGCCCTATGAATGTAAGCAGTGTGGAAAAGCACTTTCTCATCTGAAAAGCTTTCAGAGACACATGATAATGCACACTGGAGACGGACCTCATAAATGTAAGATATGTGGGAAAAGCTTTGATTCTCCCAGTTCATTTCGAAGACATGAAAGAATTCACACTGGGGAGAGACCCTATAAGTGTAAACTATGTGGGAAAGGCTTCAGGTCTTCCAGTTACATTCAACTACATGAAAGGACCCACACTGGAGAGAAACCCTATGGTTGTCAGCAATGTGGGAAAGCATTATCTGATCTCTCAAGCTTTCGAAGACACATGATAACGCATACTGGAAATGGACCTCATAAATGTAAGATATGTGGGAAAGGCTTTGATTATCCTAGTTCAGTGCAAAGACATGAAAGAACTCACACTGGAGAGAAACCCTATGAATGCAAGGAATGTGGGAAAGCCTTCAGTCATTCAAGTTACTTACGGATACATGTAAGAGTTCATACTGGGGAGAAGCCCTATAAATGTAAGGAATGTGGGAAACCATTCCATTGTCCCAGTGCCTTTCATAAACATGAAAGGACCCACAGTGTAGAGAAACCCTATAAGTGTAAAGAAGGTGGGGAAACATTTCATTGTATCAGTTCCTTTCATAAGCATGAAGGGACCCACTAGAGAAAACCCCTGTGAGTGTTGAACATGTGGGAAAGCCTTAAGTACTTTCAGCTTCTTACAAATACACAAAAGGACTCACACTGAAAAAAGTTGTATGATTGTAAAAATGTACTAAAACCTTCCATTTTTTTCAGTACCTTTTGAAAACATGACCAAACTCATACTTTAAAAAAATATGTATAATGAATATGAGGAATATGAAAAAGACTTTCTTTCGCTAGCAAACTTTCAAAGGTGGATATTATGACACACTAGCAGTGGACCTTACTACTGTAAGGAATGTAGAAATGCATTTACTAGTCCTAATTCATTTCAGTTACATGAAAGATTTCAAATTGCAGAGAACCATTATGAATGTAAACAATGTGGTGAAGCATTTAGTAGCTTCAGTTTCTGTTGAATACAGTCCTCCTTAGTTTCTGAGGTGAATTGATTCCAACACCCTCGGGAATACCTACATTCAGAGATATTCAAGTCCCTGATATTAAACAGCATGTTTGCATATAACCTAGGCACATTCTTCTGTATATTTTAAATCATTTCTAGTTTACTTATAATACACAATGCATTGTAAATTCTATATAAGTTGCTTTTGTATTGTTTAGGGAATCATGACAAGAAACAAGTCTACATGTTCAGTACAAACACAGCTGTCATTGTCCTAAGTACATGTTCATGTCAGCAGCAATGTCAGGATCTGTGGAGTTTGCGAGTGTAAGATCTTTAAGTGTTGAAGGTTCCATCTCTATAATTGCAGCTGCTTTAGCTACAAATATTATAGGAAGCTGTTCCTTCTTTTTCTTTACGTCACCAAACCTTCCAGTGGTTATAGGCATTTTGTTATCCTTCAAGTGACCTGGAACCTTTGTTGTATTACAGGATTGTACCTGAAGATCACATTCTTTAACAGTTGTACCTACTGAATCTATAAAACTACTGGGAGAAAACATTTTGAAAATACTTCAGGACATTGGTTTAGGCAAAGATTTTATGGCTAATACCTCAAAGCACAGACGACAAAGACAAAAATAGACAAATGAGACTATATTATACTAAAAAGTAGCTGTGCAAAGTAAAGGGAACAATGAGTGCAGAGAAAACCTGTTGATTATGAGAAAATATTTGCAAACTATGTGACAAGGGACTAATATCCAAATATACAAGGAACTCAAACATCTCAACAGCAAAAATATAAATAATCCCATTAAAAGTGGGAAAAGGACATGAACAGACAATTCGCAAAAGAAGACATGCAAATGGCCAAAAAGTATATGGAAATATGTGCAACATCACTAATGGTTAGGAAAATGCAAATTGAAACCACAATGAGATACCCTACTTAGAGCTGTTTTTACTAAAAAAGATAAAAAACAACAAATGCTGATGAGGATGTGGAGAAAAGAAAACTCACTGTTGGTCAAAGTGTAAGTTAGTACAACCACTGTGGAAAACAGTATGTAGATTTCTCAAAAACCTAAAAATAGAACCACCATATGATCCAGCAAACCCAGTATATCCACAGGAAAAACAATCAATATATCAAAGAGAGATTCACACTTGCATATTTATCACAGCACTATTCACAATAACAAAGATATGGAATCAATCTAAGCGTCCATCAGTGGACACATGGATAAAGAAAATGTGGTTTATGTACACAGTGGAATACTATTTGGCCATAAAAAAGAATAAAATGCCATTGCTAACAACATGGATGGAGCTTAAGGTCATTATGGTAAGTGAAATAAGCCAGGCATAGAAAGACAAATGCCACATGTTCTCACTTATATGTGGGAGGTGAAAAACTTGATCTCATGGAGATAGGGAGTAGAATAGCAGGTATCAGAGGCCGAGAAGGGGAAATGAAGAGAAGTTGGTGAATACGTACAAATTTCCATTTACATCAAAGGAATGAGTTTGAAAGCAAACTAGAGTGAACTATAGTTAGCAGTAATATATTGCATATGTCAAAGTAGTTGGAAGAGAGGACTTGAAATGTTACCAACACATAGAAATGATAAATACTCAAGAGATCATGGATACCCCAAATACCCTGACTTGACCATTACACATTCTATGCATGCAACAAATACGTGTACCTTATATATATGTAAAATATGTATCAATAAAAGAAAATATATAAAATAGTTTTAAAATAACACTATTGTTAGGTGCGTGTGGGCTGAGGAACAGCCTGAGGTGTAAACTTAAGTTCTTCTCGGGTCTTTTCTTAGTTGCACCTGTCCCTGGGCATGTGTGGTAACTTTCTAATTTTCTCTGTATGGTTATTTTTGCACAACCTAATTTTCAGTGGCTCTCAAAAGGAGAGGAATAAAAACATTATGGGAAAAATAAAAGGCACCAGCCTGGAAGTCACTTCAGATGGAGGGTAAGGGCCTTTGAAAAATGGAGAGAGATGCAGCAGCAACAATCACCATCCACTTCTTTGTCTGTAACTCTGTGATCAGAAGCAGCAATTATCAAGCAGTGCACAGATCCCCAATATTTGGAAGACAGGTCCTTTTTGTCCACCCTGGCCTCCCCAGAACTGCATGCAAACTGCTGTTAAAACTTATGCATAGCTACCTGTCATGGAGCTGAGGAGGGGGAATGAGTCAGGGCTGCTGACTCAAGAGTTGAAATTGACCAAAATTAACCAAATTTTATTAGCCAATTTCCCTGGAAGCTGCAAACTTTTAATAGTATCCACAGTTTCAAAATAGCTACATCAGTTGGATTCTGCTAATGCAAATCCAGTTGAGGATACAGATTCTTCATGCTTTTTATTCTGCCATCTTCCCTGAATCCTCTAACCTGACTTTTTATGCTAATACATTACTTCAGGTCCCATCCCACATGTCACCTCCTCAGCAAGTCTTTCTGTCACCTCAGTTACTCCTTTCCACATGTACATTTTTTTCAATGCACTTTTCAGAATCAGGGAAATCCAATCTAGGTTTACAGACTTTACTGCTTCCTTATCAACCTATGAAAAGTCAAATCATATAAATGAACCAAACCGAATAGTGTCACTGTTACTTTTATGAAGTGTTATCCCATAGATTAAAAACAACAATCACCACCACCTGGACCTGGTGGCTCACGCCTGTAATCCCAGCACTTTGGGAGGCCGAGGAGGGTGGATCAAGTGAGGTCAGAAGTTCAAGACCAGCCTGGTCAACATGGTGAAACCCCATCTCTATTAAGTATACAAAAATTAGCCGGGTGTGGTGGCGGGTGCCTGTAATCCCAGCTACTCGGGAGGCTGAGGCAGGAGAATTGCTTGAACCTGGGTGGCGGAAGTTGCAATGAGCCGAGATCGCGCCATTGTGCTCCAGCCTGGGCAACAAGAGTGAAACTTCGTCTCAAAAAAAGAAAAGAAAAGAAAACTGCTTCGCATCGATTTGCAGAAAAAGAAAGGCAATGAACTCCCTCTTGTGGTGAGGATGGCATTAACAGCCACACATACTCCTCTAGGGTGTGGATTTCTGAGTTGTGCTGAGATCTCCAGAATTTAGAGCAAGTGATGGTCAGTTTAAAATATTCTGTGCCTTCAATGAACAGGTGGTGTAGCAGGTTAGAGAGAAGAGAAGCAAATAAAATGGATGAGGTCCTCACTTAGGATATCACAATCTCTCCTGGAAGACAATTTCAAATGAATAAATCGAAGAACATGAGAGAGCCACAAGGGGGTTCAACCTGAGTCCAGTTAGACTCCTTGAAAGGGAAAGCTATTTACACAATACTTTGGATTTAACTGCGGAAATGATTGGATGGGTCAGTGGTGGTGGAGTGGGGTTGAGACCGTTTAAAATAGGTGACCTAAACATGTGAAACCTCAGACACAGAGCCCTTGGTGTTAACCATGATCTGTTGAAAGAAAGAATGAAGCAGAGGGAATTGTCGGAAGCTCACATTTGATTAGCTCTTTTCCATATAACAGTGTGTTGACATAGAAATTATGTATTGACATCTTTTTCTCGAACTAATAATTATTTTGAAGGTTTTTTCCCGCCATGTAAACATAACCAACTCCTAGGAGCTTCCATGTGTATACTTAAATGTATAATATGTGTAAAGGTTCTATCAGACTTAAATCATCCATTTATCACACTTTAAATACCTATGAATGACCAGCCTGGACAACATACCAAGACCTCATTTCTACCAAAAAAGTTTATTTCTAATGATCCAGGCATAGTGTCATGCACCTGTAATCCTAGCTGCTCCAGAGGATGAGGTGGGAGGATTGCTTGAGCCTAGGAGGTTGAGGCTGCAGTGATCCGTGATGGCATCACTGCATGCCAGCCTGGGTGACACAGTGAGACCCTGTCTCAAATAAAAGAAAATGTCAAATAAGATGAATGTCATTGCTTAACCTCTTCCACACAGAAGAATTTATCAAGATGGTCTTCAGAGGTAGTATCATGAGGAAGCAGTACAGTGCAATGAGGAAAAAACAACAAAAAACAGTTGAAGGGGGCAGAAGACCTCAGTTCTACTCTTTATTTTCCCTAGATGTGAAACAACCTTGGGCAAGTCACTGCGCCTCTTTGAGCCTGTTATTTCATCTGTGAAAAGCTGAGATAATTAATATATCATAGATAATGTAGTGTTCTCAGTAGAAACTGAAACAGCACCATGAGATCAAACTCAGCAATATTCCTACAACAAAATGAGTAAATACTTGAAACAGAACAAAAAAGACAATAAATAGCCTTTTTTTTTTTTTTTTTTTTTTTTTTTTTTTTTTTTGAGATGGAGTCTCGCTGTGTCACCCAGGCTGGAGTGCAGTGGCCGGATCTCAGCTCACTGCAAGCTCTGCCTCCCGGGTTTATGCCATTCTCCTGCCTCAGCCTCCGGAGTAGCTGGGACCACAGGTGCCCGCCACCTCGCCCGACTAGTTTTTTGTATTTTTAAGTAGAGACGGGGTTTCACCGTGTTAGCCAGGATGGTCTCGATCTCCTGACCTCGTGATCCACCCGTCTCAGCCTCCCAAAGTGCTGGGATTACAGGCTTGAGCCACGGCGCCGGGCCAATAAATAGCCTCTTATTTCTTGATATCCGATTCGTGCCTACCTTACAAAAGAGTTTTCAGAACTTTTTGGTTTGTAAAACTGAAGAAAAGGGACTGTAGACTCATGGAAGTGTCTAAAGTCAGAAAGTCAGATTTGTCAGAGATGAATTTCTGAAATTAAAACATTTGGGAAGAAATACTTGTAATTCAGGGCATACACACAGACCGAGTGGTTTGGGTATGTCTGAAAAACAGAGAACATTGGAGGTTTCACGAAAAGGAGAAGTGTTACATGTGGTTCTTCAAGAAAGTTCATTGGCACTAGTAAGGTTTTTGGGAGTTGGAAAGTTCTGATCGGTAAGTGATGGCAATGAATAAAACTGTTCCTAAAATCACAGCAAGTTGTTTCAGTAACTATTAGATAAAACTGGTTTCAGGATACAACTGGCTGTTTCAGCAGCTTAGCAGAGAATGACATGCTTGCAGCACTGGTATGTGCCCTGAATGCTTTTCCCCCTTGGCCTGTTGACTCTTATAGTTGAGTTTGGCAAGAATTTATATGATCAATATTCAGTTTGCTAATTCACAACAAAACTATTTTCTGCCACTCCATGACTAATGTTTTTAAGTAGCCTTCGGCCTTTGGCTTGAACTTACCAAAGGACTTTTCAAACTAAAAAAATGTCCACTCTTTTTTTTTTTTTTTTTTTTTTTGACGGTCTCGCTCTGTCGCCCAGGCTGGAGTGCAGTTGTGCAATCATGGTTCATTGAAGCCTTGACTTCCTAGGCTCAGGTGATCCTCCTGCCTCAGGCTCCTGAGTAGCTGAGACCACAGGTGCATGCCACCATGCCCAACTAATTTTTATAGAGACAAGGTTTTGCAGTGTTGCCCAGGCTGGTCTCAAACTTCTGGGCTCAAGCAATCCACCTACCTTAGCCTCCCAAAGTGCTAGGATTACAGGCATGAGCCAAACATTTAAAGAACTAATACCAATCCTACTCAAATTATTCTGAAAAATAGAGGAGGAGGCCAGGTGCGGTGGCTCACACCTGTAATCCCAGCACTTTGGGAGGCTGAGGCGGGCAGATCATGAGGTCAGGAGTTCGAGACCAGCCTGACCAACATGGTGAAACCCTGTCTCTACTAAAAATACAAAAATTAGCCGGGTGTGGTGGCATGTGCCTGTAATCCCAGCTACTCAGGAGGCTGAGGCAGGAGAATCACTTGAACCAGGGAGGCAGAGGTTGCAGTGAACTGAGATCACACCACTGCACTCCAGCCTGGGTGAGAGAGGAAGACTCAGCCTCAAGAAAAAAATAATAGAGGAGGAAGGAATACTTTCAAACTCATTCTATGAGGCCAGTGTTACCCAGATACCAAAACCAGGCAAAGACACAGTAAGAAAACTCTAGGTCAATATCCCTGATGAATATTCATGCAAACATCCTCAACAAAATCCTAGCAACCAAATTCAACAACACATCAAAAAGATAATTTATTATGACCAAGTGGGATTTATCCCAGGGATGCAAGGATAGTTTAACATATGCAAATCAATCAATGTGATACATCATATCAACAGAAAGAAGGACAAAAACTGTATGATCATTTTAATAATGCTGAAAATGCATTTTATAAAATTCGGCATCCGTTTATGATAAAAAAAAACCTTCAAAAAAACCAAGTATACAAAGAACATACCTCAATATAATAAGAAGCCGTATATGACGGACCCACAACTAGAATACCGAATGGAGAAAAACAGCCTTAAAATCTGGAACAGGACAAAGATGCCCACTGTCACAACTGTTATTCAACATAGTACTTGAAGTCCTAGTGGGAGCAATCAGACAAGAGAAAGAAATAAAGGGCATCCAAACTGGAAAGAAAGAAGTCAAATTATTCTTCTTTGCAGATTACATGATCGTATATTTGGGAAAAACCTAAAGACTTCACAAAAAACTTAGAACCAATAAATTCAGTAAAGTTGCAGGGTACTAAATCAACATACAAAAATCAGTAGCATTCTCTTCAGGATCACTGAGAGAAAAAAAATAAAAATTAAAATAAAAGTCAACAATCAATAGCATTTCTATATGCTAACAGTGAACAATCTGAAAAAGAAATCAAGAAAGTCCTGTTTATAATAGCTACAAATAAAATGAAATACCTAGGAATTAATTTAACCTAAGAAGTAAGTGAAAGATCTCTACAATGAAAACCATAAACCTTTGATGCAAGAAATTGAAAAGGACAAAAAATGGAAACATATTCCATGTTCATGGATTGGAAGAATAAATATGGTTAAAAATGTGCCTACTACCAAAAGCAACCTACAGATTAAAAGAAATTCCTATCAAAATACCAAGGACATTCTTCACAGAAATAGAAAAAATAATCCTGAAATTTATATGGAACCACAAAACAGCTGGAATAGCCAATACTATCCTGATCAAAAAGAAAAAAACTGGAGGAATCACATTACTTGACTTCAGATTATACTACAGAGCTATAGTAACCAGAACAGCATGGTGCTGGCATAAAAACAGATAAATAGACCACTGGAACAGAATAAAGAACCTAGAAATAAATCTATACATTTACAGTGAACTCATTTTTGACAAAAGTGCCAAGAATGTTTATTGGGCAAAGGACGGTCTTGAGGAAAGGACAATCTTTTTAGTAAATGGTGCTGGGAAAACTGAATATTCATATGCAGGAAAAAGAACCTAGACCCCTATCTCTCACCATATACAAAAATCAAATCAAAATGATTAAAGATTTAAACCCAAGACCTCAAACTATGAAACTACTGAAATAAAACATTGAGAAATGTCTCCAGGACATTGCAGTAGGCAAAGATTTTCTTAGGTAATACCCCACAAGCATAGGCAACAAAAGCAAAAATGGACAAATGGGATCACAAGAAGTTAAAAAGGAAACAATCAACACAGTAAAGGAAACTGTCAACAAAGAGACAACCCATAGAATGTGAGAAAACATTTGCAAACTATCCATCTGACAATTGATTAATATCCAGGATATATAAGGAGTTCAAACAACTCTATAGAAAAAAAATCTAATAATCTGATTTTAAAATGGGCAAAAGATCTGAATAGACATTTCTTAAAAGAAGACATACAAATGGCAAACAGACATATAAAAAAGTGCTCAACATCACTGATCATCAGAGAAATGCAAATCAAAACTACAAGGAAATATCACCTTACCTCAATTAAAATAGCTTTTACACAAAAGATAGGCAGTAACAAATGCTGGTGAGGATATAGGGAAAAAGGAACCCTTGTACACCGTTAGTGGGAATGTAAATTATTACAACCACTATGGAGAATAGTTTGGAAGTTTCTCATAAAACTAGAAATAGAGCTGCCATACAATCCAGCAATCCCACAGCTGGGTGGGATTGGAAATCAGTATATCAAAGAGAAGGAAAGGAAATCAATGTATCAAAGAGATATCTGCACTCCCATATTTATTTATTACAATAGCAAACACATGGAATTAATCTGAGTGTCCATCAATGATGATTGGATAAAGAAAATATGTTATATATACACAATAGAATACTATTCAGCCACAAAAAGAATGAATTATGTCATTTGCAACAATATGGATGTAACTGAAGGTCATTATGTTAAGTGAAATAAGCCAAGTGCAGAAAGACAAACTTCACATGTTCTCACTTATTTGTGGGAGCTAAAAATTGCGACAATTGAACTCATTGAGATAAAGAGTAGAAGAATGATTATCAAAGGCTGAGAAGGGTATAGGGGGTGGGGAATGGGAATGGTTAATGGGTACAAAAAAAAAAAAGAGCAAAATGAGTAAGACCTAGTATTTGTTAGCACAACAGGGTAACTATAGTAAAAAATAATTTAGTTCTACATTTTAAAATAACTAAAAGTATAATTGGATTGTTTGTAACACAAAGGGTAAATACTTGAGGTGATGACCCCATTTACCCTGATGTGATTATTATGCACTGCATGACTCTTTCAAAATATCTCATGTAACCTATAAATATATACACTTACTATGTACCCACAAAATTAAAAATAAAACAAGAAAGGAAGAGAAAATATTTTAAATTTTATTCATATAAATTTATGTAAGGCCAGGCATGGTGGCTCACCCCTGTAATCCTAGCAGTTTGGGAGGCCAAGGTGGGTGGATTGCTTGAGCTCAGGAGTTCGAGATCAGCCTGGGCAACATGGTGAAACCCTGTCTCTACTAAAATAAAAAAAATTAGCCAGGTGTGGCGCCTGTAGTCCCAGCTACTTGGGAGGCTGAGGCAGGAGACTCGCTTGAACCCGGGCGGCAGAGGTTGCAGTGAGTCGAGACCCCGCAACTGCACTCCAGCCTGGGCAGTAGAGCCAGACTCCATCTCCAAAAAAAAAAAAAAAAAAAATGTGTAGTACTAGTGTAATTTTGTAACATGGATATATTTGCATAGTGGTGAAGATAGGGCTTTTAGTGTATTCATCACTGGGAAAAAGTACATTGTATTCATTAAGTAATTTCTCTGTCCCCTCCCTTCCCACTCCCCACCCTTCTAATTCTCCACTGTCTATTATTTCACACTCTATGTTTATGTGTACACATTACTTAGCTCCCACTTACATGTGAGAACATGCGGTATTTGTCTTTCTGTGTCTGAGTTGTTTCACTTAAGATTGGGCCTCCACTTCTATTCATGTTGCTGCAAAAGATAGAATTTTATTCTTTTTATGGCTGAATAGTATTCTATTGTGTATATATAACACATTTTCTTTATCCAGTCATCTATTCATGGACACTTAGGTTGATTCCATATGTTTGGTATTGTGAATAGTGCTGTGATAAACATACAAGTATAGGTATGTTTTTGAAATAATGATTTCTTGTTTTTTGGGTAGATACCCAATAGTGGGATTGCCAGATCAAAGGGTAGTTCTGTTTTTAGTTCTTTGAGAAATCTCTATACTGTTTTCCATAAAGATTGTACTAATTTACATCCCACCAACAGCATATAAACATTCCCTTTTCTCTGCATCCTCACCAACATCTGTTATTTTTTTCCCTCTTTTTAATTATAGTCATTCTGACTGGTGTAAGATGATATCTCATTTTGGCTTTAATTTGCGTTTCTCTGATGATTAGGGATACTGAGCATGTTTTCATATGCTTGTTAACTATTTGTATATCTTCTTTTGAAAAATGTCAGCTGGGCATGGTGGCTTACGCCTGTATTACCCACACTTTGGGAGGCCAAGGCAGGAGAATTGCTTGAGGCCAGGAGTTTGGGACTAGCCTGGGCAACATAGTGAGACTCTGTCTCTCTCTGTCTCTCTCTCTCTCTTTTTCTTTTTTCGAGATAAAGTCTCACTCTGTTGCCCAGGCTGGAGTGCAGTGGAAGGATCCCAGCTCACTGCAACCTCCGGCTCCTGGGTTCAAGCGATTCTCCTGCCTCAGCCTCCTGAGTAGCTGCGCTTACAGGCGCATGCCATCATGCCTGGCTAATTTTTGTATTTTTAGTAGAGACGGGGTTTCACCATGTTGGTCAGGCTTTACTCAAACTCCTGACCTCATGATCTGCCTACCTCAACCTCCCAAATTGCTGGGATTACAGGTGTGAGCCACCACACGCGGCCCAACCATGTCTCTTAAAAAAAAAAAAATTAACTGGGTGTCACGACATGTGCCTGTAATCCCAGCTACTCAGAAGGCTGAGGCAGGTAGATCTCTTGAGCCCAGGAATTTGAGTGGCTAATATTGTATCACTGAATTCTAGCTTGGGTGACAGAATGAGACACTGTCTCTGAAAAAAGAAAAGAAAAAGAGAAAGAGAAAGAAAGAAAGAGAAAAAGGAAAGGAAAAGAAGGAGGAAGGAAGGAAGGGGGAGGGAGGGAGAAAAGAAAGGAAGGAAAAATGTCTATTTATGTCCTTAGACCACTTTTTACCTTTTTTTTTTTTTTTTTTTTTTTTTTTGAGACAGACTTTCACCCAGGCTGGAGTGCAATGGCGCAATCTCAGCTCACTGCAACCTCTGTCTCCCAGGTTCAAGTGATTCTCCTGCCTCAGCCTCTTGAGTAGCTGGGATTACAGGCACCTGCCACCACACCCGGTTGAGTTTTGTATTTTTGGTAGAGATGGGGTTTCACCATGTTGGCCAGACTGGTCTCGAACTCCTGACTTCAGGTGATCCACCTACCTCAGCCTCTCAAAGTGCTGGGATTACAGGTGTGAGCCACTACGCTCAGCCTTTACCTTTTCTTAATGGGGTTGTTTTTGTTGTTGTTGAGTTGTTTTGAGTTCCTTGTGTATTCTGGATATTAGTATTTTGTTAATGTATAGTTTGCAGTTAATTTCTCCCATTCTTCAGGTTGTTTGTTCACTTTATTGATTATTTATTTTGCTGTGCAGAAGCTTTTCCATTTACTTAAGTCACATTTGTCTATTTTGTTATTGTTGCCTGTGCTTTTGAGATTTTTTTTTTTTTTTTGAACATTTCATCTTTTACTTTTTAGCACCAACAGACTTGATAACAGCCTGATGCTGATCTGACAATGGGTTGACAGCCTTCCCCCACAGGCCCTTAAGTCTGCTTAGTAACAAGTCCTTTGCTTCTGTCATTCTCCTGGGGGATGGCCTACTGCCCTCCTTTCTGTACAATCTGGGCAAACCGACTGGTGATGGCAAGAGTGGTGTCAATGAATCGGTCTACACAGCTGGAGAGACAATTTTCAGTGCGAGAGTCTAGGCGATTCCCTGGCTTCTCCACACATTTATCCCAACATAACTCAATGAAGTGATGCACCTGTGCAGTAAACTGCGCCCTCTGCTGTTCGGCGGCCACCAGGCGCTGCAACTCAGCTTCATCAACTTCACCCAGCTCCGCCATTGTTCGCCTCAGGCTCGCTTTTGAGATCTTAATCAGGCATTTTTTGCCTAGACCAATGTCCAGAAGAGAGTTCCTTAGATTTCCTTCTAGTATTTGTATAGTTTTGGGATTTACATTTAAGTACATTTTGAATTGACTTTGTATATGGAGAGAGATCAGGATCCAGCTTCATTCTTTTCCGTATGGCAATCCAATGTTCCCAGCACCGTTTATTGAAACGGGTGTCCTTACCCCAATGCATGTTCCTGTTGACTTTGTAAAAAACCAGTTGGATGTAAATATGTGGATTTAGTTCTAGGTTCTCTATTCTGTTTCATTTATCTCTGTGTACGTTTTTATGCCAGTACCATGCTGATTTGATTGCAATAACCTTGTAGTATAACTTGAAGTTAGGTAATGTGTTGTTGTCAGAGGCATTCAAACCAGAGGGACTTCAAACTTCAAATGGAGGCATTCAAACCTCCATTTTGAAGGCTAGGAAATTGAGGCTGGGAATTGCTGGTCCTCATTCCCAGAAAGTTAGGCATACCTAGCCTCTAGATGTTTAGTTAAGGGAACAAATTAATAATGTTTATTAAACAGACCCGGACTTTGTAGTGTCCAGATATCCCAATATCTGGAGAACAAAGGCATTTCTAATTTTGCTTTAAAGATGTTAATATCTGCCGGGCGCAGTGGCTCAAGCCTGTAATCCCAGCACTTTGGGAGGCCGAGACGGGCGGATCACGAGGTCAGCAGATCGAGACCATCCTGGCTAACACGGTGAAACCCCGTCTCTACTAAGAAATACAGAAAAAAAAAACAAAAACAAAAAACTAGCCGGGCGAGGTGGGCGCCTGTAGTCCCAGCTACTCGGGAGGCTGAGGCAGGAGAATGGCGTAAACCCGGGAGGCGAAGCTTGCAGTGAGCTGAGATCCCGCCACTGCACTCCAGCCTGGGCTACAGAGCTAGACTCCGTCTCAAAAAAAGAAAAATTATATCGATTCTTGCAAAATATAGTAATTAAGAAAATTAATCTTTTATTACGAACCCTTGTAGCACAGCACATCTCCCCATATATACAAGCATTGTACCTAGGGTGGATACGTTCCTTCTCTTACTTACAGAAACGTCCACCTCTTTCTATGGAGTAGCTGTTTTTTCACCACTTTACTTTCTTAATAAACTTGCTTTGACTTTCCACTGCAGACACGCCTTGAACTCTTTCTTGCAGGAAATTAAAAAACCCTCTCTTGGGGTCTGGATTGGGACCCCTGTCCTATAACATTGCCTCCAACTTTGTTCTTTTTGTTTAGGATTGCTTTGGTTATTCGGGCTCTTTTTTGCTTCAGTATGAATTTTAGGATTGTTTTTCCTAATTATGTGAAAACTAACATTGGTATTTTGATAAGGATTGCATTGACTCTGTAGATTGCTTTGGGAAGTACAGTCATTTTAATGATATTAATCTCTCTGAATAATTAATGAAATTAATTCTTCTGATATTAGTTCTTTCCATAAGCATGAAATGTTTTTTCCATTTGTTTGTATCATCTACAATTCCTTAATCAGTGTTTTATAGATTTTTTTCTTTTTGTAGAGGCCTTTCACCTCCTTGGTGCAATATATTCCTAGGTGGGGCGGGGGTGTTATTTGGTCGCTGTCGTAAGTGGTTTTGCTTTCTCGATTTGGTTCTCAGATAGATTGTTATTGGTGTGTAGAAACACTGCTGACTTTTGTACATTGACTTTGTATCCTGAAACTCCTGAATTAATTTATCTAATCTAAGAGATTTCTGGTGGAGTCTTAAGGATTTTCTAGATGTAAGATTATATATCACTGAACAGGAATAATTTTATTTCCTCTTTTCCAATTTGCATGTCTTTTATTTCTTTCTCTTGCCTGATTGCTCTGACCAGGACTTCCAGTACTAGGGTTGAATAAGAGTGGTGAAAGTAGGCATCCTTATCTTGTTCTACTTTTTATCTTTCAACTGTTTCCCCATGCAGTATGATGTTGGCTGTGTGTTTATCATGTGTGGCTTTTGTTATTTTGAGAAATGTTCATTTTACACCTAGTTTTTTGAATTTTTATCATGAAGGATGCTGAATGTTATCAAGGGTTTTCTAAATCTATTGAGATGATCATATGGTTTTTATACTTCATTCTGTTTTTGTGATGTGTTACATATATTAACTTATGTATGTTGGACCATTTTTGCATTCCTGGTATAAAACCTAGTTTATCATGCTGTATTATCTTTTTAAGTGCTGTTGGATTCAGTTTGCTAGGGTTTTGTTGAGGATTTTCACATCTGTGTTCATCAGGGATATTGGTCTGCAGTTTTGTTGTTGTGTCCTTGTCTATTTTTGGTATTAGGATGATACTGGCCTCATAGAATGACTTAGGGAGATTTCCCTCCTCTGTGATTTTTAGGAACAGTTTCAGGAGTATTAGTATAGTTCTTTTTGTATGTTTTGTAGGATTTTTTCCTTGTTAATTTTTAAATTTTTATTTTTTTGCTTAGAGATGGGGTCTTGTTATGTTGGCCAGCGTGGTCTCAAACTCCTGACCTCAAGCAATCCTCCTGTCTCAGGCTCCACAGTGCTATGACTGCAGGCATGAGCCACCACATCTGGCCTGTTTGGTAGGATTTAGGTATAAATCCATCTGGCCCAGAGCTTTCATTTTTGGGAAATTTTTTATGGCTGATTTAATATTGCTGCTTATTATTGGTCTATTCAGGATACCTGTTTCTTCCTGTTTCAATCTTGGAAGGTTATACGTTTCAAAAAAAAAAAACCTATAGGTTGTCTAGGTTGTGAGTGTATAGTTGTTCTTAGTCTCTGAAGGTATTTCTGTGGTATTGGTGTAATGTCTTCTTTTTCATTTCTGGTTTTGTTCCTTTGAATCTTCTTTTTTTCTTGGTTCATCTAGCCAGAAGTTTATTACTTTTGTTGATATTTTCAAAGAACCAACTTTTTGTTTTGTTGATCATTTATGTGTTTTTTAGTCTTGGTTTTGTTTAATTCTGCTTTGATCTTTGTTATTTCTTTTTTTTTTTTTTTTTTTTTCCTGCTAACTTTGGATTTGTTTCATTCTTGTTTTCCTAGTTCCATGGGGGTACCATGTTAGGTTGTTAATTTGTGATCTTTCTAGTTTTTTGACATAGGCATATAATTCTATAAACTTCCCTCTTAGCATGACTTTTCCTATATCCCAGAGGTTTTGATATGTTGTGTTGCCATTTTTGTTCGTGTCAAACACAATTTTTATTTTCTGTTTTTTTTTTTCTTTGACTCAGAGATCATTCAGGAGCACATTGTTTAATTTCCATGCATTTATATAGTTTTCAAAGTTCCTCTTGGTATTGATTTTTAGTTTTATTCAGCGGTCAGAGAAGATGCTTGAAATGATTTTGACTTTAAAATTTGTCAAGACTAGTTTTGTGGCCTAACATATGGTCTATCTTGGAGAATGTTTCATGTACTTATGAGAAGAACGTATATTCTGAAATCGTTGGGTTCTGTAAATGTCTGTTAGCTTCATTTGGTCCAAAGTCCAACTTAAGTCCAATTTTTTTGTTGATTGTCTGTCTTGATGATATATCAAGATGTATCAGTAGGCCGGGCGCGTTGGCTCATGCCTGTAATCCTAGCACTTTAGGAGGCCGAGGCGGGCAGATCACAAGGTCAGGAGATCGAGACCATCCTGGCTAACACGGTGAAACCCTGTCTCTACTAAAAATACAAAAAATTAGCCGGGCGTGGTGGAGGGTGCCTGTAATCCCAGCTACTCGGGAGGCTGAGGCAGGAGAATGGCGTGAACCCGGGAGATGGAGGTTGCAGAGAGCTGAGATCGCGCCACTGCACCCCAGCCTGGGCGATAGAGCAAGACTCCGTCTCAAAAAAAAAAAAAAAAAAAAAAAAAGATGTATCAGTAATCCCAACACTTTGGGAGGCCAAGATGGGTGGATCACTTAAGGTCAGGAGTTCGAGCACAGCCTGGCCAACATGGTGAAATCCCATCTCTACCAAAAATACAAAAATTAGCTGGGCATGGTGGCAGGCGCCTGTAATCCCAGCTACTTGGGAGGCTGAGGCATGATAATCACTTGAACCTGGGAGGCGGAGGTTGCAGTGCACCGAGATCTCGCCACTGCACCCTAGCCTGGGTGATAAGTGACATTCAGTCTCAAAAAACAAAACAAAATAAAACAAAAAAACAACAACAAAAAAATCAAATTCTGATTCAATTCAGAAATCATTAAGCATAAAGTTATATTTAAAGCATTGGGCTGGAATTTCAGGGGCATGGAGGAGACACAGGTCTTTTAGGGAGTTTAGAATGAGAGAGGAAGAATATACATTTACAAATAATTATTTTTTTTAATTTATTTTATTTATTTTTTATTTTTGGAGACGGAGTCTCGCTCTGTCACCCAGGCTGGAGTGCAGTGGCCGGATCTCAGCTCACTGCAAGCTCCGCCTCCCGGGTCTACGCCATTCTCCTGCCTCAGCCTCCCGAGTAGCTGGGACTACAGGCGCCCGCCACCTCGCCCGGCTAGTTTTTTGTATTTTTTAGTAGAGACGGGGTTTCACTGTGTTAGCCAGGATGGTCTCGATCTCCTGACCTCGTGATCCGCCCGTCTCGGCCTCCCAAAGTGCTGGGATTACAGGCTTGAGCCACCGCGCCCGGCCTACAAATAATTATAATTAAAGACAACGTGCCACCAGGCATGGTCGCTCATGCCTGTAATCCCAGCACTTTGGGAGGCCGAGGCGGGCAGATTACTTGAGGTCAGAAGTTCAAGACCAGTCTGGCCAACATGGTGAAACCCCTTTCTACTAAAATACAAAAATTAGCTGGGCATGGTGTCATGCACCAGTAATCCCAGCTACTCTGGAGGCTGAGGCAGAAGAATCCCTTGAGCCTGGGAGGCAGAGTTGCAGTGAGCCGAGATTGCACCACTGCACTCAAGCCTGGGTGACAGAACGAGACTCTATTTCAAAATAATAATAATAAAGACAGTATGTGAGGAAAGGGCAATAACAGTGCTCCAGCAAAAAGTTACAGAGATACAAAGATGAAACTAATTCTGGAGATAGTTGACTGGAAAAAGTGAGGTAAGAAAGGCTTCAAGAAGGAGAATAAATTTTTTGTTAGATTGAAGGCAGAGTTGAATTTGAGAGTTGAATGCTTGAGTAGCAAGGAAGGGCATTCTACCGAAGAGAATAGGAACAAAATGAAAATGTAGAGACTGAAAAATGTAGGGTTAAGTTGGAGAAAAGGCTGTAAGGAGATATTAATAGAGTGAGAAGTGAAGAATAAGTCTAAAGAAACCCAGGTTTGGTTAAGTCATACAGGATCTTGGATGCTGGCCTATGTAGGTAATGAGAGCCATTAAACATCTTTCAGCGAGAAGTAAAATAATTAGAATTGTAACTTTAAAAGTCTTTGGGTTAGGCATAGTGCCTCACATCTACAACCCAGCCCTTTGGGAGGCCAAGATGGGAGGATTGCTTGAGTCTAGGAGTTTAAGACCAACCTGGGCAACATAGTGAGACCTGGCCTCTACAAAAAATAAATAATTAGCCAGTCTTGGTGGCATGTGGCTGTAGTCCCAGCTACTCAGGAGGCTGAGGTGGGAGGATTGCTTGAGCCCAGAAGGTCAAAGCTGCAGTGAGCCATGATTATGCCATTGCACTTAGCCTGTCTTTAAAAAAACAAAAAAAAAGTATTCATCGGGTTTCTTTGTTACCTCCTCTTATAGAACCAAATTCTTTTCTTTCAGAGCATTCAGTTTATAATCATACATTCATTGGTTGCCTTTCCCACTAGACTACAAATCCCAACAGAACAGCAACCATGACTGGCCTGACACATAAGTGTTCAATAAATATTAGCTAAGAATAAATAAAAATTATAATAATGTAGCAGCAGTATATATTATAGCATGGAATACAGAAAGTAGCATTAACTATGAGGTTATTGCACCATATGGAAGATGATGACCTGAACTACATCATAAAAAACGAGGCTTAGGCCGGGCATGGTGGTTCATGCCTGTAATCCCAGCACTTTGGGAGGCCGAGGTAGGCAGATTGCCTGAGCTCAAGAGTTCAAGACCACTGTAGGCAACATGGTGAAACCCCGTCTCTGCTGAAATACAAAAAAATTAACCAGGCACTGTGGTGCCTGCCTGTAGTCCCAGCTACTTGGGAGGCTGAGGCATGAGAATCACTTGAGCCCTGGAAGTGGGCACTGAGTGGAGATCACACCACTGCACTCCAGCTTGGGCTACAGAGTGAAACTCCTTCTTAAAAAAAATGAAAAACAAAAACAAACAAACAAACAAACAAAACGGTGCTTAAATGTCAAGATACACAATTTAGTGAATGATTACATGAGGTGGTAAGGAAGAAAGAAGAATAAAGTATGAGTCCAGAGTTTTGAGCCCACAGCAACTAAAGAAGAGTAATTCTTAGGAGAGAAAAAGGTAGGAAGGCTTCAGAAATTATGGAAGTACATTTTAATGCAGATGTCAGGCCAGGTGCAGTGGCTCAAGCCTGTAATCCCAGCACTTTGGGAGGCCAAGGCAGGTGGATCACGAGGTCAGGAGTTCGAGATCAGCCTGGCCAACATGGGTGAAACCCCATCTCTACTAAAAATGCAAAAAATTAGCTGGGTGTGGTGGCACGCAACTGTAGTCCCAGCTACTGGGGAGGCTGAGACAGAAGAATCGCTTGAACCAGGGAGGCAGAGGTTGCAGTGAGCCAAGATTGCGCCACTGCACTCAAGCCTGGCAACAGAGCAAGACTCTGTCAAAAAAAGATTTAAAAAAAAAAAGCAGATATCAAATATAAAAAAATTCCAGGCCAGGCATAGTGGCTCATGCCTATAATTCCAGCACTTTGGGAGGCTGAGATGGGAGGATCACTTGAGGCCAGGAGATCAAGGTTACAGTGAGCTGTGATCATACCACCGCACTCTAGCTTGGACAACAAAGTGAGACCTTGTCTCTAAAAGAAAGAAAGAAAATAACTTCACTTCCGTGTATACTTTTTGGATTCATATACCTCATAATCTTCACAATTCCATTCCTGTTCTTGTACTTCCATTTCTGTTAGCCGTCTTTAGGATTTTGCTCTAGGAGCATCAGTTCCAGAAAAAAAAAAAAACAAAAACAAAAACAAAAAAAACTAAATCCTGGGATTCACTGAAAATTTCAGCATCTGTAACTGAAGTTTATAAGGTATATTCTTGAATATCCACTTAGGCTCACATGAATGAAAGTTCATCCCAACCAGACTCAAACTGCCTAGGAATGTTGCTAGGACTATTGCTGGTAACATACCAAAAGCCCATTGGCTGTACTTTTTTGTAAGTAGTGTAAGATACAATAAATCTTTCTGAGTTTCTCTTCATAGAGTTTAGCCTGTTAACTTCCTTATCCTTTGTTCTCAAACTCAACTTTCTTGTTCTTCCTTGCCCCTAGTTACCATAAACAGCCTACTCCCTTCCCGTCAGCTCTAATCAATAACTCACATCTGTTCCCTTGGTTACCTGTACCCATTATTCCCCTGAAACTGCGTGTCTCACACGCTCCACCTCTGTACCTCACATCCCCCTCCCCTTCTATATTTAGGAAAATATGTACAAGTAGCCAACTGGGTCAGCTCAGATTGTGCAGTCCTACCCCAGCCCATGTGGGAGTAACACAGAGGCAGGGACTGCGTTAAGGATAAAACCCCCCTGGTCTCCTTTATTTTCTGTACACTTGTGATCTTAATTGACGCGAGTGACACCATAATAATAAGGCAAAAATAAATTGCCTTGCTGAGAGGGTTAAACTTTTGCCTGCATGCTGGTTTTACTTTGCAGCACCGAGTATTTATTCCTGGAGCATTTTATATCCAACAGTAGGATAGAAGACACATTGCTGCCTTCCTCTACAAATACTGAACTACAGTCTAAGAAACTATAGGCACCAGAATGCAATGCAGCACCAGCATGCATGTCTAATTGCAGGATCTGAATTTCATTCTGTGGTTTGGTTTCCAAAGATTTCACAACACCTACTATGGCCAAGTTCCAATCCATTTCCCTATACTCCACTTGACACTGTCTCACTACTATCTCACTACCTGCAAAAACAACTGTTTTTAATAGAAACCTTTCAAAAATCTGACATTCTGGTGGAGCACTTCCCAAAATAAGCTTTAGATTGGCCAGGCGCGGTGGCTCACGCCTATAATCCCAGCACTTTGGGAGACCGAGGCGGGCGGATCACGAGGTCAGGAGATCGAGACCATCCTGGCTAACATAGTGAAACCCCATCTCTACTAAAAATATGAAAAAATTAGCCGGGTGTAGTGGCAGGCTCCTGTAGTCCCAGCTACTCGGGAGGCTGAGGCAGGAGAATGGTGTGAACCCGGGAGGCGGAGCTTGCAGTGAGTGGAGATAGCGCCACTGCACTCCAGCCTGGGCGACAGAGGGAGACTCTGTCTCAAAAAAAAAAAAACTTTGGATTACCTGAAAATTAGTAATGTGTGACAATTGACTGGGAAGAAAAGCAAAGCACTCCCAGGATTTTTTTTTTTTTTTTTTAAGAAATGGGGTATTGCTCTGTTGCCCAGGTTGAAGCACAGTGGCGAGATCATAGGTCACTGAAGCCTTGAACTCCTGGGCTCAAGATCTTCCCACCTCAGCCTCCCAAGTAGCTGGGACTACAGGTTCAGGACACCATGCACTGTTAAGTTTTAAATTTTTATTAGAGAGGAGGTCTGGCTATGTTGCCCAGGATGATGAACTCATGGGCTCAAGCAATCCTCACACTTCAACCTCCAAAAGTGTTGGGATTATAGGCGTGAGCCACTGCACCCTGCCTGGAAGTCTTTTAATTCACTTCAATTATCTTAGAATTTTCCTTCTCCACTTTATACATAAACACAGTGGAAATGAGGGTGTTTGTCTCAGGTAACTGATCAAGGAGGTGAGTAACCTGCAGGGAGAAGCAGAGCCTAAGGCCAGTGAATCCCCGCTGAGGCCAGTCCGGAGCCTGCAAAGGGAAGTAAAGGGAGCTCCCCTGGGTGTTTCCTGGGCAGCCTGCCCTCCACTGCGGGTGGCCTCCAGCTGCCCAGAACAACCGCAGAAGGAATGTGGATCCTAAGAAGCTACAGAGCCCTGGAAAGCAGGAGACTCACATGCAGATGAACTTTGTGTAGGGGGTTGAGGGGGAGGTTCTGTCCTTTCTGGGGTTGTACCTAGAGCCTAGGGATGTTTTGTGGGGGCAGTGTTTGCTTTTTACATGCAAAGTGTCCCGGCGGCAGACTGTAATTTGTACATACAAAGGCAATCTGTGAAGTTCAGGTTCAGTAAGACTTGTCTGATATTGAAATGAGACCACCACTTCCCCTGCTGTCTTTCCCAGCTTCTCCTCTATCTTCTCTTTCCCAGTTTATAAGACAGGAAGAAAAGGAGAAAGCAAAAAGTTGAAAAGAAACAGAAGTGAAATAAATAGACGACCTTGGTGCCACCACCCGGCCCTGGTGGTTAAAATAATAATAATAATAATATTAACCCTTGACCAAAACTACTTGTGTTATCTGTAAATTCCAGACATTGTATGAGAAAGCACTGTAAAACTTTCTGTTCTGTAAGCTGATGCATGTAGCCCCCAGTCACGTTCCTCACGCTTGCTTGATCTATTATGACCCTTTCACGTAGACCCTTTAGAATTGTAAGCCCTTAAAAAGGCTAGGAATTTCTTTTTTGGGGAGCATGGCTCTTAAGATGTGAGTCTACTGATGCTCCCGGCCGATTAAAAACCTCTTCCTTCTTTAATCCTGTGTCTGAGGAGTTTTGTCTGTGGCTCGTCCTGCTACATTTCTTGGTTCCTTGACCAGGAAGCGAAGTGATTAACAGACAGTCGAGGAAGCCCCTTAGGTGGCTTAGGCCTGCCCTGTGGAGCATCCCTCCAGCCAGCTTGAGCGACACGGATCCTGGGAGCACTCCCTGATAGGCAATTGCCCCGGTGGAACGCCTCATCAGAGCAGTGCACAGCAGGCCCCCACGGAGGATCAACGCAGTGGCTGAAAACCGGGAAGGAACTGGCACTTTAAGTCCAGACATTTGAAACTTGGTAGGACTGATCTTTGGAACTTGCCCACTCCATTTCAGTGGAAGCGTGGCCTGATCACCCACGGCGTGCCTGTACCGCCACTTTGGTTTTTGTTTTTGACTTAACTTGAATTGCTTGATACTTTGGTTTTGGTTTTGACCTTGCTTAAATTTCTGGATACTCTGATTTTGGTTTTGATTCTGGTTTGGTGTAAACTGAAAAAGTGTGTGTGTGCCCTTTTTACCCCTTCTTTGTTTTGTGGTGTGCGTGTAGTGTGAGCATGGTGTTTTTTCTCGAGGAAACATAGGTCAGACACAAAATAAGCCCACTCCACTAGGAACTATGTTAAAAAATTTTAAGAAGAGATTTAATGGAGACTATGGGGTTACTATGACACCAGGGAAACTTAGAACTTTGTGTGAAATAGATTGGCCAGCATTAGAAGTAGGTTGGCCATCAGAAGGAAGTCTGGACAGGTCCCTTGTTTCTAAGGTATAGCACAAGGTAACTGGTAAGTCAGGACACTCAGACCAGTTCCCATACATAGACACTTGGTTACAGCTGGTGTTAGACGGCCCCCCCAACAGTGACTAGGAGGGCAGGCAGCAGCAGTGCTAGTAGCAAAGGGACAGATAGCCAAGGAAGGATCCCATTCCACCAGCGAAGGGAAATCAACTCCTGAAGTTCTGTTCAACCCGACATCAGAAGACCCATTGCAGGAGACGGCACCAGTGATCCCAGTGGTGCCCTCCCGTTACCAGGGAGAGAGGCTCCCCACTCTTGAGCCCACAGTGCTTGTGCATCTGCAAGACAAGCATATCCCTAGGCCACCCGGAGTAGACAAAAGAGGAGGTGAAGCCTCGGGAGAAACCCCTCCCTTGGCAGCTTGTTTAGGACCTAAACCTGGGATACAAATGCCCCTGAGAGAGCAGCGGTATACTGGGATAGATGAAGATGGTCACATGGTGGAGAGGTGTGTTTTGGGGTACCAGCCCTTCACCTCTGCCGACCTTCTCAACTGGAAAAACAATACCCCTTCCTATACTGAAAAGCCACAAGCTCGAATTGATTTGCTCCAAACTATTGTCCAGACCCATAACCCCACCTGGGCTGATTGCCACCAGCTGCTCATGTTCCTCTTTAACACAGATGAAAGGCGGAGAGTGCTCCAAGCAGCAACTAAGTGGCTAGAGGAACATGCACCAGCTGATTACCAAAACCCCCAAGAGTATGTAAGCACCCACTTCCCAGGAACCAACCCCCAGTGGGACCTAAATGAAAGAGAGGGTGTGCAAAGGCTAAACCGATACAGGGAAGCTCTCTTGGAAGGATTAAAGAGGGGAGCCCAGAAGGCCACAAACATTAACAAGGTCTCTGAGGTTATTCAGGGAAAAGAAGAAAGTCCAGCACAATTCTGTGAGAGACCGTGTGAGGCCTATCGTATTCCCTTTGATCCCGATAGCCCTGAAAATCAGTGCATGATTAACATGGCAGACATTAGAAGAAAACTGCAGAATCAGGCTGGGTTTGCAGGCATGAGTACATCGCAGTTATTAGAAATAGCTGGCCGGGCGCGGTGGCTCACGCCTGTAATCCCAGCACTTTGGGAGGCCGAGACGGGCGGATCACGAGGTCAGGAGATCGAGACCATCCTGGCTAGCACGGTGAAACCCCGTCTCTACTAAAAAATACAAAAAACTAGCCGGGCGAGGTGGCGGGCGCCTGTAGTCCCAGCTACTTGGGAGGCTGAGGCAGGAGAATGGCATAAACCTGGGAGGCGGAGCTTGCAGTGAGCTGAGATCCGGCCACTGCACTCCAGTCTGGGCGACAGAGCGAGACTCCGTCTCAAAAAAAAAAAAAAAAAAAAGAAATAGCTAACCAGGTATTTGTAAACAGGGATGCAGTAAGCCATAAGGAAAACTGCAAAGAGAATGAATGTCTGGCCCGGCAAAACGCCGACCTGTTAGCTGCAGCAACCAGAGGGGTCCCCCCAAAGAGGCAAGGGAAGAGGGGTCCCGGGAAAGAAACTCAGCCTGGCTGTCAGAGTCTACAGCTTAACCAGTGTGTTTATTGTAAAGAAATAGGACATTGGAAGGACAAATGCCCTCAGCTAAAAAGAAAACAAGGTAACTCAGAGCAGGAGGTCCCAGACAAGGAGGAAGGGGCCCTGCTCAACCTGGCCGAAGGGTTATTGGACTGAGGGGGACCGGGCTCAAGTGCCCCCAAAGAGTCTATGGCCAGGATGACAGTTGGGGTTAAAGACATTGATTTTCTTGTAAACATTACAGGGGGCTGAACATTCGGTAGTAACCGCTCCGGTCGCCCCCTTATCCAAAAAGACTGTTGACATAATCAGAGCCATGAGGGTTTCAGCAAAGCAAGCTTTCTGCTTGCCCTGGACTTGTGCTGTGGGAGGACATAAAGTGATTCATCAGTTTCTGCACATGCCTGACTGTCCCTTGCCCTTGTTGGGAAGGCACTTGCTTAGCAAGCTGACAGCCACTATCTCTTTTACAGAGCATGGCTCTTTGCGGCTAAAGTTACCTGGGACATGAGTCATTATGATCCTTACGGTCCCCTGAGAGGAGGAATGGAGACTTTTCTTAACTGAGCCAGGCCAAGAGATAACACCAGCTCTGGCTAAGCGGTGGCCGAGAGTGTAGGCGGAAGACAACCGTCCGGGGTTGGCAGTCAAGCAAGCCCCCGTACTTATAGAAATTAAGCCTGGGGCCCAGCCGGTTAGGCAAAAACAGTACCCCGTCCCCAGAGAAGCTCTTAAAGGTATCCAGATCCATCTCAAATGCCTAAGAACCTTTGGAATTACAGTTCCTTGTCAGTCTCCACGGAACACTCCCCTCCTGCCTGTTCCCAAGCCAGGGACCAAGGACTACAGGCCGGTACAGGATTTGTGCTTGGTTAATCAAGCTACAGTGACTTTACATCCAACAGTACCTAACCCGTACACATTGTTCGGGTTGCTGCCAGCTGAGGACACCTGGTTCACCTGCTTGGACCTGAAAGATGCTTTCTTTAGCATCAGATTAGCTTCTAAGAGCCAGAAGCTGATTGCCCTTCAGTGGGAAGATCCGGAGTCAGGTGTCACTACTCAGTACACTTGGACCTGGCTTCCCCAAGGGTTCAAGAACTCCCCCACCATCTTCGGGGAGGCCTTGGCTCAAGACCTCCAGAAGTTTCCACCAGAGACCTAGGCTGCGTGTTGCTCCAGTACATTGATGATCTTCTCCTGGGACACCCCATGGCAATCGGATGCGCCAAGGGAACGGATGCCCTACTCCAGCACCTGGAGGACTGTGGGTATAAGGTGTCCAAGAAAAAAGCTCGGATCTGCCGACAGCAGGTACGTTACTTAGGATTCACTATCCAATAGGGGGAGCACAGCCTGAAATCAGAAAAAAAGCAGGTCATTTGCAGTCTACCAGAGCCTAAAACCAGAAGGCAGGTGAAAGAATTCTTAGGAGCTGTGGGGTTTTGCAGACTGTGGATCCCAAACTTTGCAGTATTAGCCAAGTCTTTGTACGAAGTCACCAAAGGTGGGGACCAAGAACCTTTTGAATGGGGATCCCAACAACAGCAAGCCTTTCATGAGCTAAAGGAAAAACTTACGTCAGCTCCAGCCCTGGGGCTACCTGATCTGACAAAGCCTTTTACGTTGTGTGTGTCAAAAAAAAAAAAAAAAAGGCAGTTGGAGTTTTAACCCAAACTGTGGGGCCCTGGTGGAGGCCTGTGGCCTACCTCTCTAAACAACTAGATGGGTTTTCTGAAGGATGGCCCCCGTGTTTGAGGGCCTTGGCAGCAACTGCCCTGCTAGTACAAGAAGCAGATAAGCTGACTCTTGGGCAAAACCTGAACATTAAGGCCCCCCATGCTGTGGTGACTTTAACAAATACTAAAGGACCTCATTGGCTAATGAATGCTAGACTCACCAAGTACCGAAGTTTGCTCTGTGAAAATCCCGGTATAACCATTGAAATTTGTAACACCCTGAACCTCGCCACCTTGCTCCCGGTATCAGAGAGCTCTGTCGAGCATGACTGTGTAGAAGTGTTGGACTCAGTTTACTCTAGCAGACCTGACTTCCGGGACCAGCCTTAAGCATCAGTAGACTGGGAACTATACATGGATGAGAGCAGCTTCATCAACCCACAAGGACAGAGATGTGCAGGGTATGCAGTGGTAACCCTGGACACTGTTGTTGGAGCCAGATTGTTGCCCCAGGGCTCTTCAGCCCAGAAAGCTGAACTCATTGCTTTAATTCAGGCCTTACAACTCAGTGAAGGTAAGACTAAACATTTACACTGACTCTCGGTGTGCCTTTTTAACCCTTCAAGTACATGAAGCATTATATATATATAAAAAGGGCCTATTGAACTCTGAGGGAAAGGACATAAAATATCAACAAGAAATCTTACAATTATTAGAAGCAGTATGGAAACCCCACAAGGTGGCAGTTATGCATTGCAGAGGACACCAGCAAGCTTCCACCTTGTTGGGTTTGAGGAATTCGTGCGCCAACTGGGAGACTCGAAAAGCAGCATCTGCCCCTTTCCGGGCATCAGTCACAGCCCCCCTGCTCCGTCAAGCACCTGATCTTGTACCTACTTATTCTAAAGAAGAAAAGAACTTTCTCCAGGCAGAAAGAGAACAGATGATGAAGGAAGAATGGATTCGGTTACCAGATAGAAAAGTAGCTGTGCCACAGCTCCTGGGAGCTGCAGTTGTACTGGCTGTGCATGAAATCACCCATCTAGGTCAGAAGTCACTTGAAAAGTTGTTAGGCTGGTATTTCTACATTTGCATTTGTCAGCCCTTGCCAAAACAGTGACACAGCGGTGTGTTACCTGCCGACAGCATAATGAGAGGCAAGGTCCAGCCGTTCCGCCCGGCATACAAGCTTATGGAGCAGCCCCCCTTGAAGATCTCCAGGTGGACTTGACAGAGATGCCAAAGTGTGGAGGTAACAAGTATTTACTAGTTCTTGTGTGTACCTACTCTGGGTGGGTGGAGGCTTATCCAACATGAACTGAGAAAGGTCGTGAAGTAACCCGTGTGCTTCTTCGAGATCTTATTCCTAGATTTGGACTGCCCTTATGGATCGGTTCAGATAACCGGCCAAAGTTTGTGGCTGACTTGCTACAGAAGACGGCAATGGTATTGAGGATCACATGGACACTGAATGCCGCCTACCGGACTCAGAGTTCGGGAAAGGTGGAGCGGATGAATCGGACTATCAAAAATAGTTTAAGGAAAGTATGTCAGGAAACAGGATTAAAATGGATACAGGCTCTCCCTATGGTATTATTTAAAATTAGATGTACTCCTGCTAAAAGAACAGGATATTCCCCTTATGAAATATTATATCATAGGCCCCCACCCATATTGCAGGGACTTCCAGGCACTCCCCGAGAGTTAGGTGAAATTGACTTACAGTGACAGCTACAGGCTTTAGGAAAAATTACACAAACAATCTCAGCCTAGGTAAATGAGAGATGCCCTGTTAGCTTATTCTCCCCAGTTCACCCTTTCTCCCCAGGTGATCGAGTGTGGATCAAGGACTGGAATGTAGCCTCTTTGTGCCCATGGTGGGAAGGACCCCAGACTGTTGTCCTGACCACTCCCACCGCTGTGAAGGTAGAGGGAATCCCAGCCTGGATCCACCACAGCTGTGTAAAACCTGCAGCGCCTGAAACCTGGGAGGCAAGACCAAACCTGGACAACCCTTGCAGAGTGACCCTGAAGAAGATGACAAGCCCTGCTCCAGTCATACCTGGAAGCTGACTGGTCCACGCACCTCCAAAGCATGAGAAAGCTCATTGTGAAATTCATTTTTCTTAAATTTTGGACTTATACAGTAAGGACTTCAACTGACCTTACTCAAACTAAGGACTGTTCCCAGTGTATTCATCAGGTCACTGAGGTAAGACAGCAAATTAAAACAATATTTCTGTTCTATAGTTATTATGAATGTATACGAATGTTAAAAGAAACTTGTTTGTATAATGGCACTCAGTACAAGGTATGTAGCACGGGAAATGACCAACCTGATGTGCGTTATTATCCATCTGAGCCCCCTGCAACCACCGTTTTTGAAATAAGATTAAGAACTGGCCTTTTCCTAAGTGATACAAGTAAAACAATAACTAGAACAGAAGAAAAAGGAATCCCCAAACAACTAACTTTAAGATTTGATGCTTGTGCAGCCATTAATAGTAACAAGCTAGGAACAGGATGTGGTTCTCTTAACTGGGAAAGGAGCCACAGAGTAGAAAATAAATATGTTTGTCATGAGTCAGAGGTTTGTGAAAATTGTGCCTTTTGGCCGTGTGTTATTTAGGCTACTTAGAAAAAGAACAAAAAGGACCCAGTTCATCTTCAGAAAGGGGAAGCCAACCCCTCCTGTGCTGCCGGTCACTGTAACCCACTAGAACTCATAATCACCCATCCCCTAGATCCCCGCCAACCCCTCCTGTGCCGCCGGTCACTGTAACCCACTGGAACTCATAATCACCCATCCCCTAGATCCCCGCCAACCCCTCCTGTGCCGCCGGTCACTGTAACCCACTAGAACTAATAATTACCCATCCTCTAGATCCCCGTTAGAAAAAGGGAGAACGTGTAACCCTAAGGATCCATAAGACAGGGTTAAACCCCCAAGTTGCCATTTTAGTCCAAGGTCCACAAGCGCTCTCCCAAACCAGTGTTTCAAACCTTTTATGATGAGCTGAATCTGCCAGCCCCAGAACTTCCGAAAAAGACAAAAAATTTGTTTCTTCAATTAGCAGAAAGTGTAGCTCATTCCCTTAATGTTACTTCTTGTTATGTATGTGGGGGAACCACTATTGGAGATCGATGGCCTCGGGAAACCTGAGAGCTGGTGCCCACGGATCCAGCTCCTGATATAATTCCAGTTCAGAAGGCCTAAGCTAGCAACTTCTGGGTCCTAAAAACGTCAATTATTGGACAATACTGTATAGCTAGAGAAGGAAAAGACTTCATCATCCCTGTAAGAAAGCTTAATTGTATAGGACAGAAGTTGTACAAACAGCACAACAAAGACAATTACTTAATGGGGCCTAAACCCCACTGAAAAGAACCCATTTAGTAAATTTTCTAAATTAAAAACTGCCTGGGCTCATCCAGAATCTCATCAGGACTGGACGGCTCCCGCTGGACTTTACTGGATATGTGGGCACAGAGCCTACATTCGGTTACCTAATAAATAGGCAAGTAGTGGTGTTATTGGCACTATTAAGTCGTCCTTTTTCTTACTACCTATAAAAATGGGTGAGCATCTAGGTTTCTCTGTCTATGCCTCCCGAAAAAAGAGAAGCACAGTTATAGAAAACTGAAAAGATGAGTGGCCCCCTGAAAGTATCCTACAGTATTATGGGTCTGCCACATGGGCACAAGATGGCTCATAGGGATACCGAACCCCCATCTACATGCTCAATAGGATCATACGGTTGCAGGCCTTCTTAGAAATAATTACTAATGAAACTGGCAGAGCTTTGACTGTTTTAGCTTGGCAGGAAATCCAAATGAGGAATGCTATCTATCAGAATAGACTGGCCTTAGACTACTTGCTAGCAGCTAAAGGAGTCTGTGGAAAATTTAACTTAACCAATTGCTGCCTACAAATAGATGATCAAGGACAGGTGGTTGAAAACATAGTCAGGGACATGACAAAGTTGGCACGTGTGCCTATACAGGTTTGGCACGAATTTGATCCTAGGTCTTTATTTAGAAAATAGTTTCCAGCTATAAGAAGATTTAAAACCCTCATTGTAAGTGTATTGCTACTAATAGGAACTTGCTTACTGCTCCCCTGTGTATTACCCTTACTTTTTCAAATGATAAATATGTTTTGTTGCTACCTTAGTTCATAGAAAACTTCAGCACACGTGTATTATATGCATCACGATCAGTCTATCTCGCAAAAAGACTCTAAAAGTAAAGAAAAAAGTGACAACTCCCACTAAAAGTGAAAATTCTCAAAAGGGGGACATAGGAAATGAGACCACCACTTCTCCTGTTGTCCCTCCCAGCTTCTCCCCTACCTCCCCTTTCTTTGTTTATAATATAGACAGGAAAAAAAGGAGAAAGCAAAAAGTTGAAAAGAAACAGAAGTAAAATAAATAGATAGACGACCTTGGTGCCACCCCTGGCCCTGGTGGTTAAAATAATAATAATAATAATAATAATAATAATAATATTAACCCCTGACCAAAACTACTTGTGTTATCTGTAAATTCTAGACATTGTATGAGAAAGCACTGTAAAACTTTCTGTTCTGTAAGCTGATGCATGTAGCCCCCAGTCACGTTCCTCACGCTTGCTTGATCTATTATGAGCCTTTCACATAGACCCCTTAGAGTTGTAAGCCCTTAAAAGGGCTAGGAATTTCTTCTTCGGGGAGCTCGGGCTCTTTAAGACGCGAGTCTGCGGACGCTGCTGGCCTAATAAAAAACTCTTCCTGGCCGGGCGCGGTGGCTCAAGCCTGTAATCCCAGCACTTTGGGAGGCTGAGACGGGCGGATCACGAGGTCAGGAGCTCGAGACCATCCTGGCTAACACGGTGAAACCCCGTCTCTACTAAAAAATACAAAAAACTAGCCGGGCGAGGTGGCGGGCGCCTGTAGTCCCAGCTACTTGGGAGGCTGAGGCAGGAGAATGGCGTGAACCCGGGAGGCGGAGCTTGCAGTGAGCTGAGATCCGGCCATTGCACTCCAGCCTGGGCGGCAGAGCGAGACTCCGTCTCAAAAAAATAAAAAAATAAAAAAAATAAAACTCTTCCTTCTTTAATCCGGTGTCTGAGTTTTATCTGCGGCTGGTCCTGCTACAACGTGTCACCTGGAGAAAGGGTTTATGAAGGTAGTAGTTTACTTAGGTTAGAAGCTTAAACTGACCCCAGGTAAGAACTTCTGGTGAAAATGAAGTCTGGGAGGAGTAAGCGGTTCCAAGTACGGGGGGGACGGGGGAGTATAAGGAAGTCTTATCCCCAGTTCCCGCCGTAGAGGACAGCTGCCTCTCCCTCCTGGTGAAGTCTTGCCTGGCCTGGCCTGGGTTTCCTTCCTGCTCTGAGGTAAAGGAATGACTCCATTGAACACTGAGTCTGGAATTCCCTGCACAGATTTCTGACAGATCGAGGAAGCTAACAGTGCCCCTTCTAACAATAAGTAGCAAGTTTGGCTGAAATGCAGATATCCAATGACCAGGGCGCAGGGAGTGAGCTGAGCCTTAAGAAGGCTGTAGCTAGGACCAATCAGCCGGGCTCTTCAGGGCTCCGTTACCCAGGGCTTCCCCTGTCATTCAGGGCCGGGGGGCGGAGCCTGGGACCCCATCCAATCAGGGGCCCTCGGGCGGGGTCCTGCCAACTGTCAATCCGGGGAAGGAGGAGGCGGCACTCGGAGTCTCAGTACTCCTTTGCTGCTGGGGTCCGTTGCGCTCGGCATCCAGTTCTGGGTGCACCGAGAGGCCCCAGGTGCCTCCGCCACGGCTCCTGTGACGCTGTCACCTGCGCTGTGACCTGCTCCGCAGTCATAAAGAGGACGCCGGGACACTCAGAATCAGGGAAATGGTAAATGTGTCCGGCCTGGCGTCCAGATACGTGGAAGAGGGGCTGGATGGAACTAACAGGCCTCCGCTCTGGCGACCCTGGCGATTGGGACCCACGTCCCCCATGGCGTGGCTCGGCCCTCGGTCCCCTCAGCCGCTGGGTGGGGTTGGGCCCGCAGCTGGGACCCCGGGCGTCCTGTCGCGTCCCTGCACGGCGACTGCGGCCCTGGCCCTAGAGCCCTCTCTGGGCAGCTCCGCGCCGGCAGCCCGGCGTCTCCCAAGATTGTGCGGGGACCACGGGAGGGTCATAACGGGGAATCCCGACTCGTATGTGTCCAGCCTTTCTTCTGTTAAAAATTAAACCGAGGCTCTGTTAACAGTTAAAGAGTTCGTTGGAGCACACAGCGATTCCTGAGTGAGAAACACTTGGTCATGGCTTGTGACTGAAGAAAAGGCTTTTATAAGTTGCATGAGGAGACAAACCGGATTAAATACTTGATTAGTTACAGTGATGCTGTCGCCTTATGGGGACCTGAAATAAAAGGATCAGATTCCAGTTTTTTAAAGTTTACTCAAGCGAGAAGCTGGGAATGGCCCATTTGGGAAAACACAGGATCCACGGAAATGGGCTCAGTGCTTCAAATTTAAAACTTTAAGTTCTTGCTTATGTAGGCAAAAGGCCAAGAAATTTAACAGGATTACAACGTTTTTTATACAAGGCTAGTTTGTGAGGCACAACAATTTAATTAGTTACAGTTTGGTCCGCCCCGCCCCTCATAGAGCTTCGCGTTTTTGTTTTTGTTTTTTTTTTTCTTTCTTTCTTTCTTTTTCTTTTTTTCTTTCTTTTTCTTTTTTTCTTTACAGCTGGGTAAAGCTGTGAAGAAAAGTCTTTTCTTTTATAATTTAAAAGAGTATATTTAACATTCCAGCCTAAGGCAAGGTGATACCAGCCTGGACAACATGGCGAGATCCCGACTGTACAAAAAATTTTAAAAATTAGTCGGGTATGGCCGGGCGCAGTCGCTCACGCCTGTAATCCCAGCACTTTGGGAGGCCGAGGCGGGCCGATCACGAGGTCAGGAGTTCGAGACCATCCTGGCCAGCATGGTGAAACCGCTTCTCTACTAAAATTACAAAATTTAGTTGGGTATGGTGGCACAAGCCTGTAGTCCCGGCTACTCGGGAGGCTGAGGCAGGAGAGTTGCTTGAACGCGGAAGGCGAAGGTTGCAGTGAGCCGAGATGGTGCCACTGCAGTCCAGCCTGGCAACAGAGCGAGACTCCGTCTCAAAAAATAAATAAATAAATAAATAAATAAATAAATAAATAGTCAGGTATAATGGCCGTGCCCGTAGTCCCAGCTAGTCTGGAGGCTGAGACAGGAGAATTGCTTGAGCTCAGGAGATGAAGGCTACATCAATGACAGTATTGAATTTACAGCTAATGGACAAGGTGAGGGAGAGGATGGAAGTTGGGTTAGTGTCAAGAATTAGGGAAGAGATTGTCAAATGTAGGGGAAAAGGGACTTGATTGGATATCAAGTTTGGAGGAATTTTCTCTCAACTCCCTTAGAAGGGTTTTTGCTACCACAGGGCTCTGCAGGAAAAGGCCAAAGCCTAGTCAAGAGGAAGGGGGCTCTGAGGAGCCTGATTCTAGTCTAATCAAGAGGGAGTTTTTCAGACCCCTTCCTCAGCCTTGTTCTTCCCAGGTATGACAGTAAATCCCTAAATTTCTGGTTTTCTCCTCACATTCAAAAACACCAACTTCCCCTCTCCAATTGACATCCTTATCAATTATGTGTTTCCCATGCTACATTTGAAACAGCTGCCATATTTTATCATTTTCCCACAGACCAATAAATGGCACTATTTAAAAATGTTATCAACACCTTTGAAAAGAAGGAAAACCTTTTTTTTTTTTTTTTTTTTTTTGAGACAGAGTCTCTGTTGCCCAGGCTGGAGTGCAGTGGCACGATCTTGGCTCACTGCAACCTCAGCCTCCTGGGTTCAAGCCATTCTCCTGCCCCAGCCTCCCAAGTAGATGGGATTACAGGCATACGCCACCATGTCCAGCTAATTTTAATATTTTTAGTAGAGACAGGGAAAGGAAAACATTTTTTAAAAAAATTTAGTGCAGGCACAGTGACTCACTCCTATAATCCCAGCACTTTGGGAGGCCCAGGTGGGAGGATTGCTTGAGCCAAGAAGCTCAAGACCAGAGTGGGCAGGGCAGCATAGCGAGACCTCATCTCTACTGAAAACAAACAAACAAAATAGCTGGGCATGGTGGCACATTCCTGTAGTCCCAGCTACTAAGGAGACTAAGGCGGGAGGATCCCCTGAGCCCCGAAGATCTGAGGCCGCAGTGAGCCACGAGGGCACCACTGCACTCCAGCCTGGGAGACAGGGTGAAACCTTGTCTCAAAAAAACGAAAACTTTAGGGCTTGGCGTGCAGGCTTACATCTGTAATCCCAGCATTTTGGAAGGCCGAAGTGGGAGGATCACTTGAGTCCAGGAGTTTAAGACAAGCCCAGCAACATAGAGAGACCTCATCTCTATGAAATAAATAAATAGGCCGGGCGCGGTGGCTCACGCCTCTAATTCCAGCACTTTGGGAGGCCGAGGTGGGCGGATCACGAGGTCAGGAGATCCAGACCATCCTGGCTAACACGGTGAAACCCTGTCTCTACTAAAAATACAAAAAAATTAGCCGGGTGTGGTGGCGGGCACCTGTAGTTCCAGCTGCTTGGGAGGCTGAGGCAGGAGAATGGCGTGAACCCGGGAGGCGGAGCTTGCAGTGAGCCGAGATCGCACCACTGCACTCCAGCCTGGGCGACAGAGTGAGACTCCGTCTCAAAAATAAATAAATAAATAAATAAAAATTTTAAAAGAAAAAAGTTATATTTTGTTTATGAATATTTTTTATGAGAGGAAACTATTCAGTAACTACCCAAAACTACATTGGGTAAAACCCATGCCTGAGTCTTGACATTGATCATCTTTTCATGTGCTTGTTGGCCATTTGTATATGTCTGGGAGAAATGTCATTAAAATCTATTGCCCGGCCAGGGGCAGCGGCTCATGCCTGTAATCTCAGCACTTTGGGAGGCTGAGGCGGGTGGATCATGAGGTCAGGAGTTCGAGACCAGCCTGGCCAACATAGTGAAACCCTGTCTCTACTAAAAGTACAAAAATTAGCTGAGCGTGGTGGTGCGCGCCTATAGTCCCAGCTACTCGGGAGGCTGAGGCAGGAGAATTGCTTGAACCTGGGAGGTGGAGGTTTCAGTGAGCCGAGATCGTGCGGTTGCCCTTATTTTAGTCAATTAGTTTTTTGTTTGATACAATAGTTTTTCTAGTTAATTACAATAAGAAAAACCTTAAAAGTTTTACTAGCTCAAGCATTTTAAGTGCACCATTGAGTTAGTTTGACAATTTTATGTAACTTCTCTAAGAAGAGTCATACTGCATTTTTCTTTTTCTGACTGGTCTTTTGCAGTTAGCATAGTATCATGAAGTTTCATGCCTGTTGTAGTATGGGACAGAATGTCATTTTATAAGAATAAATAATATCCCATTGTGTATATATATAAATTTTCATTATCCATTCATCCACTGATTGGCATTTAGGTTGATCTACCTGTTGGCTGTTGTGAACAACGGATTTCAATGTATTTTATTTTTTATAGAGATCGGATCTCGCTCTGTTGCCTAGGCTGGTCTCAAACTCCTGGGCTCAATTGATCTTCCTGCCTCAGCCTCCTAAAAGTGTTGGGGTTACAGGCATCAGCCACTATACCCAGCTGTTAATGATTTTCAAATATTTCTTTGAGATCCTACTTTCAATTCTTTTGAACTGAAAATATAATTCAACCCAAAAGTGGGTTGCTGGAACATTTGGTAATTTTGTTTTTAATTTTTGAGGTACCGCCATACTGTTTTTCATAGCTAAGCCATTTTACAATCCTTTGGACAGTGTACATAGGTGCCGGTTTGCCAGCATCCTCATCAAAGCTTTCCATTTGGCGTGTTTGATGTGTTTTTTATAGTTGAATTATGGAAGTTCTTTATATTTGCTGAATATTAAGACCATACCAGATATATGACTTACCATTATTTTCTCCAAATTGATGCGTTTTCTTTTCCCTTGTTGACAGTGTGTTCCCCTACACAAAAGTTCTTAATTTTCGTAAATCACATTGCCTTTTTGTTAAGACTGCCCCCCACAGAGTTTTTACCTCTAAACCTTGTCCCCATTCAGCCTTCAGCACTTCATCAATCACAATTTATGTTGTCCTACCCCAGTACTATTTCCCAAATGGTTTTGGTCATGGGTTTCTGTTTCAGTTAGTTATGACTCTCTTAATCAGTTGGGTCGGTGAGATCCCCTGCAAAATTCAGCTTTTGTTTGTTTTTGCATTCGCCTGTGCTGTTTGAATCAGAATCAAATCCACTTTCCAGATACTATCAAAGGTTAAACTTTGTGAATAAACATTTTCAAGGATATGTAGTCTCAGGACTGCTATTGTGAGCTTTTTGTCTGCACATGAATTAGTAGGACTCTGTTACGAAAGATGCTACACACCCACTGTACAGAGACATTAGGGGTACCCAGGAAGCACATCTTTCTCTCCGGATCCACCAAAAAGATACATTTTCCTATTCTTTTTTTTTAAGATGGAGTCTCACTCTGTTGTCCAGGCTTGAGTGCAGTGGCTCGATCTTGGCTCACTGCAACCTCTGCCTCCTGGGTTCAGTGATTCTCATGCCTCAGCCTCCCTGGCTGGGATTACAGGCACCCGCCACCACACCCGGCTAATTTTTGTATTTTTAGTAGAGAAGGGGTTTTGCCATGTTGGCCAGCCTGGTTTTGAACTCCTGACCTCAGGTGATCTGCCCGCCTTGGGCTCCCAAAGTGCTGGGATTACAGGCGTGAGCCACCATGCCTGGCCATACATTTGTTATTTTGGAATAATTTTAGATATATAGAAAAGTTGTAAAGATAACATCAAAGTTCCCATATACCCGTCACCCATTTTCTTCTAATGTGAGCATCTTACATAACCATGGTCCATTAAAACTAAGAAATTATCATTTATATATTACTATTAATGAAACTCCAGATTTTCAACAGTGTTTCCACTAATATCCTTTTTCTTTTCCAGGACCCAATCCAGTATACCCCCACTGTATTTAGTCCTCATGTCTCCTTGATCTGTTCTGTGACAATTTCTCAGTCATTCCTTGTTTTTTAAAAATCACTTTGACAGTTTTAAGAGTGCTGGTCAGGTATCCATAGAATGTTCCTCATTTTGGAATTTGTCTCATAATTAGACTGGAGTTAGGTGTTTTGCGCGAGAATGCCACAAAGGTGAAGTGTCCAGGCTCATCACTAGATACAGCTGGTGACAGTAACCTTGATCACTTGCTTAAAGCAGTGTTTTCAGGTTTCTCCACTTTAAAGTTACTATTTTTTCCCCTTTCCATACTCTGTTCTTTGGAAGTGAGTCACTAAGTCCAGTACAGGTTCAAGGGTGGAGGGCCAATTCAGCTCCATAGTTCTGAATGCTGGGAAGTCTAAGATCAAGGCGTGCTGGACGCGGTGGCTCACGCCTGTAATCCCAACACTTTGGGAGGCCAAGATGGGCAGATCACGAGATCAGGAGTTTGAGACCAGCCTGACCAACATGGTGAAACCCCGTCTCTACTAAAAATATAAAAATTAGCTGGGCATGGTGGCGCGCGCCTGCAATCCCAGCTACTCAGGAGGGTGAGGCAGGAGAACTGCTTGAACTCAGGAGGCAGAAGTTGCAGTGAGCCAAGATTGTGCCACTGCACTCCAGCCTAGGTGACAGAGTGAGACCCCATCTCAGAAAAAAAAAAGAGATCAAGGCACTGGCAGGTTCCATATCCAGAGGGTCCGTTCCTCATGAACTCCATCCTCTTGCTGTGTCCTCACGTGGCAGAAGGCTACATTTTCCTATTTTGCTGTTGCTTTACCCCATAGTTCCACTCTGGCATCAAAATTGCTGTTTGAGAGGAAGTGAGGGTAGACAGGAGAGTAAGAGGTCTGATGACAGAGGCAGGGAATACATGTTTGGAGTCCACAGCATCATGAGAATTTCTTAGGAATAGTCTAGGATCCCAGTGCTGTCAATCTCACCCATCCTCCTCTGCACCTGTGGGATGTTTCAGGATTCAGGATGTGGCTGTGAACTTCACCCAGGAGGAGTGGGCTTTGCTGGATCCTTCCCAGAAGAATCTCTACAGAGATGTGATGCAGGAAACTTTCAGGAAATTCATCTCTGTAGGTAGGGGTGACAATATTACCTCCCTCAGTGAATTAAGGAACACGTGTTTCTAGCTCATTAGTGCTATTCGGGGATTTGGAATATGGATAGGCAATCCTTCGATGAACAAATCAGGCATGGCTGCAGTGTCCCATAAACATGGAAGCTAATGATTTTTAAATAATCGTATACTAATTCAGGACTATTTTTCTGGGTCTACATTTTAGGGAAAAAATGGAAAGACCAGAATATTGAAGATCAGCACAAACATCCCAGGAGGACTCTAAGGTAATTTACACTCACAAGACAAAGAAATGTCTCTGAAGAAAATCTCAGACTGTCAGAAATTGTTAAAAAGAAGCCAACAAAAGAAATAAGCTCAGCATAAAATGTATTTATTCTTAGAAAATTTTCACTAAAAACATATTTCAATTGACATAGAGGTTTAATGTTCATAAGATAGTTTACTTGGAAATAGTATTAAGAAAGCTCGGGCTGGGCGCGGTGCCTCACGCCTGTAATCCCAGCACTTTGGGAGGCCAAGGTGGGCGGATCACCTGAGGTCCGGAGTTCAAGACCGGTCTGACCAACATGGAGAAATCCTGTTGCTAGTAAAAATACAAAATTAGCCAGGCATGGTGGCACATGCCTGTAATCCCAACTACTCGGGAGGTTGAGGCAGGAGAATCGCTTGAACCCAGGAGGCAGAGGTTGCAGTGAGCCAAGATTGTGCCACCATGGCACTCCACCCTGGGCAACAAGAGGAAAACTCCATCTCAAAAAAAAAAAAAAAAAAATGAAACCTCATGTAAATATTCTTTTTTTGATGATAGATATAGACAGGCCATCTTGTAGAATGTGTGATCCATTCATGTTTAAACAATTCAGACAGGGCAGAAAGCCTACACTTTGCAGGATAATGTTAAAAATGCAGCTGGATATGGTGGCTCATGCCTGTAATCCCAGCACTTTGGGAGACCAAGGCAAGAGGACCACTTGAGGTGAAGAGCCCAAGATCAACCTGGGAAACACAGCAAGACTCTATCTTTACCAAAAATAAAAAATTAGCTGGGTATGGTGGCACACAGCTGTAGTCCAGCTTTCTGGGGAGCCTGAGGTGGGAGGATCACTTGAGCCCAGGAGGTGAAGGCTGCAGTGTGTTATGATCACGCCACTGCACTCCAGCCTGGGTAACAGAGTGACACTTTGTACGAAAAAACCAAAAACATTAAAAATGCAAATGTAATACTTATTAACAAATATTAAATCACTTATAAACAGACCCTTAATTACGTGCTTGGCATTTTGCACAGAAATTTTATGGGAGAGAGCCTCTTTGAGAGTACAGAAGGTAGCCAGTGTGGAGAAACTTTCACCCAGGTTCCGGAAGACATGTTGAACAAGAAAACTGTTTCTGGAGTAAAATCATGTGAAAGCGGTACGTGTGGAAAAGTCTTCATGGGACATTCATCCCTTAACAGGCACATCAGAGCCGACACTGGACACCAACCATGTAAGTGTCAGAAATTTGGAGAGAAGCCATATAAGCATAAACAACGTGGGAAAGCCTTGAGCGACAGCCACTGCTTTCAAGCACATGAAAGGCCTCACGCTAGAGAGAAACCTTTTGATTGTAAGGAATGTGGAAAATCTTTCATTTCTCCTGCAAACATTCGAAGACATATGGTAATGCACAGCGGAGATGGACCTTGTAAATGTAAGTTTTGTGGGAAAGGCTTGGATTGTCTCAGTTGATACCTTATCCACGAAAGGACTCACACTGGAGAGAAACCATATGAATGTAAACAATGTGGTAAAGCCTTCAGTTGGCACGGTTCTGTTCGAATCCATGAAGGAACTCACACTGGGGAGAAGCCATGTGAATGCAAGGAGTGTGGGAAATCATTCAGTTTTTCCAGTTCTTTTCGCAGACATGAAAGGACATACACAGGAGAGAAGCTGCCTCAGAAATCATCTGACCATGTGTCCTGGTTTGCCAACGAGAATCCTTGATAGTACCTGTTGTCCCAACATAATTTTTCATAGCACCTCATCTTCTTGCCATGGTTATCCATGTCTGAACAATGAATATGTATGAGGACTTTCACACATAAGCAAAATTAGGTTTATTAAATGAAGTTTCCAGGAATGTTTAAATTTCAACACCTGATTTGCCTTATCACAAGTTATGGCTGTGCTAATTTCTCCAGGCAGTATTCATGGAATATTGAATTTATCGTTTTAAGGTGTGGAGCAATGAAGATGCCCAAGAGGCCGGGTTCACACCTGTAATCCCAACACTTTGGGAGGCTGAGGCTGGAGGATCACTTAAGTTCAGCAGTTTGAGATCAACCTGAACAACTGAATGAGACCCCATCTCTACCAAAAATAAAAAACTAGCCAGGCATGGTGGCACGCACCTGTAGTCCCACCTACTTAGGAGGCTGAGGTGGGAGGACTGCTTGAACCTGGAAGGTTGAGGCTGCAGTGAGCAGTGATCGCACCACTGCACTCCAGCTTGGATGACAGAGTGAGACCCCATCTCAAAAAAAGATGCCTAAAACATATATATATATATATATATATATATATATATTTTTTTTTTTTTTTTTTTTTTTTTTTTTTGAGACGGAGTCTTACTGTGTCCCAGGCTGGAGTGCAGTGGCATGATCTTGGCTCACTGCAACCTCTGCCTCCCGGTTCAAGCAATTCTCCTGCCTCAGCCTTTCTAGTAGCTGGGATTACAGGCGCGTGCCACCATTCCTGGCTAATTTTTGTATTTTTAGTAGAGACAGGGTTTCACCATGTTGGCCAGGCTGGTCTTGAACTCCTGACCCCATGATCTGCCGGCCTCAGCCTCTCAAAGTGCTGGGATTACAAGCATGAGCCACCGCACCCGGCCTGCCTAAGTCATAATTTCTATTACAGAATTTCTCATTTACAGCTTCCCCTGAGACCATCTTTCATTTCAGTTAACCCTGCTCCTTGGGGGTTATATGTGAGATAAAAGTGCCATGCTATATCATGTTCCCTGGTTCAGTCCTACACAGCGTGTCCTGAAAAATGGGTCTTCAGTCACTGTCAATGCACCAGGGATAGATATACATAGTACTGAGAGCCTCTAAATCTTTAATAAGTTCTGGCTTGGTTAGCTCTCTTACAAGGAAAACCTTGCAGCAGTCCATAGCAATGTGAGGAAGCCTTGGCCATGCCTCATCCTATTTCCCGCACCCTGAAAGACATCTGCCTCTCTCTCCTGGTGCAGTCATGCCTCTTGCCTGGTCTGGGCTCCCCTCCTGCTCTGAGGCAAGCGTCTCTCTCCATTGAACACTGAGTCTGAAATGCCCTGCATACACTTGTGATCCCGTGCAGAAGGAAGGAGCAGGGACAGCTCCTTGAATGAGGAAGCTAACAGTGCCTCTTCTAACAGTGAGGAGCAAGTCGCCTTGAAATGCAAATATCCGATAACCAGGGCGCAAGGAAGGCGCTCGCTTAGAGAGGCTGCTCGCTTAGAGACGCTGTGGCCGGAACAAGTCAGACAAGATCTGCAGGACCCGGTTACCCAGGGCTTTTGCTGTCACTCAGGACGGAGGAGGCGGGGCCTGGCGCCCCATCCAGTCAGGGGTGCTGGGGCGGGGCCCTGTCAGCAGTCCATCCGGGGAAGGGGGAGGGGACAGTCGCCCTTCGTCCTTTCCTTTGGTGCTGTACCGGCTGCGGCCAGGAACTCGGCGCTCTTGCTCCGAGAGGGACCAGGTTCCTCCACCAGAGCTTCTGTCGCTCTGTAACCTGCACTGTGACCTACACTAGTCGCGGGAGCCACGCAGAGGACGCCGGAACACCCTGGAAGCCGAGAAATGGTGTGTGTGAGGGGGCTGCGTCCGGGCGACTGGGAGAGGGGCTGGAATCGGCCAGAACGGGCTGAGGCGGGACCCGGGCCTCCACGCCGCGACTCCGGGGTCTGGGACACGAGTCCCCTCGGCCGCAGGGTGAGGCTGGGCCGGCAGCCGGGACCCCGGGCGTCCTGCCCCGTCCCTGCACGGCAACTGCTGGCCTGCCCCGGAGCCCAATCTGGGCAGCTCCGCGCCCTCAGCTCCGCGTCTCCCCACATTATGCGGGGGCCACGGGAGGGATATGGGGGGATCCCGCCTCGGGTATGGGGTTTGTTAGAAACAAGTGCCCGGTGCCACAAAGAAAACCAGCATCTAAGCAGAAAATTCCTCAGCAAGGCACATTTATTTGTACATAAGTGTGCAGCTTGCGCCAGTCACGGATGATCGCAAGAGCACACCGAGCGGGGTAGGACAGGGGTTTTTATCCTTAACGCAGTTCCTAGGACTTCTGTGTCCTTTCCTCATTGGCTAGGGTTGGACCTCACAATCTAAGCTAACTCGACTGGCTAAGGTTTAAAATTAAATAGAGTCTGGCCGGGCGCGGTGGGTCACGCCTGTAACCCCAGCACTTTGGGAGGACAAGGCAGGCGGCTCACGAGGTCAGGAGATCGAGACCATCCTGGCTAACACGGTGAAACCCCGTCTCTACTAAAAAAAATACAAAAAAACTAGCCGGGCGAGGTGGCGGGCGCCTGTAGTCCCAGCTACTCGGGAGGCTGAGGCAGGAGAATGGCGTAAACCCGCGAGGCGGAGCTTGCAGTGAGCTGAGATCCGCCCACTGTACTCCAGCCTGGGCGACAGAGCGAGACTCCGTCTCAAAAACAAAACAAAACAAACAAACAAAAAAACCCAAAACAAAACAAACAAAAAAAGAACTATAATTATCTTGAAAGCACATACTGTTATGGGTATTGGGACATCGGGACATTCTGTTGTGGGACTGTAAGGATACTTGCAGGCATCTTCAGGCTGTTTCCTTCATGGGAAACATTTGATGATCATGGGTTGTGACTGGCAAGGAGTGTTTCTTGTTAGTCTCAAGATGGAGCTGAACTTAAATTGGTGTTATTCTGGCTCCCCTAGGCACCTGCTTCCCTAACACTTATATAGGCAAAAGGCAAATAAATACAACAGGATTACGTTTTCCATAGAAGGCTGATGTATGAGATACAACAGTTTAATTATTATTTTTGAAACAATGTCTTGTTTTGTGGCCCAGGCTGGAGCAGTGGTGCGATCATGGCTTACTGCAGCCTTGACCTCCCCGGCTCAAGCACCTCCGCCTCCCGAGGTACCTGAGACTATAGTTGCCCACTACCACACCTGGCTAATTTTTTATTTTTTTCCGGATGTGGGGTCTCGATACGTTGCTCAGGCTGGTCTCTAGCTCCTGGCCTCTAACAGTCTTCCTTCTTTGGCCTTCAAAATTGCTGGGATTACAGGCGTGAGCCACTGCACCTGGCTAACAACCTCATTCATTATGGTTTGCTTTTTTCTCCCAAAGCTTGTTTTCTTTCTAGCTGGTTTTTATTTACTTTTCAATTTAAAAGAGTGAATTTAACATTCCAGCTGAAGACAATGTGACAGGCATGAAATCTTTGTGTGAGGAAGTAAAGAGGGAAGTTAGTTTACTCTAGAGATCAGTAGTGAAGAGGGGCCTGGCGGGATGGCTCACACCCGGAACCCCAGCACTCTGGGAGGCCGAGGCAGGTGGATGGCTTGATGTCAGGAGTTCAAGACCAGCGTGGGCAACATAGTGAGACCCCCATCTCAATTATGAAAAATCATATTAAATTAAAAAAAAAACTAATGACGAGGGAAAGGGCCTTTCCTGTTTTCCTTCAGTCATTTACAACATTTTACAAAACAGTATAGGTAAGAAAGAAGGCGAATCTGTAATCAGGGAAAGAAGAGTTCTAGCTGGCTATGTGAAAGCTGTATATCACGTAACTCAACTCCATGATCACATTGCTTCAAGATAATTTAGAGATCTACCAGATTAAATTTTTGAATTACTTGTGTTTTTTTGTTTGTTTTTCGATTTTTTTTTTTTTTGACACAGGGTCTCAATCTGTCACCCAGACCGGAGTGCAGTGGTACAGTCTTGGCCTACCACAGCCTCCGCCTCCTGGGTTAAAGTAATTCTTCTGCCTCAGCCTCCCAAGTAGCTGGGATTACAGGTGCGTACCACCACACTTGGCTAATTTTTTTTATTATTAATAAAGGCGGGGTTTCGCCATGTTGGCCAGGCTGGTCTCAAACTCCTGGCCTCAAGTGAGCCGTCTACCTCGGCCTTCCAAAGTGTTGGGATTACAGGAGTGAGCCACCACACCTGGCCTGACTTACTTGTTCACACAGCCTATATAGGTAGAAGATTTCTAGTCATGTAATCACAGGTTAATTGTTGGATTGTGCCTGCTTAAGCATAAATTTCATTTCCCTATAAATTAGTAATTTTCAAGAGTTGTATTTAAATTTGATTTTAGTGTCCTTAGGTAGGACCTTAGGATACTACACACAGTTTGGTCTCATTGCTTCTTATTTAAATTTTTTCACACTTTCCAGGGCAAGTGGTTTCCCCCTACCATTTCCAGATGTATGGGATGCAGGGCCTCAAATCCTCCACCCTCATACAACAGCCTAACTCTTCAAGGGCTTGCAGTAAAATCTGTTTCCGGACATTTCACATGACAGGAAAGCAGAGAATCACCACTAGACATTTTCCCGAAAAAACTTTTCTGCCCCTCCTCCTTTTGTCTTTCCTAGACACAGACACCTTACCAACCTTATCAGGATGTCTTCGGGATGAGGTTCCTTTCTGGAAACTACAGGGTGCTGTGTCTTCAGTACACCCTCGTATCCTTTTTTTTTTTTTTTTTTTGAATCGGAGTCTCGCTCTGTCTCCCAGGCTGGAGTGCAGTGGCGCTATCTCAGCTAACTGTGAGCTCCACTTTGCGGGTTCACGCCATTCTCCTGCCTCAGCCTCTCGAGTAGCTGGGACTACAGGCGCCTGCCACCACACTGGATAATGTTTTGTATTTTTAGTAGAGATGGGGTTTCACCATGTTAGCAAGGATGTTCTCGATCTCCTGACCTCGTGATCTGCCCGCCTCGGCCTCCCAAAGTGCTGGGATTACAGGCATGAGCCACCGTGCCCAGACCTGCAACCTCCTATCTTTTCCAGGTTTTGGGTTTTAGAACGGCCTGGGGATGACTCAAAATCCCCACGACTGCCCTGTCTCCTGGAGGGTCTAGTGGCCATCAGTGCCTAGGGGAGTGGGGCCTCCTGAGGGAGCCCCTGAATGACTAATGGTGGAGGAGATGCCTGGTATACTCTTCATCTAAATAACCAATTCTTGGGGTGCTCAGCTTCTCTCTCCCAACTCCAGTTTCCATTAATTGGAGACACATGGCCGTCAGCCAGTTGGATGTTGCTATTGAGGAAAAGGAGAAATGATCCTGTCTTCTGGATTGTCTCAACTGTGAAGAGAGAAATATCCCAAAAGACAAGGAAAGGCCACTCCAACGGGGTGCAGCAATAGCCTGCAAAGCAGAATATACTTGGGGGTACACAGGGGACAGAATGCAGTGTTGGTGGGAAACAGTCATTGAGCACTTCTCCTTTCCTCTCATGTGAAATGTTCCGAGAGTCACCACCAGACACTTTCCTGTCAAAACATGCATGCTTCTCCTTTCCTCTGTTGTGGAAACACATTTTATCAGATTGTCTTTTGGTTGAGGCTCCCCTTTGGAAACTTCAAAGGGTATTGTGTCTTCAGTGCACTCTCCTGTGTTTTCTTGGTCCTGGGTGGCAGAATTGGGGTGACCTAATATGCCCACAGCTGCTCTGTCTCTTGGAGGGCCTCGTATCAGCCCCTGGGTCTCTCCTCCCAGGGGACAGAGTAAGGTAGGAGAATGGGGACTCCCAAGAGAGCAGCTGAATGCCTTCTGGTGCAGGGAGACTCCTGGTATACTCTGCATCTAGATAGCCAAGCCCTGGAGATGCTCAGCTTTTCTTTCCTAACCCCAGTTTTCATAAGTTGGAGACAAACGGCTGGTCAGCCAGTTGGATGGTGCTATTGAGGGAAAGGAGAGATGATTCCTGTCCTCTGGATTGTGTCAACTGTGAAGGGAGACAAAACCCCAAAACACAAGGAAAGCCCACCCCAGCAGGGTGGACCAGTAGCCTGCAAATCAGAATATGGAAGCGGATACACAGCGGGGTATAGTGCGGTGTTGGTGGAAAGTAGTCATTGAGCGCTTCAGTGAGGAGGATGGGGTGGAGAGATGTCTCATGTGACAGGGTGACCTGTGCTGACACATGAGTCAGACATCACTGTGTTCCAGCCAGCACTGCCCCTCTGTGGGCTTGTCTCTTGTAAAGAATTGTTCATACATTGCAGCTTGAGTGTTTCAAATTAACTTTACATTGCATTTTTCACTAGGGCCAAATCCAAGAATGATTGTGTAGGTCAGTGAGACACAGAAGAGACAACTCAACAAAGCCCATGACATCACAGTGCACTGCTCACAATCCCAGGAGATGACGGCAGCACACCTGCAGAGCAACACAGAGTGGGGGGAACATCCAGGATGCACATTCAACCAGCAGGTGGGGAGCAGGACAGACAGGGACCTGTGGGCCAAAGCTTTTCTCAGGGTCCAGGGAATTGACCAAGGAGGTGTCTCTCGGGGAGTTGTTTCTGGTGGATTTAGAGCAAGCAGGCACTAGTTTTGTGAAGTCGCACTGTGATTAAAAGCTGGTCTGTGCCATCCATGTGGAGTGTAAGGGTTAGTGGGACAATTCAAATTGGTTATATCTAGCTGTCCCACAGGGAGGTGGTCACCAGAATGCAGTCATGTAAGAAATATATGTGAGTTGACCCCATGGAGGAACTGGGAGGAGGTGGAGAACTAGAAACTCTGTTGAGTTTGGATAAAGTTTTCTTCCGTTATGAGAAAGTTAAATCCATAAAGAAAATGCATGCTAAGGTAACATATAATTATAAGAACTCACCATATCCGGCAGCTCTAGAATTAATTAAATTTTTGTATATGGAGATGATGGGTAGCAGATTCATTATTCTCCGGTAGAGAACCATTTGTCCCTGCTTTTTCTGTTAAGTGTTCACCACTTGTATCATTGGCTGACAATACCTGGTTTGTCGTAGTTTCACATTACCTTAAACAGATGCCCAGACTGGGCACGGTGGCTCACGCCTGTAATCCCAGCACTTTGGGAGGCTGAGGCGGGAGGCCCACCCGAGGTCAGGAGTTCAAGATCAGCCTGATCAATCTGGTGAAACCCCGTCACTACTAAAGGTACAAAATTAGCCGAGTTTGGTGGCGCATGGCTGTAATCCCAGCTACTCGGTTGGCTGAAACAGGAGAATCATGTGAACCTGGGAGGTGGAGGTTGCAGTGAGCCGAGATCACACCATTGCTCTCTAGCCTGGGCAATAAGAGTGAAACTCCGGTATAAAAAAAACAAAAACAAACAAACAAAAAACTAGATGCCCTGGTTTCACAATTTGCTGTTTTCCATTGGCCTATCTTTCCATCCCTCTGATAATACCATTTTCTCTTAATTAGTATAGAGTTCAAAGCTATGGTGTTTAATGGGTGGGTGTATTGCCTCTCTATCTTAGTTATCTTGGGCTGCTGTATCAAATTACCATAGACTGGGTGACTTAAAGAATAAACATTTATTTCTGGCAGTTCTTGAGGTTGTGAAGTCAACGTTCAGGGAGCTGGCAGATCTAGTGTCCGGTAAGGGCCCGCTTCCTGGTTTGCAGATGGTCATCTTCTTGTGGTTTCTTCACATGATGGAAAAGAGGAAGCCGGCTCTCCTGTGTCTTCTTATAAGAGCACTAATCTTATTCAGAAAGGATCGACTCTTATGCTGTCATCTAATCCTAATGACTTTTCAGAGATGTCAACTTCTAATACTATATTGGGGGGTAGGTTATTAATGTGTGATTTTTTTGGAGTGATGCAAATATTCACGCCATAACACCCCCCAACCATATTCTGTAGAGCATCTTGGCTATTCTTAGTCATTGTCTTGTATTTCAGTTTTTAGAAGTAGTTTTTTCTTAATTTTAGTGAAAAAACAAACTGCCTTGTAAATTTCTTTTTTTTTTTTTTTTTTTTTTTTTTTTTTTGAGATGGAGTCTCACGCTGTTGCCCAGGCTGGAGTGCAGTGGCGCGATCTCGGCTCACTGCAAGCTCCGCCTCCCGGGTTCCCGCCATTCTCCTGCCTCAGCCTCCTGAGTAGCTAGGACTACAGGCGCCCGCCACCGCGCCCGGCTAATTTTTTGTATTTTTAGTAGAGACGGGGTTTCACTGTGGTCTCGATCTCCTGACCTTGTGATCCGCCCGCCTCGGCCTCCCAAAGTGCTGGGATTACAGGCTTGAGCCACCGCGCCCGGCCTGCCTTGTAAATTTCATGGAATAAAATATAACTGTAGTCACATTTCAGAAAGGTTACATCATAGTGCTATTTAATCTCCTTTTAAGGACACATGATATTTTTCCATTTATTTCATTTTATATTGATGTTTTTCAGTGTAGACTTTTTACATAAGAATCATTTTATATCCTTCCTGAGACTTTTTTGGACTTCAAGAAAATTAGTTTTAATAGAAATTAGTGGTTGGGCATGGTGGCTCATGCCTGTAATCCCAATATTTGGGAAGCGGAGGTGGGCGGATCACCTGAGGTCAGGAGTTCGAGATCAGCCTCATGAACATGGAGAAACCCTGTCTCTACTAAAAATGCAAAATTAGCCAGGCCTGGTGGCGCATGCCTGTAATCCCAGCTAGTCAGGAGGCTGAGGCAGGAAAATCACTTGAACCCGGGAGGCCAAGGTTGCAGTGAGCCAAGATTGCTCCATTGCACTCCATCTCAAAAAAAAAAATAAAAAATAAAGAGATTATTCTAGTGTCGGCAACATGGCAAACTTTGCCTATACAAAAAATTACCTCGTCATTGTGATGTGTGCCTGTAGTCCCAGCTACTCAGGAGGCTGAGGTAGAAGGATCTGTTGAGTCTGAGAGTTCGAGGATGCAGTAAGCTATGATTGCACCACTACACTCTAGCCTGGGAAGCAGAATGAGACCCTGTTTCAAAAAAAAGAAAAGAGGCCGGGCGCGGTGGCTCACGCCTGTAATCCCAGCACTTTGGGAGGCCGAGGCAGGCGGATCACAAGGTCAGGAGATCGAGACCACGGTGAAACCCCGTCTCTACTAAAAATACAGAAAATTAGCCGGGCGCGGTTGTGGGCGCCTGTAGTCCCAGCTACTCGGGAGGCTGAGGCAGGAGAATGGCGTGAACCCGGGAGGCGGAGCTTGCAGTGAGCCGAGATCGCGCCACTGCACTCCAGCCTGGGCGACAGAGCGAGACTCCGTCTCAAAAAAAAAAAAAAAAAAAAAAAAAAAGAAAAGAAAAGAAACAAGAAAAAAATTAGTTTCAATAGGGTATGCTGTCTTTTAAAAATTATGTTCAGCAGATTGTTGCTGATAATTAAAATTCACTGAGATTTATTTCTGTATAGAGTGTGCATTCTAGAAACTTACTAAAACTGTTACATATGCAATAAATACATAAAAGAATTGCACAATGAATTCAAATAATAATGATGGAGCCAGTATTGGGAATGGTAAGATAATTGCCTTACTTTTCCTCCTACTTTCACAACTTGGGTATGCATCCTCATCAGTATGTTTTATTTTTGCATGTTTTTTATGCAAATGATAACCAATATGTGATCTTTTATATCAGATTTTATTTTAACTCAGTTATATGGAACCTTATACAGAATGATAATTAATTCACTTTCTTAGTTGATTTTATTATTTAGAACAGTGGTTGTTTACCCAAAACATTGAGCAGATAATCCACAGAGTTCCTGCATTTTTCTTCCAGGCTCATAGTTCCCTGTATTTTAAACATCTTGACTGGCCAGGTGCTGTGCCTCATACCTGTAATCCTACCACTTAGGGAGGCCGAAGCAGGAGGATAGCTTGAACTCCAGTGTTGGAGGCCAGCCTAGGCAACATAGCAAGACCCTGTTTCAAAAAAAAAAAAAATAGTTTTAAACCAAAGAAACCATATCGACTTTGTGTAGTGTATCCTACAACTGAAGCAAGAATATATTACATGTGAACATGATGAAAATTGAAGAAGCCAATGCTATTATTACCTAAAGTCCATCTTTTACATTAAACTTCACTCTTTTGTTCTGTAGTTTAAGACAACTGGCCAGGCGCGGTGGCTCACGCTTGTAATCCCAGCACTTTGGGAGGCCGAGGCAGGTGGATCACCTGAGATCGGGAGTTCAAGACTAGCCTGATCAACATGGAGAAACCCCGTCTCTACTAAAAATACAAAATTAGCCGGGGTGGTGGCAGATGCCTGTAATCCCAGCTACTCAGGAGGCTGAGGCAGGAGAATCGCTTGAACCCAGGAGGCAGAGGTTGCGGTGAGCCGAGATCATGCCACTGCACTCCAGCCTGGGCAAAAAGAGCAAAACTCTGTCTCAAAAAAAAAAAAAAAAAGACAACTACATGTGTCATGTATTCACCATCACAGTCTTATACAGAAGCGTTTCACTGCCCTCAAACTCCCCTGTGCTCCTTCTAATCATACCTTCTCCTCACTCTTTTGCCATCCCTGTTTATCCCTGGAAGCAAATGATGATGTTCCTGCCTCTAGAGTTTTGCATTTTCCAGAATATCACATATTTGGAATGATACTGTAAGTGGCCATTTCAGACTTGCTTCTTTCATGTAAAAATATGCATTGAAGGTCTCTAAATATCTTTGTTGCTTGACAACTCATTTATTTTTTATTTTTCTTTATTTATCTAAAGATTTTTGTTTTGTTAAAGACAGTATGTAAAACTCCCAGCTCAGGTGATCCTCCCACCTCAGCTTCCCAAAGTGCCTGAATTCCACTTGTGAGCCACCATGTCCGGCCACTCATTTTCTTATTTTTTTTTTCTTCTTTTTTTTTTTTTTGAGATGGAGTTTTGCTCTTGTTGCCCAGGCTGGAGTGCAATGGCACGATCTCGGCTCACCGCAACCTCTGCCTCCCCGGTTCAAGCGATTCTCCTGCCTCAGCCTCCCGAATAGCTGGGATTACAGGCGTGTGCCACCACACCTGGCTAATTTTGTATTTTTAGTACAGACGGGATTTCTCCATGTTGAGGCTGGTCTCGAACTCCTGACCTCAGGTGATCCACCCACCTCGGCCTCCCAAAGTGCTGGGATTACAGGTGGGAGCCACTGCACCTGCCAGGGCCACTCATTTTCTTTCATCACTGAGTAACATTCCATTGTACAGTGTTACCGTAGTTTGTTTCTTTTTTTTTTTTTTTTGAGACGGAGTCTCGCTCTGTCACCCAGGCTGGAGTGCAGTGGCCGGATCTCAGCTCACTGCAAGCCCCGCCTCCCAGGTTCACGCCATTCTCCTGCCTCAGCCTCCCGAGTAGCTGGGACTACAGGCGCCCACCACCTCGCCCGGCTAGTTTTTTGTATTTCTTAATAGAGACGAGGTTTCACCGTGTTAGCCAGGATGGTCTCGATCTCCTGACCTTGTGATCCGCCCGTCTCGGCCTCCCAAAGTGCTGGGATTACAGGCTTGAGCCACCGCGCCCGGCCTCGTAGTTTGTTTCTTTATTCACCTGTTGAAAGGCTCATCTTGAGCCTGGTGTGATGCCTCATCCCTGAGTTCCCAGCACGTGGGAGACTGAGGTGAGAAGATTGCTTGAGGCCAGAAGTTAGAGACCAGCCTGGTAGATACAGTGTGAGACCTTGTCTTTTTTTTTTTTTTTTAAAGACTCACCTTGTTTGAGTCTAGTTTTTGGCAGTTATGAGTAAGGCTTCTAAAAGCGTTTGTGGGAGGACTTTTGTGTGGACATCAGTTTTCAGTTCATTTAGGTCAATATGTAGGAGTGAGACTACTGAATCAGTAAGACCACGCTTATTTTCTTCAGAGCTCCGTGGACTGTCTTCCAAATGGGCTGTAGAATTTTCCATTCACATCCATAGTGAAGGAGAGTTCACTGTCATGGGCATTAGGAAGTGTCAGTGTTTTGGATTTTAGCTACTCCACCAGGTATTTGCTTATTTGCTGGTGCTTCATTGTTGTTTTCCTTTTTTTTATTTTCCTTTGGAGACGGAGTTTCATTCTTGTTGTCCAGACCGGAGTACAATGTCGCAATCTCAGCTCACTACAGCCTTTGCCTCCCAGGTTCAAGCAATTCTCCTTACTCAGCCTCCTGAGTAGCTGGGATGACAGGTGTACGCCGCCACGCATGGCCGCTGTTTGTATTATTACTAGAGACAGGGTTTTGCCATGTTGGCCAGGCTGGTCTCAAAACTTTTGACCTCAGGTGATCCACCCGCCTCAGCTTCCCAAAGGGCTGGATTACAGGCGTGAGCCACTGCGCCTGGCCTGTTTTCATTTGCTCTTTAATGACATGTAATGTAGAGCATCCTGTCATATGTTTGCCATAATTACATTCTTTAGGGGGAGGTATACTTGGAAAGATTGGTTTGTTATTTTTTTATTTTTTTAAGACTGAGCCGGGCACGGTGGCTCAAGCCTGTAATCCCAGCACTTTGGGAGGCCGAGACGGGCGGATCATGAGGTCAGGAGATCGAGACCATCCTGGCTAACACGGTGAAATCCTGTCTCTACTAAAAAATACAAAAAACTAGCCAGGCGAGGTGGCGGGCGCCCGTAGTCCCAGCTACTCGAGAGGCTGAGGCAGGAGAATGGCGTAAACCCAGGAGGCAGAGCTTGCAGTGAGCTCAGATCCGGCCACTGCACTCCAGCCTGGGTGACAGAGCGAGACTCTGTCTCAAAAAAAAAAAAAAAAAAAGACTGAGTCTGGCTCTGTCACCCAGGCTGGAGGGCAGTGGCGTGATCTTGACTCACTGCAACCTCCGTCTCCCAGGTTCCAGCGATTCTCCTGCCTCAGCCTCCTGGGTAGATGGGATTACAGGCACGTGCCACCACACCCGGGTAATGTTGTATTTTTAGTAGAGATGGGGTTTCTCCATGCTAGTCAGGCTGATCTCAAACTCTGACCCTCAGGCGATCCACCCACCTCAGCGTTCCAAAGTGCTGGGATTACAGGTGTGAGCCACCATGCCCGGCTAAGATGTCATTTTCTAAGAATAAATAATATCCCATTTTATGTATATGCTTACCACATTTTGTTTTTCCGTTCAGCCGTGAATGGATAGGTTATTGGTTGCATTGCTCATTACTGCCACCTCAGGAAGGTCGTATAGTGGGTAAATCTGTGCTTATTACACCTGGATATCTCTTAGGAGTTTCTTGTTTGCCCTCTTGTGTACACACAGTGCCAGGTTTTTTTTAGGAATGTCCCCTTTGCCCTGTCAGCATCTATCTAGCTACATTCTGACAGGATAACTGCAAAGTGAATGAATCCTGGACATCATAATGGAAGTTTCTTTCTACCCAGGTGATTCCCCTACTCTCTGCTTATATCTAGCATGCCTGTTTCAGGTGGTCCCTGGGGGTGTGAGATTTCCCAGGGTCTCCCCCTCGTCCTCATTGCTAGCTATCTGCTTCATCTGACAATATCATCAAAGATTAGACTTTGGGAACAGGCATTTTCAAGGATACACAGCCTCAGGACTGCTAATGTTAACTTTGTTCTGCATATGAATTCACAGGACTCTATTATGACAGGTGCTGCAGACCCACAGTCCAAAGAGACATTAGGGACAGCCAGGCAGCTCACTTTTCTCCCTGGGTTCAGTGAATACACACATTTTCCTATTCTGCTGTGGCTTTACCCTTTGTTCAGTTCTAGCATCATGATTGCTTTTTGAACTAGCCAGGTGTTGTGGCACATGCTTGTGGTCTCAACTACTCAGGAGGCTGAGGCATGAGAATCGCATGAACCCAGGAGTAAGACGTTGTAGTGAGCCAAGATGGTGCCACTACACTCCAGCCTGGGTAACAGAATGAGACGCTGTCTTGAAAAAAAAAATTGCTGGCGGGGCATGGTGGCTCACGCCTGTAATCCCAGCACTTTGGGAGGCTGAGGCAAGCAGATCACCTGAGGTCGGCAGCCTGACCAACATGGAGAAACCTTGTCTCTAGTAAAAATACAAACTTAGCTGGGTATGGTAGCACATGCCTGTAATCTTAGCTACTCAGGAGGCTGAGGAATAAGAAGTGCTTGAACCCCAGCAGTGAACCAGCATCACGCCATTGCACTGCAGCCTGGGCAACAAGAGTGAAAATCTGTCTCAAAAAAAAAAAAAAAAGTTGCTTTATGGAAGAAGGTAAGTATACACAGGGAGAAAGGGATCTGATGAGCAAAAACAGGGAATAAATGTTTGGAGTCCACAGCATCCTGAGAACTTCTTGAGAATAGAGTCTAGGCCCCCAGTGCTGTCACTCTCACCCATCCTCCTCTACACATGTGAGATGTTTCAGGACCCAGTGGCCTTTGAGGATGTGGCTGTGAACTTCACCCAGGAGGAGTGGGCTTTGCTGGATATTTTTCAGAAGAATCTCTACAGGGAAGTGATGCTGGAAACTTTCAGGAACCTGACCTCTATAGGTAAGGATGACAGTTTTCCTTTCCTCAGTCCATTAGTGAACCAGTGTTTCTAGCTCATCAATGCTGTTGAGTGATTTAGAACATAGACAGGAAATACTTTGATGAATAAATGAGATATGGCTGCAGTGAATCATGGGCATAGAATCTAATAATTTTTCACAATTTTTTAATGCCTCAGGACTATTTTTGTGTGTCTGTATTTTAGGAAAAAGTTGGAAAGACCAGAACATTGAATATGAGTACCAAAACCCCAGGAGAAACTTCAGGTAATTTGTACCTACAAGACAAAGCAGTGTCTCTCTAGACAATCTTAGAATATGACAATATATTAAAAATAAGTAAAACAAAGAACTAAGTACAGGATCAAATTCATTTATTTTTAGAATATGTGATCAAAAAACATATATGTAAATGTGGCCTAGGCTGTGGACTCAATCCTGTAGTCCTAGTCCTTTGAGAAGTGGAGATAGGAGGATAGCTTGAGGCCAGCAGTTCAAGAACAGCCTGGGCAGCATAAGAAGACCACAAGTCAACAACAGCAAAAAATGAGCTGGGCATTGTGGTCTGTAGTCCCATCTACTCAGGAGACTGAGGCAGGAGGTTCACTTGAGCCAGTTAAGGCTGCAGTAAGCTATGATGATATCACTGTACTCCAGCGTGGGCAATAGGACAAGACCCTGAAACAAAAGAAAAATGACACAGAGTATTTAGTATTTGTAAAATAGTTTACTTGGGAAGAGTATTAAGAAGTCCCATATAAACATTTTTTAAAATAATAGTTATGGCTGGGACACCTTGTAGAATATGTTGTCCAATCACCTTCAAACAATTCAGCCAGGGCCAAAAGCCTACACTTTGACGGACAGTGTTAAAAATGCAAGTGCAGTACTTGTTGACGAATATAAAATTACTTATAAACAAACCCTTTGTAATGTGCTTCTCACTTTTGACAGGAGTCTCATAGAAGAGAAAGTCAATGAAATTAAAGAAAACAGTCATTGTGGAGAAACTTTTACCCAGCTTCCAGAAGACAGGCTGAACTTCCAGGAGAAGCAAACTTCTCCTGAAGTAAAATCATGTGACAGCTTTGTGTGTGGAGAAGTTGGCATAGGTAATTCATCTTTTAATATGAACATCAGAGGTGACATTGGACACAAGGCATATGAGTATCAGGAATATGGACTGAAGCCATGTAAGTGTCAACAACCTAAAAAAGCCTTCCAATATCGCCCCTACTTTAGAACACAAGAAAGGGATCACACTGGAGAGAAAGCCTATGTTTGTAAAGAATGTGGAAAAACCTTTGTTTTCTATTCAAGCATTCAAAGACACATGGTAATACACAAAGGGGATGGACCTTATAAATGTAAGTTTTGCGGGAAAGCCTTCCATTGTCTCAGATTATATCTTATCCATGAAAGAACTCACACTGGAGAGAAACCATATGAATGTAAACAATGTGGTAAATCCTTCAGTTATTCTGCTGCCCTTCAAATACATAAAAGAACTCACACTGGAGAAAAGCCTTATGAATATCAGGAATGTGGGAAAGCATTTCATAGTCCCAGATCCTATCGTAGACATGAAAGGAGTCACACGGGAGAGAAGCCTTATCAGTGTAAGGAATGTGGGAAAGCATTCACGTGTCCCCGTTACGTTCGTATACATGAAAGGATCCACTCTAGGAAAAAATTTTATGAATGTAAGCAGTGTGGGAAAGCATTATCCTCTCTTACAAGTTTTCAAACACACATAAGAATGCACTCTGGAGAAAGACCTTATGAATGTAAGATATGTGGGAAAGGCTTTTGTTCTGCAAATTCATTTCAAAGACATGAAAAAATTCACAGTGGAGATAAACCCTATAAATGCACGCAATGTGGTAAAGCCTTCCCTCATTCCAGTTCCCTTCGATATCATGAAAGGACTCACACTGGAGAGAAACCCTATGAGTGTAGGCAATGTGGGAAAGCCTTCAGATCTGCCTCACACCTTCGAGTGCATAGTAGAACTCACACTGGAGAGAAACCCTATGAATGTAAGGAATGTGGGAAAGCCTTCAGATATGTGAATAACCTTCAAAGTCATGAAAGGACACAAACACACATAAGAATACACTCTGGAGAAAGATGTTATAAATGTAACATATGTGGGAAAGGCTTTTATTGTTCCAAATCGTTTCAAAGACATGAAAAAACTCACACTAGAGAGAAACTCTATGAATGCAAGCAATGTTCATTAGTTCCAGTTCCTTTCGATATCATGAAAGGACTCACACTGGAGAGAAGCCATATAAATGCAAGCAATGTGGGATAGCCTTCAGAGCTGCCTCAGTCCTTCAAATGCATGGTAGGAGTCACCCTGAAGAGAAACCCTGTGAGTGTAACCAATGAGGGAAAACCTTCAGATCTGCCCCACACCTTCGAATGCATGGTAGGACGCACAATGGAGAGAAACCCTATGAATGGAAGGAATGTGGGAAACCCTTCAGATCTGCCCGGAACCGTCAAATTCATGAAAGAACACAAGCACACATAAGAATGCACTCTGTAGAAAGACCTTATAAATGTAAGATATGTGGGAAAGGCTTTTATTCTGCCAAGTCATTTCAAATACATGAAAAATCTTACACTGGAGAGAAGCTCTATGAATGTAAGCAATTTGGTAAAGCCTTTTTTTCTTTCACTTCCTTTCGATATCATGAAAGGACTTATACTGGAGAGAACCCCTATGAGTATAAGCAATGTGGGAAAGCCTTCACATCTACCTCACACCTTCGAAAGCATGGTAGGACTCACACTGGAGAGAAACCCTATGAATGTAAGCGATGTGGGAAAGGCTTCAGATCTGTCAAAAATCTTTGAATTCATAAAAGGACACACTGGAGAGAAACCCTATGAATGTAAGGAATGTGGAAAAGTGTTCCATAATTTCTCTTCTTTGCAAATACATGAAAGGATGCACAGAGGAGAGAAGCCCTATGAATGTAAGCATTGTGGGAAAGCATACACATCTGCCAAGATCCTTTGAATACATGCAAGAACACACACTGGAGAGAAACCCTATGAATGTGAAGAATGCAGAAAAGCATTCAGCTTGCCTATTTCCTTTCATAGACATGAAAAGACTCATACTTGAAGGAAACCCTATGAAGGCAAGCAATGTGGCAAAGTTTTCACTTCCAGTTCTTTTCAATATCATAAACTCACTGTAGGGAGAAACCCTATCAATGTAATCAATGTGCAAAAGCCTTTATTCCACTTCTTTTCAATATCATGAAAGGACTCATACAGGAGAGAAACCCTATGAGTGTATGCAGTGTGGGAAAGCCTTCATTTCTTCTAGTTCCCTTCGATATCATGAAAGAACACATGGGAGAGAAGCCCTGTGAATGTAAGCAATGTGGAAAGCCTTCAGATCAGCCTCACACCTTCAAATCCATGGAAGGACTCACACTCAAGAGAAACCCTATGAATGTAAACAGTATGGGAAAGCATTCAGACCTGACAAGATTCTTTGAATACAGATAAGGAATGTAAACAATTAACTGTTTATAATAACTGTATACTAACAAATGTTATTCCTTTTAAATAATTAAGAAGCTATAATACCCCATTGGTGTCATGTATTAGATCAACCTTATACTGTTAAATTGTTATTACTTGGACATTGTGAGTCAGTATAACCATGTGGATAAAATGCCAGGCATCTTTTTTTTTTTGGAAATTTCACTTTTCATACTTAGGTACTTACATTTTTATCTAACCCTAATCAATCTTTCCTACTTTCTTTCTTCTTTTTTTTTTTTTTTTCCAGAAAGAATCTCACTCTGTCACCCGGGCTGGAGTGCAGTGGCATGATCTCAGGTTGCTGCAACCTCTGCCTCCAGGGTTCAAGTGATTCTCCTGCATCAGTCTCCTGAGTAGCTGGGACTACAGGCATGCGCCACCATGCCAGGCTGATTTTTTGTATTTTTTATTAGAGATGGGGTTTCACGGCCGGGCGCGGTGGCTCAAGCCTGTAATCCCAGCACTTTGGGAGGCCGAGACGGGCGGATCACGAGGTCAGGAGATCGAGACCATCCTGGCTAACACGGTGAAACCCCGTCTCTACTAAGAAATACAAAAAACTAGCCGGGCGAGGTGGCAGGCACCTGTAGTCCCAGCTACTCGGGAGGCTGAGGCTGGAGAATGGCGTGAACCCGGGAGGCGGAGCTTGCAGTGAGCTGAGATCCGGCCACTGCACTCCAGCCTGGGCTACAGAGCGAGACTCCGTCTCAAAAAAAAAAAAAAAAAAAAAAGAGATGGGGTTTCACCATATTGGTCTGGTTGGTCTCGAACTCCAGACCTCATGGTTTGCCCCGCCTCGGCCTCCCAAAATGCTGGGATTACAGACATGAGCCATTGTGCCCAGCTGCAACCCTATTTTTCATTCAGTCATAATACCAATAGTTATCTCACGTACCTCTGAGTGCCGCCTTCTCCAAAACCAGCAGTGCCATACCTGCTGTCAGCAAGGATGTAATATACCATAGTGATAAAGATGACCAAAAGCCATAAATGACTGTGAGATGTATGAGAATTACAAGTCACATTAGTAAGAAGAGAAAAATTTTGGTCATGTTTATGATTTGAAATATGTTTTCCTTTGTCACATTTAGAAATATAGTTACAAAATGCCCTTGTTTTTGTCCTGATTCATCATGGTCACTGAGGAGCATCGTCTCATATGCCTGGTATATGACGTGTCTCTCCAACAGTAAAAGACTTGGCCTTGGCTGGGCATGGTGGCTCACGCCTGTAATCCCAGCACTTTGGGAAGCTGAGGTCAGGAGTTCGAGACCATTCTGACCAATATGATCAAACCCCGTCTCTACTAAAAATACAAGAATTAGCAGGGCGTGGTGGCGTGCTCCTGTAATCCTAGCTGTTCAGGAGGCTGACACAGGAGAATCGCTTGAATATAGGAGGCAGAGGTTGCAGTGAGCTGAGGTCGCACCATTGTACTCCAGCCTCAGCAGCAACAGTGAAACTCCATCTTAAAAATAACACAAAAAATGACTTGGCCTTAGGGCCAGGTGAGATGGCTCACGCCTGTAATCCCAGCACTTTGGGAGGCTAAGGCAGGTGGATCACTAGGTCAGGAGATTGAGACCACTCTGGCTAACACGGTGAAACACCGTCTCTCCTAAAAAATACAAAAAATTAGCCGGGCGTGGTGGCAGGCGCCTGTAGTCCCAGCTACTCGGGAGGCTGAGGCGGGAGAATGGTGTGAACATGGGTGGTGGAGCTTGCAGTGAGCCGAGATTGCGCCACTGCACTCCAGCCTGGGTGACAGAGCGAGAGCAAGACTCTGTCTCAAAAAAAAAAAAAAGACTTGACCTTGTGGTGAGGTGATGTCATCTGTAGACTCCTGGACCCGTTTTTGCCTTACTTATTCTCTAAAGACTAAAATATTTCCTAAAATGTATGGGCACTGTTTACCAGAAAGTACCTTAGTTAAAACATATAAATTGGTTTATGCCTTATAAAGCTACATTTTTTCAAATTGCTTTACTGAGTCATAGGAGGCTAAAAATTTGTGTAAATTGTCTAAATACAGCCTGTCTTTCTCTGATAATGTGCTGTCGATGCTAACTTGTAAACAGCCTGCTTATGTTAGCAGTGTAAAGTTAACAGCAACATGGAAAAGTTTCTTTTATATATTATGCAATGGCATAGACTGATTCAGTCACTTCCTTTAAGGTGCCAATGAAGCTGCTCTTCAGAAACACTTATTTAAAACCCCTAAGTTCAAAATCCAGACACCACAGGATGCAGCATCAATCACTGACCAAACCCTGTCTGTGTGTGGAGGTGACATACCCAGTCCCAGATAATGCATCCACATCAGTGAAGGGTGGAATCATTGATTGTCAGATCACACAAAGTAACTCAGAGCAGGGAAGACAGGGCAGTGAAACCTGACCAGGAACGGTGGCTCACACCTGTAATCCCACCACTTTGCTAGTTCAAAGCAGGTGGATCATTTGAGGTCAGAAGTTCAAGACAAGCCTGGCCAACATGGTGAAACCCTGTCTCTACTAAAAATACAAAAATTAGCTGGGCATCGCGGTGTGTGCCTGTAATCCCAGCTAATAAGGATGCTGAGGCAGGAGAATGGCTTGAGCCTGGATACAGAGATAACAGTGAACTGAGATCACACCTTTGCACTCTCCAGCCTAGTCGACACAGTGAGACTCCGTCTCATGAAAAAAAAAAAAATAAGTTGGATGCACCTGAATCCAACCCGTCTCATCCTTTTCCCTTGAAGTCCAAATACACCCTGATACTTTTCACCAAAGAGTAGAAAGAACACAATTCACTTGATCCCAAATGTGACTTTCCACAGGATGCAAGCACAGTGTTGGAATGGCCAATGACAGTGACAATGAAAGTGCAGGGTGAGGGTGATGAACAGAACACACTGGAGAGCCTGACATTGGCTTGGATATGGGGGTGTCTTGATGCTTCACAAAGAGCCCAAGGAGCACCCCAAAGAGGACACTGGAGCACATCTGAAATTTTTGTTTCAGCATTTAGAAATAAGTTATTTAAGCAATCCTCAGACTCGTAGTTTATGCTGGAACTACCTTCAGACACACAGCTACAGATAAGGAATCTAATGAGTATTTCCAAGGCTACAATCTGTAGGAAGAAACTCTTCATGAAGTCAGTGGGACCCTCTCATGAGAGGGTTTTAAGACCCACAATCAAAAAGGTGGGGAAACTAAATTAGAGTGGAAGGAGGGCAGGAGAAGGTCAAGGACTTTCCTGGAGGCCTAACACACCCAACATTATTACCCTGGATGAAAACCAATACATATCCTAACACCACACACTCTCTTCAATGTTTAACCGACAAAATGAAATGTATTCAAAGCTAAACTTCCAGAATTCTGCTTTACACTATTAATGATGTTTTAATATCCCTCAATGTGTTGATACTAGGGCATTATTAAATACGAATGCCATTTTCTGGTTATATATGAAAAATATCTTGATTTCTGAGATACGAAAATGCTCATTTTTAGATATGCATGTTCTTGCACTTTTTTTAAATAAAATAAGGTCCAAAGACAGGAAAAATGTTTTCAGATCATGGAACTTGGATTAAGTCATACAAATTTATTTAACATTTATATATGGGAGCCTTCAGAATGAAGACCCACCGAACAATAAGACAAAAAAGCTTATATACCATTCTGAGGCCAGGAAAGAATGCAGATGTGGCTGGCCAAAAAATCCCGGATTTGGTGGGTAAGTCAGGTTTAATAGCAAGACAGATTAGGGAAGAGAAAGGGAAGAAGCTTGCCTTCTGTGTAGCTAAGGAGACCTTGTTATGTAGATGAGGACTCCCTCATAGAGAATAGGTGGGAAGGCTGGGCGCGGTGGCTCAAGCCTGTAATCCCAGCACTTTGGGAGGCCGAGACGGGCGGATCACGAGGTCAGGAGATCGAGACCATCCTGGCTAACACCGTGAAACCCCGTCTCTACTAAACATACAAAAAACTAGCCGGGCGAGGTGGCAGGCGCCTGTAGTCCCAGCTACTCCGGAGGCTGAGGCAGGAGAATGGCGTAAACCCGGGAGGCGGAGCTTGCAGTGAGCTGAGATCCAGCCACTGCACTCCAGCCCGGGCTACAGAGCAAGACTCCGTCTCAAAAAAAAAAAAAAAAAAAGAGAATAGGTGGGAAATGCTGCTTTTCAGACTTTTATTTAGAATTTTAAATAATAGGGACAGGATTATGCTATGTTTCCCAGGCTGTTCTCTAATTCTTTTTCTCAAGCAGTCCTCCCAGCTCAGTCTCCAAAAGTGCTAGGATTACAAGCATGAGCCACCATGCCCAGGGAGTTTTGTGGGATTTTTAAATTTTATTTATTTTTTTGAGACCGTGTCTTGCTGAAGTTAGTACGTCAGCATACTAACACATTAACTGCAGAGCTGTGTCCCAGTCCTTTCTAATAATTCTGCATATTGGTATCAAACGATGGGCTAAGTGTCAGATAATGCTCTCCAATAATCTGAAGATGAACAAATGTCTGGATTTCTTTTTTCTTTTTTGTTTCTTAAGAGACATAGTGTGGTTCTGTTTCCCAGGCTGGAGTGCAGTGGTGGGATCATAGCTCACTGCAGAAACTCCTGGGCTCAAGGGATTCTCCTGCCTCAGCCTCCCAAGTAGCTGGGAATAAAGGCACATGCCACCATGCTGACTGTTTTTAAATTTTTTGTACAGATGGAGTCTCACTCTGTTGCCCAGGCTGTTCTTGAATGCCCAGGCTCAAGTGATCCCCCAACCTTAGCCTCCGAAAGTGCTGAGATTACAGTCATGAACCAATGCACCCCGCCCTGAAAAGGAAATATTTCGAAGGGAAATTCAAAGGGAAAATATCTAATGTTCCAGTTGTTATCTATAGAGCAGTTAACAGGAACTATCATTTAGGGTCTAAGGGGTTCTAGGACACTAGGTATGAAGCAAATATGAGGAAGGTCAGAGAACAAGCTGACCCAATGGTTAATGCTGAAGGTGCTGCAAGCTTGATTAAAGTTTTCCTTCTCCCTTCCTCCCTGATGAATCTGATAAAGTTTAAAGGGATGGTTTTACCAGGGCCTTTTCCATTGACTGCAAGGAGGCCATCTCTCCTGGTAAATCCTCAATAGTCCAAGCCTCTTATGTGGCTGGAATGATCCAGTCCATAAGGAAATGTCACCACCTGCTGTGTTTTGCACTTAGATCATCAAACGGGGTCAACGTTTCCCCAGGGAGTTTGGTAGGATTTTTATTTTATTTTGTTTGTTTGTTTTGAGACAGTGTCTGGCTGAAGTGCAGTACCCAATTACAGCTCACAGCATCCTCAAACTTTGGGGCTCAAGTGACCCTCCTGTCTCAGCCTCCTGAGTAGCTGAGACTGTAGGTGCACACACTTCTCCTGGGTAATTTAAAAAATTTTTATGGAGATGGGAGGGTCCCACTTCACTGCTCAGGGTGGTCTCCAACCTCTGGCTTCAAGTGATCCTCCCACTTTGGCCTCTCAAAATGTTGGGTTTACAGGCATGATAGCCTGGGGCTCCCAGGCTGTTGTTAAAAGGTCTTTGCAATCTCTTCTGCAGCAGTCTGTTCCCTGACAGTGAGAGTCTCATCCTTTGACCCCATTTTGCAGCAGTAGTTGAGTGTTCACTTTTATTTCCATAAGGGGGCGAGCTTGCCAGTGACGCTCATCCTCCCCCACCCCCATCGATGACTTCTTTGTCATCAGAGCCTTCCTTTTCATAAATTCCCACGGAATCCAAGTTTTCACGTCCCAATCGGGCTTAGTTATGATAGCTACTGGCCCACACCAGCTGCCACAGCACTCCCGTCCCATGGAAACCGCCCAACTCTCTCCTCCCCGAGCGTGCTGTCCCGGGACCCCCCATCTCTGCTCTCCCGGGCTCTGGGCCTTAGAGCCGCGCTGCTGCAGATCCCAGTTCCCTGGGCTGCTCCCTCCACCTATCCACATCCATCTCCAGCTTTCCACCCTCTCTCCGACCAGCCTGGCCTGGAGGTGCTGCAGTGTCACTGAACGCGGGTCCCTCAGCTGCCACCTCCACCACGATCTGGAAATCTTTTAAATGCACTTAAGTTATCTTAGAATTTTCCTCCCTCACTTTATACATAAACATAGGAGGAGAGCAGGGACTGTGCTGGTGTCTTATTCACACAATGGGATTGAGGATGTTTGTGTCATGGAACTGATCAACGGGGTGAGAAGTAGCTGAATAACCTGCAGGGGGCAGCAGAGCCCGAGGTCGGTGACCACAGAGGCCAGTCTGGAGCCTGCCAAGGGAGGGAAAGGGAGCTCCGGGGGGCTTCCGGGCAACCCTCCCTCTCCTACTGGTGGCCTCCAGCTGCTGAAAGCAGCTCCAGAAGGAGTGTGGATTCCAAGAAGCTGAAGAGCCCTGGAAAGCGTAACACCGACATGCACACGTACGTGTGGGAGTTCTGTCCTTTCTAGTGTTGTACCTCTGAAGCCTGGGGTTGTCTTCTGGGCAGTGTTTGGGGTTTGACATGCATGGGGCCTCTGGGGTCCGATTTGTAAGATACAGTGAATTTCTTTGAGTTTTTCTCTAAAGATTTAGCCTGCTAACTTCCTTTTGTTTTCAAACTCAACTTTCCTGTTCCTCCTTGCTCCTAGTTACCTTAAAACAGCCTACCCCCCTTCTCATCAACTCTAATCAGTAACTCACATCTGTTCCCTTGGTTACCTGTACCCATTGTTCCCCTGAAACTGCACGTCTCACACGCTCCACCTCTGTACCTCATGTCCCCCTCCCCTTCTATATTTAGAAAAATATATACAAGTAGCCCAAGTAGCCAATCGGGTCAGCTCAGATTGTGCCGTCCAACCCCAGCCCGTGAAGGAGTGACATAGAGATAGGGACTTCATTAAGGATAAAAACCTGCTGGTCTCCTTTGTTCTCTGTGCTCTTGTGATCTTGATTGATGCAAGTGGCACCGTTCTGCGGTAGTAAATTGCCTTGCTGAGAGAATTAAACTTTTGCCTGAGTGCTGGTTTTATTTCACGGCACCGAGCATTTATTCCGGGAGCATTTTATATCCAGCAATTCTGGGGGATCGTCCGGGATCCCCATTCTCCTTTTAGAAGGGTTCCTCGGTCACCCTACCCTGGGGAGATGCGTCCCACTGCCCCATTGCGGTGGCCTCAGGGACAGGAGATCGAGACCCACCCATTTTGACGAATAAACCCGGACTGTCAGCAACGCGGGGAAGAGAGGCTTGCAACACCGCGGCGACCAGGTAAACTCTGTGCACAGACCAAGGTCGGAAACGTCGGCAACAAAGTAATTCTTTGGTAGTCGGAGGGGTGTGTCAGGGCATTCTGGGGGTTGAAAGTGCATGAATGGCAACAAGCACTACTGCTGTGCGGAGTGAGTGGGTCCAATCTGCGGTTCTGTGTTCACCTCACACGGCTTAGGGCAGCCCTTCGGGGGTCCTGTCACAGGTTTATACTGACCTGCCATCAATGCTAAGAGGAATCTGCAAGAAACCTGCGAGGGAAGCAGCCAGAGTGGATGAAGCGAAAGAAGAGTGCAACGAACCTCCAGCAGGTGGAGCTAAAGGATAGTCGAATTGAGCCTTAGCAACACCTCCAGTGAAGGATAGGCAAAAGACCCCCTAATATGAGGGGTTGAGCCACAAGGAACCCCCAAAATAGGCAAGAGATCCCTAATATGAGGGGTTGAGCCACAACAAGCCCCCCTAGGCAAGAGATTCCTATTACGAGGGATTGAGCCTAGCCAGGATAGGAAATATTACAAGCAAAAAATAGTATAGGAAATATTACAAGCAAAAAATATAAAGTTAGCAACAAAGATATCCCCAATAGTCCCCTAGACCTCATGTTAAAACATTAGAAAGATAATGAAAAGGCTAAACATAAGAAAAAGCAATTAATGATAAAATATTGCTGTTCCTTTTAGACTCAAGAACTAATCCTTGAACCCTTAGTTTTCTGGCCAGAATTTGAGTCAAATGAGGGATGGATTTGTGAACTTCTAATAGAAAATGTTGCTAGTAGAAGACCTGCCTCCCGAGAAGAAATAGATTATGCCCTATGTTAGTGGCAAGGAGTTGTCCTTTCCCCTCCTCCAAGGATTGAAAGAAGCAAGTCAAAAACTAATCTTTGGAGGAAAATTAGTTATACATGTGCCCTATTAAGACAGAACCATCTTGAATGAAAAAGACAGTGAAGGAAGGGGCTCAGGGGTTCCTAGCAAAAAGAACAATACGCAAGATCCCCTAGACCATTCCTCACCTAATATACCCAACCCTTCCCCTCAGGCATTGCCCCATAAGTCTGTTCTTCCCCAGCCTACGTCCCTCTCCCCTAAAGAACTCCAAGCTCCTAATTCACCAGATGGCTTTTGCCAGGCTAGCAACATGAAGGATCTGCCGCAACATGTTGTTAGCATTGTCTGGCCCATAGTGCACCCCTGTGGCAGGCAAAGCCCATACTCCTGCCCACTGGCTGGTCCACGGTCCCGGCACTGTATTGACGGCGGCTCTGCATGACATGCGAGCCAGGCCCCAGCCTATGCCCCATGCAAACTACATTATAGGATATCTGCCTTACTTTTGCCAAGGTCGAGTAATACGGGGCTTCAGCCATGGCTCCAAGCAGCCTGGCATCCCCGCAGCTAGGTTTCCTAAGCAAGAAGTAGATAATCTTTCAGCTGATATATCCACCAGTATTTATTATAGTCAGGCCAGTGTTAAAAGTGAAAATATCCACCAGAAAAGAACTTTGATTCTTTAAAGTCAGTTATATTAAAATGTACCACCAAAAAAGAATTGCATGTGTATAAATATGAAGCTATTCTGTTGAAAATGATAGTTTAACATAACTAGTAATTCGCTTAACCTAACAAGTTTCTTAAAGAAAGATCCAAATCTAAAAAGGAAGCACACATGTTTAGATTTAACTGATTACCATGCAAACATCTGGCCAAACTTAAGAGAAACCCCCTTCAAAAATGATTAAAGAAAAAAGGATTCAACAGATGTTCAATAATTAACAGAGAAATCCCTAGAGAAATAAAATTTTAAAAATTGTTTAATAATTGGTTGACCCAAATCTGTAAGCTGTTTGCACTTAGTCAAGCTTTAAAGTACCTGCAAAGGAACCATCTATTCTAACCTACACTGATTCTAAATACGCCTTTATGGTGGTTCATACATTTAGAAAATTTCAGACAATTAATAATAAAGGTCAAAGCCTTATTCATGAAGAGTTAATCACCCAAGTGTTAAATAACCTTCAGTTACCAGAAAAAAATCCACTGCCAACATTCCTACATACTTGGTTTATCTTCCACTTTCTCTTCCCTCAAAACTCACAATTTTCCAGTGCAGGTGCCTCCCCTAGAGTTCCCAGTACATCAACACCAGCCTGAGGAGCCGGCCTAGTACTTCCCACCATTGAAACTGCAGTCTGGACAGCAGAGAAAGGATAGACCCATCACACCCGAGTCAAGAAAGCACCGCCACCCCCAAAATTGTAGGCCATTATTCCAGGGGGAAACCCCCTCAAACTAAAGCTAAGAAAAATTTAACTCTCTTCCATCTATTCTATTACTCTTTCTTCTTTTCCCCTTCTAATGCTGACCACCTTATCATTAATGTAACTCAATCAAACTCACCCCAAGTTATCACGTTTAATGTTATGTCTAGTCATACCCTGTAAAGATCTCCAAAGTCAAAGACAAGTCTCAGCCTCAGAAAAGTATCTCTGTCCCTTTAAGGTGAAAGGCTCCCCCTACCAAGACTCTTATTCCTTAAGAAATATAAGAAAACAAGTCTGTCATAGCTAGAATGATGTCCTATGGACAACCAAATATCAAGGCTAGACCCCATCAGCAAGTGGCTGTATATCCTAAAAACCATACATTCATTTCACTAAAAAAGCACCTCCCCCAATTGCCAGTATAATCAATGTAATCCCATACAAATTTCTGCCTCTACTGACCCTAAACCTACTTTAAGTCCCTTCTATAGCATAGGAGCCAAATGGCCAGCACAGACCTCATAAGGTCTTTCGAAGTGCGTTTTATTAATTTTTCATTCTCTTTACCCCCTTCCTTCTCTTCTCCTTCTAAGCTTTCTTTTAATCAGACTGCCACCTCTTTTCTACCTAATGATAATACTAAAGTAAATATTGTAGAAGTAAAAGATTTAAGACAAACCCTAGCAATTAAAACAGGATATCAAGATGTAAATGCCTGGTTGGAATGGATTCAATATTCTGTCTGCACATTGAACAAAAGCAATTGTTATGCTTGTACGCATGGCAGACCAGAGGCCCGGATTGTTTCCTTTCCACTAGGATAGCCCTTCAGTTGACCAGGCATAGGCTGTATGGTAGCTCTTTTCCAAAATTCCACAGCCTGGGGCAACAAAGCATGCCAAGCTCTCTCTCTGCTATATCCTGAAGTCCAACAACCTGCAGGTCAGCCCCCAAAGGCCATTCAGTGTCCGTCCCCCAACGTCAATTTCACCTCGTGTCTCTCACGACAAAAGGAGAATTTAGCATTCCTTAGAAGTTTAACAAGATGCAATAAGCTTAAGCCCTTCCAAAAACTTACCCATCAGTCTGCCCTTAGTCATCCTCAAGCAGATGTATGGTGGTATTGTAGTGGACATTTACTGGACACTCTGCCAAGTAACTGGAGCGGCACTGGCGCTCTTGTCCAACTGGCGATCCCTTTCACCCTGGCATTTCATCAACTATAAAAGGAAAAACCACAACACCGAAAAATAAAATAAGCCCCTTATAAGTCTTTTGAATCTCAAGTTTACATAAAGGCCATTAGAGTCCCACGGGCAGTTGCCTAACAAGTTCAAAACCTGAGACCAAATAACTGCAAGATTTAAATCCATATTTCCATGAATAACTGTTAATAAAAAGGTAGCTTAGATAAATTACATCTATTATAATCAGCAGCAGTTTATGAATTACACCAAGGATGCTATCAAAAGAATAGCTGACCAATGAAGGCCTACTAGCCAAATAGCTTAAGAAAACAGAATGGCTCGGCTAGGCGCAGTGGCTCATACCTGTAATCCCAGCACTTTGGGAGGCCAAGGTGGGCGGATCACGAGGTCAGGAGATCGAAACCATCCTGGCTAACATGGTGAAACCTCGTCTCTACCAAAAAATACAAAAAAATTAGGCGGGCGTGGTGGTGGGCCCCTGTAGTCCCAGCTACTAGGGAGGCTGAGGCAGGAGAATGGCGTGAACCCAGGAGGCGGAGCTTGCAGTAAGCTGAGATCGCACCACTGCACTCCAGCCTGGACAACAGAGCAAGACTGTGTCTCAAAAAACAAAAAACAAACAAACAAAAAAAAACCAGAATGACTCTAGACATGTTATTAGCCGAAAAAGGTGGAGTTTGTGTTATGATTAAAACCCAGTGTTGTACCTTCATCCCAAACAACACTGCCCCCCAGTGCGAGCATAACAAAGGCCTTGTAAGGACTTAGCACTTTATCCAAAGAATTAGCTAAAAATTCTGGAGTCAATGACCCTATTTCAAGATGGCTAGGAAAGTAGTTCAGTAAATAAAGAATCATAGCCTCAATACTTACTGCTCTTACAGTCGTAACAGATGTACTTATTCTTGTTAGATGTTGTGTCATAGCATGCATCCATAGGCTAATACAAAGGATTGCACAGACAGCACTTACTGAAACCCCCCTTAGTTCTCCTCCACCTTGTTCTAGTAAGCTTTTCCTTTTAAAAGATCAAATCAAACAGCAAAGCCAAAACACGTTAAAAAAGTTTAAAGAGAAAAAGATCATAAGAAAATGAAAAGGGAGGAATTGTCACACACAGTACATTTCTCTGAGTTTCTTTTCAAAGATTTAGCCTGCTAACTTCCTTGTCTTTTGTTCTCAAACTCAACTTTCCTGTTCCTCCTTGCCCCTAGTTACTGTAAAACAGCCTAGCCCCTTCTCATCAGCTCTCATTAGTAACTCCCATCTGTTCCCTTGGTTACCTGTACCCATTGTTCCCCTGAAACTGCACGTCTCACGCGCTGCACCTCTGTACCTCACATTCCCCTCTCCTTCTGTATTTAGAAAAATATGTACAAGTAGCCAGTCGGGTCAGCTCAGATTGTGTGGTCGAACCCCAGGCCATGAAGGAGTGACACAGAGATAGGGACTGCATTAAGGACATAAAACCCCCTGGTGACGTTTGTTCTCTGTGCTCTTGTGATCTTGATTGACACAAGTGGCACCCTTCCGCAGAAGTAAATTGCCTTGCTAAACAAATTAAACTTTTCCCTAAGTGTTAGTTTTACTTCGCAGGACCAAGAATTTATTCCTAAAGCATTTTATATCTAACAGAGATCTTCGTATATATAAAGAAAATGTGTGAAGATCAGGCTAGAGACAGAATTGTTTGGGCGGCGTCACCTGGATAAAGTTGACAGTTTCTTTAGGTCAAAAGCTTAAATTAACCTCAGGAGAGAGTTTGCTGCTGGTGAAAATGAAGATCTGGAAGAAGGGAGCATTTTCACACTGTGAGGAGGGGATGGGGTAAGTGAACAAGTCTTGGCCATGCCTCATCCCCACTTGCGGCCCGCTTGAGGACATATGCCTCTCCTCCTGGTGCAGGCGTGCCTGGCCTGGTCTCCGTTCCACTGCTGCTCTGAGGCAGGAGATGGCTCCTGTAGACACTGAGTCTGAAATTCCCTGCACACTCCTGTGACTCCGTGCAGAACGAAGGAGCAAGGACAGTCCCTTGAGTGAGGAAAACGCTAGCGTTCTCCTCTATCAATAGCAAGTTTGGATGAAATGCAAATATCCATAACCAGAGTGCAGGAAGGAGCTCACCCTTAGGGAAGCAGTGGTTAAAATCCGTGAGTCTGGCTCTGCAGGGCCTGATACCCAGGGCTTCCGCTGTCACTCAGACATGGGGGCGGGGCCTAGCATTCCATCCAATCAGAGGCACTGGGGCGTGGCCCTGCCCACTGTTCAACCAGACACGGAGAGGGTCGCATTCCTGCCCTCACGTTTGTGGCTGAGCGGGCCGCTGTTGGGATCCGGTGTTTCCAGCCCCGAGAGGGACCTGGTGCCTCTACCCAGGATTTTGTCGCTCTGTCACCTGCGCTATGCCCTGCTGTAGTCACAGGAGGTGTAGAGAGGACCCCGGGACATCTGAAAGCCAGGAAATGGTGCGTGTCTGGGGCTGGGTGTCGTGAGACGGGGGAGGGGCTGCCTAGACCGACCGGAACCGACTGTGGCGAGACCCCGGCCTTCCTGCGGGCGACTTCGGGATCTGGGACCAAGTCCTCCTGGAGCCGCTCGGCCCTCGGTCCCCTCGGCTGCTGGGTGTGGCTGGGCCGACAGCCGGGACACCAGGCGTCCTGTCCCGTCCCTGCGCGGCGACTGCGGCTCCAGAGCCCTCTCTGGGCAGCTCCGCGCCCGCAGCCACGCGTCTACCCAGATTGTGCGGAAGCCGCGGGAGGGTCATGGGGGGGATCCCGACTCGGGTGTGGGGTTCGTGCGTAGGAGGAGCAGCGGTCTGTGGGGCCCCCAGTGTCCACTTTTTCTCTTGTTAAAAATTAAACTGAGGAAGGTTAACAAAGAGTTCATTTGAGCAAACAGCGATTCACGAATGAGACACACCCAGTCCTGGCTTGTGGTTTGTCAAAGGAAAAAAGCCAAACTATGTAAAATAAAGAAGTTTGTTCGGAGCCGAATAGGGGAGACCTTGGCCGAGGGAAAAACATCCCCAAGAAGCCTGGAGTGAGTGGTCCCGAGGCGGCTCAAAACAGTTTGGTTTTATTCATTTTAGAGAGACAGGAATTGCGGGGAAAATAATGAATTAGTTACTGGAAGGTTTAAGTTCCTTCGGCAGAAAGGGCGGGACCTGGCCGGGCGCGGTGGCTCACGCCTGTAATCCCAGCATTTTGGGGGGCCGAGGCAGGCGGATCACCTGAGGTCAGGAGTTCAAGACCAGCCTGGTCAACATGGTGAAACCCCGTCTCTACTAAAAATATTAAAAAGAAACTAGCCGGGCGTGGTGGTGGACGCCTGTAATCCCAGCTACTCGGGAGGCTGAGGCAGGAGAATTGCTTGAACCCAGGAGACGGAAGTTGCAGTGAGCCCACACAGTGCCACTGCACTCCAGCCTTGGCGACAGAATGCGACTCTTGTCTAAAAAAAACAAAAACAGAAAACAGAAAGGGTGAGCCCTGTGGAAGGGGGATTAGAAGGCACAAGTGGTTGAGGGATTCTGTAGGTGGCAGCTGGTTAAGAGTGTGAAGCTTTGTCTAAAGTTTGGAGGAGGTAGGAAGGAATGCTGAAGGAAGGGGGTCTGTTATCTGCCACTTGATTCCATTCCAGCTAAAAAACAGACCTGTTTCTCTAGATTTTATGAATTCTAAGGCATGACTTACCCTTGCCTTGCGAGGCCTTAGGTCTTGTTTGTAATTTGGTATCTTATTGCCACAGGAGTCTTTTTTTTCCAGGCTGATGATGTCTGTTTTTACATGAATGTGCCTCAGTTGCTGCATCTAAACTCCTAAAGGGAGAGGGTGTTGCTGTGTTGGCCAGGAAGCCCATCCTGTCATACAGAGGAACTCAATTTTCAGGGTTTTTTAGGGGTCCCCTTGGCCAAGAGCCAGTCACTTCCCTTACCTGGGAAGGTACTTTGTTTTTGTTTTTGTTTGAAACAGAGTCTCCTTCTGTCACTCAGGCTGGAGTGCAATGGCTGGATCTCAGCTCACTGCAACCTCCACCTTCCGAATTCAAGCGATTCTCCAGCCTCAGCCTTCCAAGTAGCTGGGATTACAGGCACGCACCTGAAGGGGGCCTGCCTCTCCACACCTGTGGGTATTTCTCATCAGGTGGAGACGACAGACTGAGAAAAGAAATAAAACACAGAGACAAAGTATAGAGAAAGAACAGTGGGCTCAGGAGACTGGTGCTCAACATGCGAGGACCTACACTGGTGCTGGTCTCTGAGTTCCCTCCGTATTTATTGATCATTATTTTTACTATCTTGGCGAGGGGAGTGTGGCAGGGCCACAGGGTGATGGTGGGGAGAAGGTCAGCAGGGAAACGTGAGCAAAGGAACCTGTATCATGAATAAGTTCAAGGAAAGGTACTGTGCCTGGATGTGCACGTAGGCCAGATTTCTGTTTCACTTTACACAAACATCTCAGTGTAGCAAAGAGTAACAGAGCAGTGTTGCTGCCAGCCTATCTCGCCTCCCACAGGGCGGGTTTTCTCATATCTCAGAATAGAATGAATGGTCGGCTTTACACTGAGACATTCCATTCCCAGGAACCAGCAGGAGACAGAAGCCTTCCTCTTATCTCAGCTTCAAAGAGGCCTGCATCTTTCACTACTCCTTCTCAGCACAGACCCTTCACAGGTGTCGGGCTGGGGGATATAAGGTCTTTCCCATGAGGCCATATCTCAGGCTGTCTCAGTGGGGGAAACCTTGGACAATATGCAGGCTTGTTTGGGTAGAGGTCCCTGCGGCTTTCCGCAGTGCATTCTGTCCCTGGTTAACAGAGAATTGAGAATGGCGATGACTTTTACTAGGCATACTGCCTGCAACCATATTGTTAACAAGGCACATCCTGCACAGCCCTAAATCCATTAAACCTTGATTCAATACAGCACAGGTTGCTGTGAGCACAGGGTTGGGGCTAAAGTTACAGATTAACAGCGTCTCAAAGAAGAACAATTTTTCTTAGTACATACCAAAATGGAGTTTCTTATGTCTTCTTTTTCTACATAGACACAGTAACAATCTGATCTCTCTTTCTTTTCCTCACACGCACCACCACACCCGCCTAATTTTTGTGCTTTTAGTAGAGATGGGGTTTCACCATGTTGGCCAGGCTGTTCTCGAACTCCTGACCTCAAGTGACCCACCCGCCTCGGCCTCCTAAAGTGCTGAGATTATAGGTGTGAGCCACCTCACCAGACCAGAAAGTATGTTTTTATTTTTAATTTACAGGTTGAAGGCTAGGCTTTTATTAGGTGCATGAGGAGACAAACCAGATAAATGTTTGATTGGTGGCAGAGATGCAGGTGCCTTATTTGGACTTCTCACTCCAAAATAATTGAAAGCTTCAGATTTCAGTTTGAAGAGTTTATTCAAGCGGAAAGATAGCAATGGCCCATTCAGGAAAAAAATAGACTCCAGAGAAGTGGACTCAGTATTCTAAAATTGGAAGTTAAGTTCTTGCTTATATCACCAGGAAAAGAGGTCCTGATCAGACCCCAAGAGAGTTCTTGGATCTCACACAGGAAGGAATTCAAGATGAGTCACAAAGTGCAGTGAGAAGAGAGTTTGTTGAAAGCTTACTCTGGGCCAGCATGATGGCTTAGATCTGTTTTCCAAGCACATTGGGAGGCCGAGGCGGGAGGATCACTTCTGGTCAGCAGTTCGAGACCATGTTGCCTGGGCAACATAGGGAAACCCCATCTTTTCCAAAAACAACAAAAATTAGCTGGGTGTGGTGGCCTGCAACTGTAGTCCCATACACTCAGGAGGCAAGAGTTCAAGACCCAGCTGGCCAACACAGCAAGACCCTGTCTCTATTTAAAAAAAAAAAAAATGAAAGGAAAGGAAAGGAAGAAAGGGAGGGAGGGAGGAAGGAAGAAAGAAAAAGAGAAGAAAAGGAAGGAAAAGAAAGAGTGATTCTCTGTTGCAGCATACAGCATCCTTATAAAGCAAGTGGAGGAATGTACTAAGTTTTTCTTATGTGGGAGTCTTGTCTATGTGAAGACTAAACTAACCTGTGCCTACCTGCATGTGGGCTGACAGCATCACAAAATTTTTACTCTGTTGATTTAAAGAAAACTACCCTTTACATTTTAGCGCCCAAGTGCATTAAAACATAACTGTAATTATCTTGAAAGCACATATTGTTACGGGTATTGGGACATGGGGACGTTCTGTTGTTGTGGGAGTGTAAGGATACTTGCAGGCATCTTCAGGCTGTTTTCTTCATGGGAAACATTTGATGATCATGGGTTGTGACTGGCAAGGAGTGTTTCTTGTTAGTCTCAAGATGGAGCTGAACTTAAATTGGTGTTACTCTGGCTCCCCTAGGCACCTGCTTCCCTAACACTTATATAGGGAAATTGCAAATAAATATAATAGGATTGCATTTTCCATACAAGGCTGATGTATGAGGTACAATAATTTTATTTTATTTTTTTCTTTGAGCTAATGTCTTGTTCTGTGGCCCAGGCTGGAGCAGTGGTGCGATCATGGCTTACTGCAGCCTTGACCTCCCTGGTTCAAGCACCTCAGCTTCCCAAGTAGCTGAGACTACAGTTGCCCGCCAGCACACCTGGCTAATTTTTTTTTTTTTTTTATGGAGATGGTGTCTTGATATGTTGCCTAGGCTGGTCTCTAGCTCCTGGACTCAAACAGTCCTGCTTCCTTGGCCTCCAAAAGTGCTGGGATTACAGATATCAGCCACTGCATCCGGCTAACAACTTAATTCCTTAGGGTTTGCTTTTTTCCCCCAGAGCTTGTTTTCTTTCTAGCTGGTTTTTATTTCCTTTTCAATTTAAAAGAGTGAATTTAACATTCCAGCTGAAGACAATGTGACAGGCATGAAGTCTTTATGTGAGGAAGTAAAGAGGGAAGTTAGTCTACTACAGAGATCAGTAGTGAAGAGGGGCCTGGCGGGATGGCTCACACCCGGAACCCCAGCACTTTGGGCGGCCGAGGCAGGTGGATGGCTTGATTTCAGGAGTTCAAGATCAGCCTGGGCAGCATAGTAAGACCCTATCTCAATTGTTTTAAAAAAAAAAAAAAAGTGAAGAGGGAAAGGGTCTTTCCTGTTTCCTTTCAGTCATTTACAACATTTTACAAAACAGTATAGGCAAGAAAGAAGGTGAATCTGTAATCAGGGAAAGGAGAGTTCCAGCTGTCTGTGTGAAAGCTGTGCATCATGTGACTGAACCCCATGATCACATTGCTTCAAGATAGAGATCCACCAGCTTAAATATTTGAATTACTTTGTTGTTTTTGTTTGTTTGTTTGTTTTGAGATAGGGTCTCACTCTGTGGCCCAGGTTGGAGTGCAGTGGCACGATCTCAGTTCACTGCAGCCTTTGCCTCCTGGATTCAAGTAATTCTGCTTCAGCCTCCCAAGTAGCTGGGATTACATGCCTGTGCCACCACACTCAGCTAATTTTTGTATTTTTTAGTAAACACGGGGTTTTACCATGTTGGCCAGGCTGGTCTCGAACTCTTGTCCTCAAGTGGTCCGCCCACCTTGGCCTACTAAAGTGGTGGGATTACAGGTAGAAGCCAGCTTGCCTGGCCTGACTTAGGTAGAAAAATTCTAGTTATGTAATCAGAGGTTAATTGGTAGATTCTGCCTGATTAAACATAAATTTCATTTCCCTATAAATTAGTAATTTTGAAGGGTTGTATTTAAATTTAATTTCAGGATCTTTAAGTAGGACCTTCAGATACTGCATACAGTTCGGTCTCATTGTTTTTTATTTAAATTTTTTCACAATCTCCGGGGAAACTGGTTTCCCCTGGCATTTTCCAAATATATGGGATGCAGGGCCTCAAATCTCAAATCAGGAGTTGGAGATCAGCCTGATGAACATGGAGAAACCCTTTCTCTACTAAAAATGCAAAATTAGTCAGGCCTGATGGTGCATGCCTGTAATCCCAGCTAGTCAGGAGGCTGAGGCAGGAGAATCACTTGAACCCGGGAGGCCAAGGTTGCAGTGAGCTATGATCGTGCCATTGCATTCCAGCCTGGGCAACAAGAGTTAAACTCCATCTCAAAAATAAAAAAAATAAAATAAAATAAAAGATTATTCCAGCCTCAGCAACATGACAAACTTTGCCTATACAAAAAATTACCTCATCATTGTGATGTGTCCCTATAGTCCCAGCTACTCAGGAGGCTGAGGTAGAAGGATGTGTTGAGTCTGAGAGTTCCAGGTTGCAGTGAGCTATGATTGCACCACTACACTCCAGCCTGGGAAGCAGAATGAGACTCTGTTTCAAAAGAAAAGGGCTGGGTGCGGTGACTCACATTTCTAATCCCAGCATTCTGTGAGGCCGAGGTGGGTGGATCACAAGGTCAGGAGATCGAGACCATCCTGGCTAACATGGTGAAACCCTGTCTCTACTAAAAATATGAAAAATTAGGCGGGCGTGGTGGCAGGCGCATGTAGTCCCAGCTAATCGGGAGGCTGAGACAGGAGAATGGCGTGAACCTGGGAGGCAGAGCTTGCAGTCAGCCGAGATCACGCCACTGCACTCCAACCTGGGTGACAGAGCGAGACTCCATCTCAAAAAAAAAAAAAAAAGAAAGAAAGAAAGAAAAAAAAAATTAGTTTCAATAGGGTATGCTGTATTTTAAAAATTACATTCAGCAGATTGTTGCTGATAATTAAAATTCACTGAGATTTATTTCTGTATAGTGTGCATTCTAGAAACTTACTAAAATATTACATATGCACAAAATGCATGAAAGAATTGCACAATGAATTTAAATAATGATGGAGCCAGTATTGGGAATGATAAGATAACTGCCTTACTTTTCCTTATACTTTCACAACCTGGGTACGCATCCTCATCAGTATATTTTATTTTTGCATGTTTTTTATGCAAATGATAGCCAATATGTGATATTTTATATCAGATTTTGTTTTAACTCAGTTATGAACCTTATATGAAATGATAGTTAATTCACTTTCTTACTTAATGGATTTTATTATTTAGGACAGTGGTTGTTTCCCCCAAAACATTGAGCAGATAAATCCACAGAGTTACCACATTTTTCTTCCAGGCTCATAGCTCCCCCCTCCTTTTTTTTTTTTTTTTTGAGACAGAATCTCGCTTTGTTGCCCAGGCTGGAGTGCAGTGGCTTGATCTTGGCTCACTGCAACCTCTGCCTCCTGGGTTCTAGCAATTCTTCTGCCTCAGCCTCCTGAGTAGCTGGGAATACAGGTGCACACCACCATACTCGACTAATTTTTGTATTTTTCGTAGAGAGAGGGTTTCACCATGTTGGCCAGGCTGGTCTTGACCTCCTGGCCTCAGGTGATCCACCCGCCTCAGCCTCCCAAAGTGCTGGGATTACAAGCGGGAGCCACCTGTTTTCTTTCATCACTGAGTAACATTCCATTGTACAGATGTTACCATAGTTTGTTTCTTTATTCACCTATTGAAAGGCTGATCTTGAGCCTGGTGTGATGCCTCATCCCTGAGTTCCCAGCACGTGGGAGACTGAGGTGAGAAGATTGCTTGAGGCCAGGTAGAGACCAGCCTGGTAGATACAGTGTGAGACCTTGTCTTTTTTTTTTTTTTTTTTTTTTTTAAAGAATGGCGGGAACCCGGGAGGCGGAGCTTGCAGTGAGCCGACATCGCGCCACTGCACTCCAGCCTGGGCAACAGCGTGAGACTCCGTCTCAAAAAAAAAAAAAAAAAAAAAAAAAAAAAGAATCACCTTGTTTGGTTCTAGTTTTTGGCAGTCATGAGTAAGGCTGCTAAAAGCATTTGTGGGAGGACTTTTGTGTGGACATCAGTTTTCAGTTCATTTAGGTCAATATGTAGGAGTGAGACTACTGAATCAGTAAGACCACGCTTATTTTCTTCAGAGCTCCGCAGACTGTCTTCCAAATCGGCTGTAGGATTTTCCATTCACCATCCATAGTGAAGGAGAGTTCACTGTCATTGGCATTAGGAAATGTCAGTGTTTTGGATTTTAGCTACTCCACCAGGTATTTGTTGGTGCTTCGTTGTTTTGTTCCTTTCTTTTTTTTTTTTATTCCTTTGGAGACGGAGTTTCATTCACGTTGCCCAGACCGGAGTACAATGGCGCCATCTCAGCTCACTGCAGCCTTTGCCTCCCGGGTTTAAGTGATTCTCCTGACTCAGACTCCTGAGTAGCTGGGATTACAGGTGTACGCCGCCACACATGGCCGCTGTTTGTATTATTAGTAGAGACGGTTTCACCATGTTGGCCAGGCTGGTCTCAAACTTTTGACCTCAGGTGATCCAGCCACCTCAGCTCCCCAAAGGGCTGGATTACAGGCCTGAGCCATTGCGCCTGGCCTGTTTTCATTTGCTCTTTAATAACGTGTAATGTAGAGCATCCTGTCATGTGTTTGTTTGCCATAATTACATTCTTTAGGGGGAGATATATTTGGAAAGATTGGGGTTTTTTTTTGTTTTTTTTTTTTTTTGAGACTGAGTCTGGCTCTGTCACCCAGTCTGGAGAACAGTGGCGCGATCTCAGCTCACTGCAACCTCTGTCTCCCAGGTCCCAGCGATTCTCCTGCCTTAGCCTCCTGAGTAGCTGGGATTACAGGCTCATACCACCAGGCCCAGCTAATTTTTTTTTTTTTTTTTTTTTTTTTTTTGAAACAGTCTGGCTCTCTCACCCAGCCTACAGGGCAGTGGTGTGATCTCAGCTCACTGCAAGCTCTGCCTCCCGAGTTCACGCCAGTCTCCTGCTTCAACCTCCTGAGTAGCTGGGACTACAGGTGCCCGCCACTATACCCGGCTAATTTTTTTTTGTACTTTTAGTAGAGACGGGGTTTCATTGTGTTAGCCAGGACGGTCTCGATCTCCTGACCTTGTGATCCACCCATCTCGGCCTCCCTAAGTGCTGGGATTATAGGCCACTGCACCCTGCCCCTAGCTAATTTTTGTATTTTTACTAGAGAAAGGGTTTCACCATGTTAGTCAGGTTGGTCTCAAACTCCTGACCTCGGTGATCTATCCATCTCTGCCTCCTAAAGTGCTGCGATTACAGGTGTGAGCCACCGCCCGTGACCTTTTGCTTATTTTTTGATTGGTTGGTTTTTTTCTTATTGAATTTTAGGAGTCCTTCATACCTTTTGGATACCAGTTCTTGATCAGATAGGTGTTCTGCAAATATTTTGTCCCAGTCGGCTGCCTGTCTTTTTATTCTGTTAACAGAGTCTTTTCCAAAACGTTTTTGTTTTGAATGAAGTCCAATTTATCGATTCTCTCATTCACATATCATGCTTTTTGTGTTGTGTGTGAAACCTTATTGGCAAATCCAAGGTTGTCTTGGTTTTCACAAGCGTTATGTTCTAGAAGTTGTGAGGTTTGCATTTTCCATTTAAGTAAACGATTCAATAGGAAGTAGTTTTGTAAAAGGTGCAGTTCTGTGTCTAATTCATTTCTTTGCATTTGCTAATTCAGGTGTTTCAATACCATTTGTCTTGTGCCACCATGCCTAGTGTTTTACTTTGTTATGGAGACGGGGGTCTCCTTATGTTGCCCAGGCTGGTCTTGAACTGCAGGGCTCAATTGATCTGTCTGCCTTGGCCTCCGGGTTTGCATTTTTAATACATGTCTTTATGGTAGATTTTTCTATGTTTCTAGTGCCTCTCTTATCGTCTTATGGAATCTTCTCTTGTATATTTATTGAGCATTTTTGGGGTTTTTTTGTGTTTTTTTGAGACGGAGTCTCGCTCTGTCGCCCAGGCTGGAGTGCGGTGGCCAGATCTCAGCTCACTGCAAGCTCCGCCTCCCGGGTTCACGCCATTCTCCTGCCTCAGCCTCCCGAGTAGCTGGGACTACAGGCGCCCGCCACCTCGCCCGGCTAGTTTTTTGTACTTTTTAGTAGAGACGGGGTTTCACCGTATTAACCAGGATGGTCTCGATCTCCTGACCTCGTGATCCGCCCGTCTCGGCCTCCCAAAGTGCTGGGATTACAGGCTTGAGCCACCGTGCCCGGCCTTATTGAGCATTTTTAATCATGAGGAGATATTAACCTATTTATGCTGGAGGTTGCACCTTTTTGAATTGCAGACGTGTGAAAAATCAGACTTTGGCCATGACCTTGAGCAGTAGGAAATAAATAACTACCACATCCTTAGCGTTCCAAAAATGGAACACTAGGCATAAATTGGTTAAGGCTTGTCAGATGCCTTTTCTGCCTCTATTAGGACATTCTTATGGTGTTTTGTTTGTTGGTTTTAAGAAAGAGTCTCACTGTGTCGCCCCGGCTGGAGTGCAGTGGTGTGATCTCAGCTCACTGCAACCTCCGCCTCCTAGGTTCAAATGATTCTCCCACATCGGCCTCTCAAGGAACTGGGACTATAGACACATGCCGCCACCCCTGGCTAATTTTTGTATTTTTTAGAGATGGGGTTCCACCACGTTGGTCAGGCTAGTCTCAAACTGCTGGCCTCAAGTGATCCACCCACCTCAATCTTCCAAAGTGCTGGGATTACAGGCATGAGCCACCATGCCTGGCTGCTACCATGATTTATTATCATTACTTATCTTTTTTTTTTTTTTTTTTTTTTTTTTTTGAGACGGAGTCTCGCTATGTCGCCCAGGGTGGAGTGCAGTGGCCGGATCTCAGCTCACTGCAAGCTCCGCCTCCCGGGTTTTTACGCCATTCTCCTGCCTCAGCCTCCCGAGTAGCCGGGACTACAGGCGCCCACCACCTCGCCCGGCTAGTTTTTTTTTTTGTATTTTTTAGTAGAGACGGGGTTTCACCATGTTAGCCAGGATGGTCTCGAACTCCTGACCTCGTGATCCGCCCGTCTCGGCCTCCCAAAGTGCTGGGATTACAGGCTTGAGCCACCGCGCCCGGCCTATCATTACTTATCTTAAAAGAATGTAAAACTTATCAGCTGAAGAAATTTTACATGTACAGTTGCGATGGTTTGACAAATCTACTTAAGTTCTCTAAGATGAATTCTATTGTATTTTGCTTTTTTCAATTATCCGGAGGTTTCATGCATGTTGTAGTATGGGCCAAGATTTCATTTTCTTTTATTTTTTGTTTTTGAGTCGGAGTTTCACTCTTGTTGCCCAGGCTGGAGTGCAGTGGCGCAATGTTGGCTCACCTGCCTCCTGGGTTCAAGCAATTCTCCTGCCTCAGCCTCCCGAGTAGCTGGGATTACAGGCACATGCCAACACGCCTGGGTAATTTTGTATTTTTCGTAGAGATGGGGTTTCTCCATGCTGGTCAGGCAGATCGTAACCTCAGACCTTCAGGTGATCCGCCCGCCTCGGCCTTCCAAAGTGCTGGGATTACAGGCATGAGCCACCAAGCCCGGCTGAGATGTCATTTTCTAATAGTAAATAATATCGCATTTTATGTATATGCTTACCACATTTTGTTTTTCCATTCAGCCGTCAATGGATAGGTTATTGGCTGCATTGCTCATTACTGCCACCTCAGGAAGGTTGTATAGTGGTTAAATCTGTGCTTATTACACCTGAGTATCTCTTAGGAGTTTCTTGTTTGCCCTCTTGTGTACATACAGTGCCAGGTTTTTTTTAGGAATGTCCCCTTTGCTCTGTCAGCATCTAGCTACATTCTGACAGGATAACTGCAAAGTGAATGATTCCTGGACATCATAATGGAAGTTTCTTTCTATCCAGGTGATTCCCCTACTCTCGATTATATCTAGCATACCTGTTTTGGGTAGTCCCTGGGGGTGTGGGATTTCCCAGGGGCTCCCCCTCATGCTCTTTGTTAGCTATCTGCTTCATCTGACAATATCAACAAAGATTATACTTTGGGAACAGGCATTTTCAAGGATGCACAGCCTCAGGTCTGCTAATGTTAACTTTGTTCTGCATATGAATTCATAGGTGTCTATTATGACAGGTGCTGCAGACCCACAGTCCAAAGAGACATTAGGGACAGCCCAGGCAGTTCACTTTTCTCCCTGGGTTCAGTGAATACACACATTTTCCTATCCTGCTGTGACTTTGACTTTACCCCTTGTTCAGTTCTAGCATCACAGTTGCTTTATGAACTAGCCAGGTGTTGTGGCACATGCCTGTGGTCTCAACTACTCAGGAGGCTGAGGCCTGACAATCACATGAACCCAGGAGTAAGACGTTGTAGTGAGCCAAGATGGTGCCACTACACTCCAGTCTGGGTAACAGTGCAAGATACTGTCTTTAAAAAAACCAAAAACAAACAACTGCTGGCAGGGCATGGTAGTTCATGCCTGTAATCCCAGCACTTTGGGAGGCTGAGGCAGGCAGATCACCTGTGGTCGGCAGCCTGACCAACATGGAGAAAATCTGTCTCTAGTAAAAATACAAACTTAGCTGGGTATGGTGGCACATGCCTGTAATCTTAGCTACTCAGGAGGCTGAGGAAGTAGAAGTGCTAGACCCCAGCGGTGCAGCCTGGGCGACAAGAGTGAAAATCTGTCTCAAAGAAAAAAAAAAAGTCAGGTACGTGGCTCACGCCTGTAATCCCAGCACTTTGGGAGGTCAAGGTGGGCAGATCACGAGGTTAGGAGATCGAGACCATCCTGGCTAACACAGTGAAACCCCGCCTCTACTAAAAATACAAAAAAGTTAGCCAGGCGTGGTGGCAGTCACCTGTAGTCCCAGCTACTTGGGAGGCTGAGGCAGGAGAATGACTTGAACTGGGGAGGCAGAGCTTGCAGTGAGCCAAGATCGGGCCACTGCACACCAGCCTGGGTGACAGAGCGAGACTCCGTCTCAAAAACAAACAAACAAAAAAAAATTGCATTATGGAAGAAAGTTTCTCCCTGTATATACAGGGAGATGATGAGCAAAGCGGGGAATAAGTGTTTGGAGTCCACGGCATCCTGAGAACATCTTGGGAATAGAGTCTAGGCCCCCAGTGCTGTCACTCTCACCCATCCTCCTCTACACATGTGAGATGTTTCAGGACCCGGTGGCCTTTGAGGATGTGGCTGTGAACTTCACCCAGGAGGAGTGGGCTTTGCTGGATATTTTTCAGAAGAATCTCTACAGGGAAGTGATGCTGGAAACTTTCAGGAACCTGACCTCTATAGGTAAGAATGACAATATTCCTTCCCTCAGTCAATTAGTGAACCAGTGTTTCTAGCTCATCAATGCTGTTGAGTGATTTAGAACATAGACAGGAAATACTTTGATGAATAAATGAGGTGTGGCTGCAGTAAATCATGGGCATAGAATCTAATAATTTTTTCACAATTTTATAATGCCTTGGGACTATTTTTGTGTGTCTGTATTTTAGGAAAAAGTTGGAAAGACCAGAACATTGAATATGAGTACCAAAACCCCAGGAGAAACTTCAGGTAATTTGTACTTACAAGACAAAACAGTGTCTCTCTAGACAATCTTAGAATATGACAATATATTAAAAATAAGTAAAACAAAGAACTAAGTCCAGGATCAAGTTCATTTATTTTTAGAATATTTGACAAAAAAAAAATGTAAATGTGACATAGGCTGTGGGCTCACTCCTGTAATCCCAATCCTTTGAGAGGTAGAGATAGGAGGATAGCTTGAGGCCAGCAGTTCAAAAACAGCCTGGGCAACATAACGAGACCATATATCAACAACAGCAAAAAATTAGCCGGGCATTGTGGTATGCATCTGTGTCCCAGCTACTCAGGAGACTGAGGCAGGAGGATCACCTGAGCCAGTAAAGCCTGCCGTAAGCTATGATGGTTTCACTGCACTCCAGCGTGGATAACAGGACTAGATCCTGAAACAAAAGAAAAATGACACAGAGTATTTAGTATTTGTAAAATAGTTTACTTGGGAAGAGTATTAAGAAGCCCCATATAAACATTTTTAAAAATAATAGTTATGGCTGGGACACCTTGTAGGACACATTGTCCAGTCACCTTCAAACAATTCAACCAGGGCCAAAAGCCTACACTTTGATGGACAGTGTTAAAAATGCAAGTGCAATACTTGATGATGAATATAAAATTACTTATAAACAAACCCTTCATAATGTGCTTCTCATGTTTTACAGGAGTCTCATAGAAGAGAAAGTCAATGAAATTAAAGAAGATAGTCATTGTGGAGAAACTGTTATCCAGGTTCCAGATGACAGGCTGAACTTCCAGGAGAAGCAAACTTCTCCTGAAGTAAAATCATGTGACAGCTTTGTGTGTGGAGAAGTTGGCATAGGTAACTCATCTTTTAATATGAACATCAGAGGTGACATTGGACATAAGGCATATGAGTATCAGGAATATGGACCGAAGCCATGTAAGTGTCAACAACTTAAAAAAGCCTTCAGATATCACCCCTCCTTTAGAGCACAAGAAAGGGATCACACTGGAGAGAAACCCTATGCTTGTAAAGAATGTGGAAAAACCTTTATTTCCCATTCAAGCATTCAAAGACACATGATAATGCACAGTGGAGATGGACCTTATAAATGTAAATTTTGTGGGAAAGCCTTCCATTGTCTCAGTTTATATCTTATCCATGAAAGAACTCACACTGGAGAGAAACCATATGAATGTAAACAATGTGGTAAATCCTTCAGTTATTCTGCTGCCCTTCAAATACATAAAAGAACTCACACTGGAGAAAAGCCTTATGAATGTCAGGAATGTGGGAAAGCATTTCATAGTCCCAGATGCTGTCGTAGACATGAAATGATTCACATGGGAGAGAAGTCTTATCAATGTAAGGAATGTGGGAAAGCATTCACGTGTCCCCATTATGTTCGTAGACATGAAAGGACCCACTCTGGGAAAAAACCCTATGAATGTAAGCAGTGTGGGAAAGCATTATCCTCTCTTACAAGTTTTCAAACACACATAAGAATACACTCTGGAGAAAGACCTTATGAATGTAAGATATGTGGGAAAGGCTTTTGTTCTGCAAATTCATTTCAAAGACATGAAAAAACTCACAGTGGAGAGAAACCCTATAAATGCAGGCAATGCGGTAAAGCCTTCATTCATTCCAGTTCCCTTCGATATCATGAAAGGACTCACACTGGAGAGAAACCCTATGAATGTAAGCAATGTGGGAAATCCTTCAGATCTGCTTCACACCTTCGATTGCATGGTAGGACTCACACTGGAGAGAAACCCTATGAATGTAAGGAATGTGGGAAAGCCTTCAGATCTATGAAGAACCTTCAAAGTCATGAAAGGACACAAACACACATAAGAATACACTCTGGAGAAAGACCTTATAAATGTAAGATATGTGGGAAAGGCTTTTATTGTCCCAAATCATTTCAAAGACATGAAAAAACTCACACTGGAGAGAAACTCTATGAATGCAAGCAATGTGGTGAAGCCTTCAGTAGTTCTAGTTCCTTTCGATATCATGAAAGGACTCACACTGGAGAGAAACCCTACCAATGCAAGCAATGTGGGAAAGCCTTCAGAGCTGCCTCAGTCCTTCGAATGCATGGTAGGACTCATCCTGAAGATAAATCCTATGAGTGTAACCAATGAGGGAAAGCCTTCAGATCTGCCTCACACTTTTGAGTGTGTGGTAGGAGACACAATGGAGAGAAACCCTATGAATGTAAGGAATGTGGGATACCCTTCAGATCTGCCAAGAACCTTCGAATTCCTGAAAGGACACAAGCATACATAAGAATGCACACTGGATAGCTGAACAAAAGGCAGCAGAAACTTCCGCAGACTTAAACATCCCTGTCTGACAGCTTTGAAGAGAGTAGTGGTCCTCCCAGCAGATTTTGAGATCTGAGAACAGACAGTCTGCTTCCTCCAGTGGGTCCCAGAGCCCTGAGTAGCCTAACTGGGAAGCACCTCCCAGTAGGGGCCGACTGACACCTCATACGGCTGGGTGCCCCTTTGTGACAAAGCTTCCAGAGGAAGGATCAGGGAGCAACATTCACTGTTCTGCAATATTTGCTGTTCTGCAACCTCTGCTGGTGATACCCAGGCAAACAGGGTCTGGAGTGGACCTCCAGCAAACTCCAACAGACCTCAGCTGAGGGTCCTGACTGTTAAAAGGGAAACTAACAGAAAGGACATCCACACCAAAACCCATCTGTACATCACCATTGTCAAAGACCAAAGGTAGATAAAACCACAAAGATGGGGAGAAACCAGAGTAGAAAAGCTGAAAATTCTAAACATCAGAGCACCTCTTCTTCTCCAAAGGAACGCAGCTCCTCACCAGCAATGGAACAAAGCTGGATGGAGAATAACTTTGACGAGTTGAGAGAAGAAGGCTTCAGACGATCGGTAATAACAAACTTCTCCAAGCTAAAGGAGGATGTTCGAACCCATTGCAAAGAAGCTAAAAATCTTGAAAAAAGATTAGACGAATGGCTAACTAGAATAAACAGCATAGAGAGGACTTTAAATGACCTGATGGAGCTGAAAACCATGGCACGAGAACTATGTGATACATGCACAAGCTTCAGTAGCCAATTCGATCAAGTGGAAGAAAGGGTATCAGTGAAGATCAAATGAATGAAATGAAGCGAGAAGAGAAGTTTAGAGAAAAAAAGTAAAAAGAACAAAGCCTCCAAGAAATATGGGACTATGTTAAAAGACCAAATCTACATCTGATTGGTGTACCTGAAAGTGATGGGGATGGAACCAAGTTGGAAAACACTCTTCAGGATATTATCCAGGAGAACTTCCCCAACCTAGCAAGGCAGGTCAACATTCAAATTCAGGAAATACAGAGAATGCCACAAAGATACTTCTCAAGAAGAGCAACTCCAAGACACGTAATTGTCAGATTCACCAAAGTTGAAATGGAGGAAAAAATGTTAAGGGCAGCCAGAGAGAAAGGTCGGGTTACCCACAAAGGGAAGCCCATCAGACTAACAGCGGATCTCTTGGCAGAAACTCTGCAAGCCAGAAGAGAGTGGGGGCCAATATTCAACATTCTTAAAGCAAAGAATTTTCAACCCAGAATTTCATATCCAGCCAAACTAAGCTTCATAAGTGAAGGAGAAATAAAATCCTTTACAGACAAGCAAATACTGAGAGATTTTGTCACCACCAGGCCTGCCTTACAAGAGGTCCTGAAGGAAGCACTAAACATGGAAAGGAACAACTGGTACCAGCCACTGCAAAAACATGCCAAATCATAAAGGCCATCAATGCTAGGAAGAAACTGCATCAACTAACAACCAAAATAACCAGCTAACATCATAATGACAGGATCAAATTCACACATAACAATATTAGCCTTCAATGTAAATGGGCTAAATGCTCCAATTAAAACACATAGACATGCAAATTAGATAAAGAATCAAGATCCATCAGTGTGCTGCATTCAGGAGACCCATCTCACGTGCAGAGATATACATAGGCTCAAAATAAAGGGATGGAGGAATATCTACCAAGCAAATGGAAAACAACAGCAACAATGCAAAAGCAGGGGTTGCGATCCTAGTCTCTGATAAAACAGACTTTAAACCAACAAGGATCAAAAGAGACAAGGTCATTACATAATGGTAAAGGGATCAGTTCAACAAGAAGAGCTAACTATCCTAAATATTTATGCACCAAATACAGGAGCACCCAGATTCATAAAGCAAGTCCTTAGAGACCTACAAAGAGACTTAGACTCCCACACAATAATAATGGGAGATTTTAACACCCCACTGTCAACATTAGACAGATCAACGAGACAGAAAGTTAACAAGGATATCCAGGAATTGAACTCAGCTCTGCACTAAGCAGACCTAATAGACATCAACAGAACTCTCCACCCCAAATCAACAGAATATACATTCTTCTCAGCACCCACATCACACTTATTCCAAAATTGACCACATAGTTGGAAGTAAAGCACTCCTCAGCAAATGCAAAAGAACAGAAATTATAACAAACTGTCTCTCAGACCACAGAGCAATCAAACTAGAACTCAGGATTAAGAAACTCACTCTAAACCACTCAACTACATGGAAACTGAACAACCTGCTCCTGAATGACTACTGGGTACATAACAAAATGAAGGCAGAAATAAAGATGTTCTTTGAAACCAATGAGAACAAAGATACAACATACCAGAATCTCTGGGACACATTTAAAGCAGTGTGTAGAGGGAAATTTATAGCACTAAATGCCCACAAGAGAAAGCAGGAAAGATCTAAAATTGACATCCTAACATCACAATTTAAAAACTGGAGAAGCAAGAGCCAACACATTCAAAAGCTAGGAGAAGGCAAGAAATAACTAAGATCAGAGCAGAACTGAAGGACATAGAGACACAAAAAACCCTTCAAAAAATCAGTGAATCCAGGAGGTGGTGTTTTGAAAAGATCAACAAAATTGATAGACTGCTAGCAAGACTAATAAATAAGAAAAGAGAGGAGAATCAAATAGACGCAATTAAAAATGATAAAAGGGATATCACCACCAATCCCCTAGAAATACAAACTACCATCAGAGAATACTATAAATACCTCTGTGCAAATAAACTAGAAAATCTAGAAGAAATGGATAAATTCCAGGACACATACACCCTCCCAAGACTAAACCAGGAGGAAGTTGAATCCCTGAATAGACTAATAACAGGGTCTGAAATTGAGGCAATAATTGATAGCCTACCAACCAAAAAAAAGTCCAGGACCAGATGGATTCACAGCTGAATTCTACCAGAGGTACAAAGAGGAGCTGGTACCATTCCTTCTGAAACTATTCCAATCAATAGAAAAAGAGGGAATCCTCCCTAACTCATTTTATGAAGCCAGCATCATCCTGATACCAAAACCTGGCAGAGACACAACAAAAAAAAGAGAATTTTAGACCAATATCCCTGATGAACATCAATGCAAAAATCCTCAATAAAATACTGGCAAACTGACTCCAGCAGCACATCAAAAAGCTTTCCACCACAGTCAAGTTGATTTCATCCCTGGGATGCAAGGCTGGTTCAACATATGCAAATCACTATACATAATCCATCATTTAAACAGAACCAAAGACAAAAACCACGTGATTATCTCAATAGACGCAGAAAAGGCCTTCAACAAAATTCAACAGCCCTTTATGCTAAAAACTCTCAACAAACTAGGTATTGATGTGATGTATCTCAAAATAATAAGATCTATTTATGACAGACCCACAGCCAATATGAAACTGAATGGGCAAAAACTGGAAGCATTCCCTTTGAAAACTGGCACAAGACAGGGATGCCCTGTCTCACCACTCCTATTCAACACAGTGTTGGAAATTCTGGCCAGGGCAATCAGGCAGGAGAAGTAAATGAAGGGTGTTCAAGTAGGAAAAGAGAAAGTCAAATTGTTCTGGTTTGTAGATGACATGATTTTATATTTAGAAAACCCCATCGTCTCAGCCCAAAATCTGCTTAAACTGATAAGCAACTTCAGCAAAGTCTCAGGATACAAAATCAATGTGCAAAAATCACAAGCATTCCTATACAGCAATAACAGACAAACAGAGAGCCAAATCATGAGTGAACTCCCATTCACAATTGCTTCAAAGAGAATAAAATACCTAGGAATCAAACTTACAAAGGATGTGAAGGAACTCTTCAAGGAGAACTACAAACCACTGCTCAATGAAATCAAAGAGGACACAAACAAATGGAAGAACATTCCATGCTCATGGATAGGAAGAATCAGTATTGTGAAAATGGCCATACTGCCCAAGGTAATTTATAGATTCAGTGCCATCCCCATCAAGCTACTGATGACTTTCTTCACAGAATTGGAAAAAACTACTTTAAAATTCATAGGGAACCAAAAAGAGCCTGCATTGCCAAGACCATAACCAAAAGAACAAAGCTGGAGGCATCAGGCTACCTGACTTCAAACTATACTGCAAGTCTACAGTAACCAAAACAGCATGGTACTGGTACCAAAACAGAGATATAGACCAATGGAACAGAACAGAGCCCTCAGAAATAATACCACACATCTACAACCATCTGATCTTTGACAAACCTGACAAAAACAAGGAATGGGGAAAGGATTCCCTATTTAATAAATGGGGCTGGGAAAACTGGCTAGCCATCTGTAGAAAGCTGAAACTGGATCCCTTCCTTACACCTTATACAAAAATTAATTCCAGATAGATTAAAGACTTAAATGTTAGACCTAAAACCCTAAAAACCCTAGAAGAAAACCTAGGCAATACCATTCAGGACATAGGCATGGGCAAGGATTTCATGACTAAAACACCAAAAGCAATGGCAACAAAAGCCAAAATTGACAAGTGGGATCTAATTAAACTAGAGAGCTTCTGCACAGCAAAAGAAACTACCATCAGAGTGAACAGGCAACCTACAGAATGGGGGAAAATTTTCACAATCTACCCATCTAACAAAGGGCTAATATCCAGAATCTACAAAGAACTTAAATCTACAAGAAAAAATCAACCCCAGCCGGGCACGGTGGCTCAAGCCTGTAATCCCAGCACTTTGGGAGGCTGAGACGGGCGGATCACAAGGTCAGGAGATCGAGACCATCCTGGCTAACACGGTGAAACCCCGTCTCTACTAAAAAATACAAAAAACTAGCCGGGCGAGGTGGTGGGCGCCTGTGGTCCCAGCTACTCCGGAGGCTGAGGCAGGAGAATGGCGTAAACCCGGGAGGCGGAGCTTGCAGTGAGCTGAGATCTGGCCACTGCACTCCAGCCTGGGCGACAGAGCCAGACTCAGTCTCAAAAAAAAAAAAAAAGAAAGAAAAAATCAACCCCATCAAAAAGTGGGCAAAAGATATGAACAGACACTTCTCAAAAGAAAACATTTATGCAGCCAACAGACACATGAAAAAATGCTCATCATCACTGGCCATCAGAGAAATGCAAATCAAAACCACAATGAGATACCGTCTCACACCAGTTAGAAAGGCGATCATTAAAAAGTCAGTAAACAAGAGGTGCTGGAGAGGATGTGGAGAAATAGGAACACTTTTACACTGTTGGTGGGACTGTAAACTAGTTCAACCATTGTGGAAGACAGTGTGGCAATTCCTCAAGGATCTAGAACTAGAAATACCATTTGACCCAGCCATCCTAGTACTGGGTATATACCCAAAGGATTATAAATCATACTGCTATAAAGACACATGCACATGTATGTTTATTGTGGCACTGTTCACAATAGCAAAGACTTGGAACCTACCCAAATGTCCATCAATGATAGACTGAATAAAGAAAATGTGGCACATATACACTATGGAATACTATGCAGCCATAAAAAAGGATGAGTTCATGTCCTTTGTAGGGACATGGATGAAGCTGGAAACCATCATTCTGAGCAAACTATCACAAGGACCAAAAACCAAACACCGCATGTTCTCACTCATAGGTGGGAATTGAACAATGAGTACACTCGGACACAGGGTGGGGAACATCACACAATGGGGCCTGTCGTGGGGTGGGGGAACGGGGAGAGATAGCATTACGAGATATACCTAATGTAAATGATGAGTTAATGGGTGCAGCACACCAACATGTCACATGTATACATATGGAACAAACCTGCAGGTTGTGCACATGTACCCTAGAACATAATGTATAAAAAAAAAAAATGCACTCTGTAGAAACACCTTATAAATGTAAGATACGCAGGAAAGGCTTTTATTCTGCCAAGTCATTTCAAATACATGAAAAATCTTACACTGGAGAGAAACGCTATGAGTGTAAGAAATGTGGTAAAGCCTTTGTTTCTTTCACTTCCTTTTGATATCATGAAAGGACTCACACTGGAGAGAACCCCTATGAGTGTAAGCAATGTGGGAAAGCCTTCAGATTTACCTCACACCTTCGAAATCATTGTAGGACTCACACTGGATAGAAACCCTACGAATATTAGCAATCTGAGAAAGGCTTCAGGTCTGTCAAAAATCTTTGAATTCATAAAAGGACACACTGGAGAGAAACCCTATGAATGTAAGGAATGTGGAAAAGTGTTCCATAATTTCTCTTCTTTGCAAATACATGAAAGGATGCACAGAGGAGAGAAGCCCTATGAATGTAAGCATTGTGGGAAAGCATTCACATCTGCCAAGATCCTTTGAATACATGCAAGAACACACACTGGAGAGAAACCCTATGAATGTAAAGAATACAGGAAAGCATTCAGCTTGCCTGTTTCCTTTCATAGACGTGAAAAGACTCACACTGGAAGGAAATCCTATGAAGGCAAGCAATGTGGCAAAGCTTTCACTTCCAGTTCTTTTCAATATCACGAACTCACTCTAGGGAGAAAACCCTATCAATGTAAGCAATGTGCGAAAGGCTTTATTTCTTCCACTTCTTTTCAATATCATGAAAGGACTCACATGGGAGAGAAACCCTATGAGTGTATGCAGTGTAGAAAAGCCTTCATTTCTTCTAGTTCCCTTCAATATCATGAAAGGACTCACACTGGAGAGAAGCCCTGTGAATGTAAGCAATGTGGAAAGCCTTCAGATCAGCCTCACACCTTTAAATGCATGGAAGGACTCACACTCAAGAGAAACCCAATGAATGTAAGCAGTGTGAGAAAGCATTCAGACCTGACAAGATTCTTTGAATACAGATAGTGAATGTAAACAATTAACTGTTTATAATAGCTGTATACTAACAAATGTTATTTTTAAATAATTAAGCTATAATAGTAAGGCTGGGCACCGCAGCTCACGCCTGTAATCCTAGCACTTTGCGAGGCCGAGGTGGGTGGATCACGAGGTCAGGAGATCGAGACCATCCTGGCTGACAGGGTGAAACCCCGTCTCTACTAAAAATACAAAAAATTAGCTGGGCGTGGTGGTGGGTGCCCAGCTACTCAGGAGGCTGAGGCAGGAGAATGGCGTGAACCCAGGAGGCAGAGCTTGCAGTGAGTCAAGATTGCGTCATTGCACTCCAGCCTGGGCGACAGAGTGAGACTCCATTTCAAAAACAAAAAAAAAGCTATAATAAAATATCCCATTGGTGTCGTGTATTAGGTCAACCTTATACTGTTAAATTGTTGTTATTTGGACATTGTGAGTCAGTATAACCATGTGGATAAAATGCCAGGTATCTTTTTCCTCAGAAATTTTACTTTTGATGCTTATGTACTTAAATTTTTATCTCAACCCTAATTTTTCTTTTCCTTTCTTTTCTTTTCTTTCTTTTTTTTCAGGAAAAAATCTCACTCTGTCACCCAGGCTAGAGTGCAGTAGCATGATCTCAGGTAGCTGCAACCTCTGCCTCCAGGGTTCAAGCAATTCTCCTGCCTCAGCCTTCTGAGTAGCTGGGACTACAGGCGTGTGCCACCACGCCAGGCTAATTTTTTGTATTTTTTAGTAGAGACAGGATTTCACCATATGGGCCAGGCTGGTCTTGAACTCCAGAACTCATGATTTACCTGCCTTGGCCTCCCAAAATGCTGGGATTACAGACATGAGCCATCGTGCCCAGCTGCAACCCTATTTTTCATTCAGTCATAATACCAATAGTTATCTCATGTACCTCTGAGTGCCGCCTTCCCCAAAACCAACAGTGCCATACCTGCTGTCAGCAAAGGTGTAATATACCATAGTGATAAAGATGACCAAAAGCCATAAATGACTGTGAGATGCATGAGAATTACAAGTCACATTAGTAAGAAGAGAAAACTTTTGGCCATGCTTATGATTTGAAATATGTTTTCCTCTATATATTTTTATGTACAAATGTGGGTTTAGGTAAGAAATAACTTTTAATTCTAAACCTTGAAGTCAGCTTGTCATTAAAATAGGTCATAACAAAAAGGTCTAGGTACTGAACTTGTAAGTAAAAATAAATATTAATTAAATATATTATTTCCTTAGAAATATAGTTTCAAAATGCCCTTGTTTTTGTCCTGATCCATCATGGTCACTGAGGAGCATCATGTCTCTCCAATAGTAAAAGACTTGGCCTTGGCTGGGCATGGTGGCTCACGCCTGTAATCCCAGCACTTTGAGAGGCTGAGGTCAGGAGTTCAAGACCATTCTGACCAATATGATCCAACCCCATCTCTACTAAAAATACAAAAATTAGCAAGGTGTGGTGACATGCTCCTGTAATCCTAGCTCTTCAGGAGGCTGACACAGGAGAACCACATGCATACAGGAGGCAGAGTTTGCAGTGAACTGAGGTCACACTGTTGCACTCCAGACTGGGCAACAAGAGCGAAACTGTGTCTCAAAAAAACAAAAAAAAAGACTTGGCCTTGTGGTGAGGTGATGTCATCTGTAGACTCCTGGACCTGTTTTTGCCTTACTTATGCTCTAAAGACTAAAATATTTCCTAAAATGTATGGGCACTGTTTATCAGAAAGTACCTTAGTTAAAACATGAATTCATTTATGCCTTATAAAGCTATATTTTTTCAAATTGCTTTACTGAGTCATAGGAGGCTAATAAATTTGTATAAATTGTCTAAATACAGCCTGTCTTTCTCTGATAATGTGCTGTCGATGCTAACTTGTCAACAGCCTGCTTATGTCAGCAGTGTAAAGTTAACAGCAACATGGAAAAGTTTCTTTTATATATTATGCAATGGCATAGACCAATTCAGTCCCTTCCTTTTAGGTGCCAATGAAGCTGCTCTTCAGAAACGCTTATTTAAAACTCCCTAAGTTCAAAATCCAGACACCACAGGATGCAGCATCAGCCACTGACCAAACCCTGTCTGTGTGTGGAGATGACATACCCAGTCCCAGATAATGTATCCACATCAGTGAAGGGTGGAATCATTGATTGTCAGATCACACAAAGTAACTCAGAGCAGGGAAGACAGGGCAGTGAAACCTGACCAGGAACGGTGGCTCACGCCTGTAATCCCAGCACTTTGCTAGTCCAAAGCGGGTGGATCATTTGAGGTCAGGAGTTCAAGACAAGTCTGGCCAACATAGTGAAACCCTGTCTCTACTAAAACTACAAAAATTAGCTGGGCATCGTGGTGTGTGCCTGTCATCCCAGCTAATAAGGATGTTGAGGCAGGAGAATGGCTTGAGCCTGGAGACAAAGATAACAGTGAACTGAGATCACGCCATTGCAGTCTCCAGCCTAGTCGATACAGCGAGACTCCATCTCAAGAGAAAAAAAAAAAAAAAGTTGGGTGCACCTGAATCCAACCCCTACCTCATCCTTCTCCCTTGAAAGCCAAATACACCCTGATACTTTTCACCAAAGAGTAGAAAGAATCCCAAATGTGACTTTCCACAGGATGCAAGCACAATGTTGGAATGGCCAATGACAGTGACAATGAAAGTGCAGGGTGAGGGTGATGAACAGGACACACTGGAGAGCCTGACGGCCTAGATATAGGGGTGTCTTGATGCTTCACAAAGAGCCCAAGGAGCACCCCAAAGAGGATACAGGAGCACAGTCCCAAAGGATCTTCATACGCCAGGAAGGCCGCTAATTTTGGAAGTCAGCGACATTGGTGCCTGTTTGAGTCCTGATCCTACACAGAGTGATCATTGAAAGCTCACACCAGGTGGGGTGACTCACACCTGTAATCCCAGCACTTTGGGAGGCCGAGGTGGGTGCATCATCTGAGGTTGGGAGTTTGAGATTAACCAGGCCAACATGGCAAAACTCCATCTCTACTAAAAATACAAAAAGTAACCAGGTATAGTGGCTCATGCCTGTAATCCCAGCCATTTGGGAGACTGAGGCACAAGAATAGCTTAAACTTGCAAGGTGGAGGTTGCAGTATGCTGAGATCATGACGTTGCACTTCAGCCTGGGTGACAGAGCAAGGCTCTGTCTCCAAAAAAGAAAAAAAGCTCACTTGGTTCTTCCCATGGTGCCCCCACTGCAGGTGTACCAGCTACGCATGTTGACCATGGGAGGAACGCTTTATACTGAGAGAACCTCAGAGCCCTGGAAAGCTAGGGATCCACAGGCAGATGCAGTAGTCAGTGATGCCCTCCACAAGTGACAGTTTTGTCATGGGGCTTTTCCTAGACATTTCTAGTGAAACAAATGTGGGTTTAGGTAAGAAATAACTTAATTCTAGATGTTGAAGTCAGCTTGTCATTAAAATGGGTCATAACAGAAAAGTCTAGGTACTGAACTTGTAAGTAAAAATAAAAATATTAAATAAATACATAAAATGTGCTTGTATATAGGCTTAGAAGAGGTCAGTCAAAAATTCAGGGGCCACTGGGCATGATGGCTCATATCTGTAATCCCAGCACTTTTGGGAGGCTGAGGTGGGCAGATCACTTGAGGTCAGGAGTTCGAGACCACCCTGGCCAGCATGGTGAATCACCATCTCTATGAAAAATATAAAAATTAGCTGGGCATGGTGGCACACACCTGTAACACCAACTACTCCGGAGACTGAGGCTTGAGAATCACTTGAACCAGGGAGGCAGAAGTTGCAGTGAGCCAAGATCATGGTACTGCATTCCAGCCTGGGCTACAGAACAAGACTGTCTCAAAAAAAGAAAAAAGCTCAGGGACCTGGAGGAAGGAGAGAAACTGAAGCATGCTTTGGTTAATAGATATTTCATTTTGACTGATCACTAAAGAGAAAACTATTCAACTAATGGTTTGTGAGGTAAATACTGGAATTTCTAGTCTGTGTCTGGTTTGTCATAGGTAACAAACGTGACATCATCTAAGTCATAATGGGAAGGGTGTTTCATTGGAGTAAGGTGCTCTTGCACAACACAAAGGATGGGGGATTTCATGAATCACAGCCATTTTCAGGATGACCCACCCACCCCCATATCCTTTCCACACCCCTTACTCTTTTTCTATCCATGTCTTTGATTGGACTGGTCCTGAGTGGTATCCTTCATAGTAAGTGGGTAAATGTAAGAGAACTGTAGGTAGTTCTATCAAATTATGGAACTTTAGGAAGGTGTTGTACAGGACCCAGGTCTAGATGCAGTTGCTGAAAAGTACGGGTGGCCACTGGGGCTTTGACTTGCCTCTGTCGAGTGGGGCTGTGTTGGGTGAGCCAGGAACTCGTGGAGTCTCTGCTAACTCTGGGTGGTTTCTGAATTGAATGGTTACATAACTGCTTAGTGCTGGAGAATTGGTTGGTGTTCAGCAAGCACCACACATTTGGTGTCAGATAAAAAGACAACATAGGTCAGAACCTTCCACTGACTCAGTAAGTGCGTGGTCTTTGGTGGGCATTGAGACCCTGGTGGAAGGACTGTGTGTCCACACTGTGGAGAGGGGATAGCAGGGTGTGTGTGGAAGTCCCAGAAGTAATTTTCTGGCTGCTCACATTTCCCTCACACACTACCTAGGAGTGGGCCAGCCTGGCCTCTGTCTCCACGGTCCAAGTGGTTCCTGAACTTGAAAATGTGTAACTATTGGAGTGTGGGTTTCCTTGTGAGCTGTGGGTGAGGCAGGCTGCCTACCTGAGCTGCCTCCTTTTTGGTTTTTTATAGAATCTTGCTGCCATGGAATTGCTCTTTTTCGATGCATTTGAGAATTTATTTGTTTGTCTGTGTATTTTTCAGACAGAATCTCACTCTATGGCCAAGGCTGGATCAGTGGCGCGATCTTGGCTCACTGCAACCTCTGCCTCCCAGGTTTAAGAGATTCTCCTGGCTCAGCCTCCTCGGTAGCCGGGACTACTGGCACATGTCACCACACCCTGCTTTTTTTTTTTTTTTTTTTTTTTGTATTTTTAGTTACGACAAGTTTTCACCATGTTGACCAGACTGGTCTCAAAGTACTGACCTCAAGTAATCCACCTGCCTCAGCCTCCCAAAGTTCTGGGATTACAGGCGTGAGCCACTGCACCTGGCCACATATAAGAATTTTATTCTGTGATTTGGGTGTTAGGATTTTAATTAGCTGGTTGGAACCTTAGTGAATGGGTTTGATAATGTTTGAAGAAGGAAATCGAGTTCTTCAAATAAGCTGTTTTATGTGGAGTCAAAATAATAACAATGTGAATACTCAGAGACATACCACCCCAAAAAATAAATAGGCCTTGGGCAGTTCTGGTGTGTTTCCTTGGTTTCACTTATTTATTTATTTATTTATTTATTTATTTATTTATTTATTTATTTATTTTCTGAGACGGAGTCTCGCTCTGTCGCCCAGGCTGGAGTGCAGTGGCCGGATCTCAGCTCACTGCAAGCTCCGCCTCCCGAGTTCACACCATTCTCCTGCCTCAGCCTCCTGAGTATCTGGGACTACAGGTGCCCACCACCGCTCCCAGCTAATTTTTTGAAGTTTTTAGTAGAGACGGGGTTTCACCGTGTTAACCAGGATGGTCTCGATCTCCTGACCTCGTGATCCGCCCGCCTTGGCTTCCCAAAGTGCTGGGATTATAGGCGTGAGCCACCGTGCCCGCTGGTTTCACTTATTTTTGATACGCAAAGGTGATCAAAGTTTTGATTCTTTTTGTTGTTCTTTGTAGCTTTGTCATCTCTTTGTCACAAAGCAGAATTTTGCCACTTTTGAATTTTTAGTAACATAATATTACCATTAATACACCATTAATATTATGCTGAGAGGGTGTATTTCTGGGTTTTTTTTGCTTGAGCCTGTTGCAAACATGCTGCTCTGTGAAGTTGTGGGTCACATAATTGACTCGCTCATTCCACTAGTTAATGGCACTTGAGTTGGTTCAAGTCTATCTTTTGTTTTTTTTTTTTTTTTTAAGATGGAGTCTTGCTCTGTTGCCCAGGCTGGAGTGCAGTGGCGGGATCTTGGCTTACTGCAACCTTAGTCTACTGGGCTCAAGCAATTCTCCTACCTCAGCCTCCTGAGTAGCTGGGATTACAGGCGCCCGCAACCACACCCACTTAATTTTTGTATTTTTAGTAGAGACGGTTTCACCATGTTGTCCAGGCTGGTCTCGAACTCCTGACCTCAGGTGATCCACCTGTCTCAGCCTCCCAAAGTGCTGAGATTACAGGCATGAGCTACTATGCCCAGCCTATCTTTTGATCTTATTGACGATGCTTTTCTTGTTTTTGTCTTGTTTTGTAAACAATCTGCAATTTTCACAAGTTATAGTTTGGGAGTCTGGTTTAATAACTACATTTCCTATGACTAACATATAAGGGGGCTTTACACAACTTTGTAAAGGAACTGTTAGACTGGAATTTAGGTTGATAGAGTAAAATGGCTTACAATCTCTTGTTTCTATAATTTGATTTCCAGACCAAATTCTAAGGCGGTATGAAGCTACAGTAAGCCTCCATAATTCTGGATGTTCAGGACCAAAAACAAGACTTATTATTTTTGGTCTTGGAGTAGAGATTCCCTTTTCTCCCCATATCCAAGGATAGAAAGACTGTAATTTTTTGTGCTTATGTTCGTCTAAACTTTCTGTTAAGTCACTATCAACAGTTGGACTCAGGCCGGGCGCGGTGGCTCAAGCCTGTAATCCCAGCACTTTGGGAGGCCGAGACGGGCGGATCACGAGGTCAGGAGATTGAGACCATCCTGGCTAACACGGTGAAACCCCATCTCTACTAAAAAATACAAAAAACTAGCCGGGCGAGGTGGCGGGCGCCTGTAGTCCCAGCTACTTGGGAGGCTGAGGCAGGAGAATGGCGTGAACCCGGGAGGCAGAGCTTGCAGTGAGCTGAGATCCGGCCACTGCACTCCAGGCTGGGCGACAGAGCGAGACTCCGTCTCAGAAAAAAAAAAAAAAAAAAAAAAAAAAAAAAAAAAACAGTTGGACTCACTAGTGCACTGGGACCAAATTGAGTTTGTCCTGTGCAATTGTGGTAGAATTGACCTCGAGGTGCCCAATCTATAACAGTTCCGAATGTATTGTTCTGTAATATCACCGCACTATCGGCCACACATTCTTCCCAAACTAAATCTTTTGATTCTTTGGAAATCTCCTCGGGGCAAGGTTTCCCTTTTGGCCTAAAATTTTATGATCTTTGATAAGAAAAGTCTTGTAAATAGTTTACCTGTGGTTTGAGTGACATTCCGCTTACCATGTGATAAGTAAATTTACTGGTGGGACTGACAGTAGGTACTTCTACTAACCAATTTTGAATAGCAGGCATTAAACATCCTGGTGCTCTCCCTAGGCAAATAGGAGGATAACGATACCCAATGGAAATATTTATCATCATTCCTTCTTCCTCCGGTTTGGCAGGGCAACGATCATCTGTGGGACCAGGTACCCACACACTATTATTAACATATACTTCAACAGGATTATCCATCCATGTAACTGCCCGAATTAAGGGCGGGAAAGGCACATAGGCCCAATAGGTATAATTAGCTGCAGCTGCTCCTGCTGGCATGGGGAGACTTACCACCATTGATACAATCATTAAAGCTGCAAGCAGCATTTTTTCTGGGGTTTGTGTCACCTTTGTGCTAGCTAGGCTTTTTCCAGCTAACGATGTCAGCTTCTTTAACTGTGCCCAGGTCGGCAGCTCCGCCTTCTTCTGTTCTGATATCACCACTTGGTTCATCTTGCGAGTCAATGGTGCTCGATTGCGATGTTTCCGTCTCCGTGGAGGCGCTTTTCTTTGCATCTCCGATGGGTTCATTGTAGAACTTCAAATGTTTAGTGGGTATCCAAACAGGAAGCTGATTTTCTCCTGGTGAAACACAAGCAAAACCTCTTCCCCAGGTTATCACCTTCCCTATTTCCCATGTCTTATTTTTGTTGTCTTTCCACCAATCAGTTTTCCTTCATGTGGACTGTTCTTTTTACCAGTAAATGTTGTTCTGCAGAAGTAGTAGTCTGATTTCTATAAATGTTTAAAAAATTTAAAGTATAGAATGCTAGATTAAGCTGCATCTGAGGAGTGGTACACTCCTTACTGTCTCCCCCTTCTTTTTGTTTAACTAACTGAGTTTTGAGTGTTCTATTAGTTCTTTCAACTATGGCCTGTCCTTGGGAATTATAAGGAATTCCTGTTGTATGTGTAATTTTCCACTGATTTAAGAATTTTCGGAAAGCTTTACTACAATAACCTGGTCCATTGTCAGTTTTAATTTTTTCTGGAACTCCCATTACAGCAAAACAAGATAATTAATGTTTTTTAACATGGGAAGTACTTTCTCCTGTCTGGCAAGTTGCCCATATGAAATGTGAGTAAGTATCAACTGTTACATGAACATATGATAAATTTCCAAATGAAGGTACATGTGTAACATCCATTTGCCATAATGCATTAGGACACAGACCTCTGGGATTAACTCCTGCCTCTTGAGTGGGCAGGTGTAGGACTTGACACTGGGTGCAATGTTTTACAATATCTTTTGCCTATTTCCATGTGACATTAAATTTGTTTTTTAACCCTGCTGCATTTACATGAGTCAAAGCATGAAGTTCTCGTGCTTTTATGAATGCAGAGGATACCATTAAGTCAGCTTGTTCATTTGCTACAGTTAAAGGTCCTGGTAAATTAGTGTGTGCTCGAATATGAGTAATATAAAATGGAAAATTCCTTTTTCTTACAATTTGTTGTAATAAATTGAACAGCTGGTTTAACTGATCATCCATGCTATATTTAATTAGAGCTGTCTCAACATCCCTTGTAGCCTGTACTACATATGCAGAAGCTGATATAATATTAACAGGTTGATTAAAATCTTGTAACACTGTAATGACTGCAACCAACTCTGCCCTTTGAGCCGATTGATATTGAGTTTTGATTACTCGCTCTTTTGGCCCTGTGTAAGCCGCTTTTCCATTGCTGGAACCATCAGTAAATACTGTCAGAGCATTTTCTAAAGGTTCATGTCTGGTAATTTTAGGCAAAATCCAAGTAGTCAATTTTAAAAACTGGAAGATTTTTGTTTTTGGGTAATGATTATGAATAATTCCCACAAAATCAGCAGGACCAATCTGCCATGCACCAGAATTGATAAAGGCTTGTCTAACTTGTTCCTTGGTTAAAGGAACAACTATTTTGTCTGGGTCATTACCACACAATTTTATTATTCGTAATCTTGTCTGACCAATTAATGTAGCTATGTGATCCAAGTACAATGTAAAAGTCTTAATTGTACTGTGAGGAAGGAATGACCACTCCACAAGATCAGTATTTTGAATAATGACGCCTGTTGGAGAATGTGCAGTGGCAAAAATCAAAAGTTGGAGTGGGGCTAAGGGATCTATTCTACTTATTTCGCTGACTGAATTTTTTCTTCTACTAATTTAATTTCTTTTGTTGCCTCTGGGGTTAATATTCTTTTACTATTTAAGTCTGGATCTCCTCTTAGAATAGAGAACAAATTTGACATGGCATAAGTAGGAATGCCCAGCGCTGGCCGAATCCAATTAATATCACCTAACAATCTCTGAAAGTCATTTAATGTTTTTAATGTGTCTTTTCTTATGTTTTTAATGTGTCTTTTCTTATTTCTATTTTTTGTGGCTTAATTTTTCTATTTTCTTTTTTTTTTTTTTTTTTTTTTTTTTTTTTTTTTTTTTTTTTTTTTTTGAGACGGAGTCTCGCTTTGTCGCCCAGGCTGGAGTGCAGTGGCCGGATCTCAGCTCACTGCAAGCTCCGCCTCCCGGGTTTACGCCATTCTCCTGCCTCAGCCTCCCGAGTAGCTGGGACTACAGGCGCCCACCACCTCGCCCGGCTAGTTTTTTGTATTTTTAGTAGAGACGGGGTTTCACCATATTAGCCAGGATGGTCTCGATCTCCTGACCTCGTGATCCGCCCGTCTCGGCCTCCCAAAGTGCTGGGATTACAGGCTTGAGCCACCGTGCCCGGCCAATTTTTCTATTTTCTTTTCTTTTTTTTTTTTTTTTTTTTTTTTTGAGACGGAGTCTCGCTCTGTCGCCGGGGCTGGAGCGCAGAGGCCGGATCTCAGCTCACTGCAAGCTCCGCCTCCCGGGTTTACGCCATTCTCCTGCCTCAGCCTCCTGTGTAGCTGGGACTACAGGCGCCCGCCACCTCGCCCGGCTAGTTTTTTGTATTTTTTTAGTAGAGACGGGGTTTCACCGTGTTAGCCAGGATGGTCTCGATCTCCTGACCTCGTGATCCGCCCGTCTCGGCCTCCCAAAGTGCTGGGATTACAGGCTTGAGCCACCGCGCCCGGCCAATTTTTCTATTTTCTATCTGCATCCCTAAATAATGAAAAGGAGCAGAGGTTTGGATCTTATCAGATGCTATTGTTAGTCCTGCGTTGGCAACCTCTGCTTGCAGAAATGTGTAACAGTCAATTCATTTGTCTCTTGTGTCTGCAGCACATAAAATATCATCAATATAGTGAATGATACAACAATTGGAAAATTTGTCTCTAACTGGTTGAAGGACTTGACCTAGGAAAGTTTGACAAATAGTTGGACTATTTTTTTTTTTTTTTGAGACGGAGTCTCGCTCTGTCACCCAGGCTGGAGTGCAGTGGCTGGATCCCAGCTCACTGCAAGCTCCGCCTCCCGGGTTTACTTCATTCTCCTGCCTCAGCCTCCCGAGTAGCTGGGACTACAGGCGCCCGCCACCTCGCCTGGCTAGTTTTTTGTATTTTTTTAGCAGAGACGGGGTTTCACCGTGTTAGCCAGGATGGTCTCGATCTCCTGACCTCGTGATCCACCCGTCTCGGCCTCCCAAAGTGCTGGGATTTGAGCCACCGCGCCCAGCCAATAGTTGGACTATTAAGCATTCCCTGAGGTAGCACTTTCCACTGAAACCTGTTGGCTGGTTCTTTATTATTTATGGCTGGTATAGTAAAGGCAAATTTTTCACAATCTTGCTCTGCCAGAGGAATGGTAAGAAAGCAGTCCTTTAGATCAATTATAATTAAAGGCCAGTCTTTTGGGATCATGGCCGGAGAGGGCAATCCGGGTTGAAGAGGCCCCATGGGTTGAGTTACAGCATTTACGGCTCTCAAGTCCATTAACATATGCCATTTGCCTGATTTTTTCTGAATTACAAATACAGGAGAATTCCAGGGAGAGAATGAAGGCTCAATGTGTCCCTTTTCTAATTGTTCCTTTGCTAATAAATGTAAAGCCTCCAGTTTTTGTTTCAGTAGCGGCCACTGATTTACCCATACCGATTTTTCTGTTATCCAAGTTAATAGAATGGGTTTAGGAGGCTCTACAATGGCCGCCCCTAAAAAGGATACACTATTCCTTTTCTTTCTTGATTTTTCTCAGTCTCAATTGGGACTTTAATGCCATTTTCATTTTTTCCTAATCCCTTTCCTGGTATATATCCCATCTTAGTCATGATTTTTTGACTCGTGGGGCTGTATAATGGAGCAGGCATAATGATTGCCACACCCCATTGTTGTAATAAATCTCGACCCCATAGATTAACAGGAATTGAAGTAATCATTGGCTGAACAGTACTTTCTTGATTATCTGGCCCTAAACAATGTAAAATCATTGTACTTTCATACATTTCTGAAGCTGTGCCTACGCCGACAAGTCTTGTAACAGCCTTTTGTTTAGGCCAATTTTTTGGCCACTGATTTAAAGCAATGACAGAGATATCTGCTCCAGTGTCTACCAACACTTCAAACTGTTTTCCTTGAATAATGGCCTTACACACAGGTTTGCTCTCAGAGACCTGACTTACCCAATATGCAGCCTTTCCTGCTGGATCAGTGCTTCCGAACCCTCCTGTTCTTTTTATCTTATTGTTTCCAACTTTAATATAAGGTAGGAATAATAATTGGTAATAAGGTAGGAATAATAATCCTATCTCCTGGACTGGCACTCCAAGGAATTGAGGAACTAATAACCAATTGAATTTCGCCTTTACAGTCTGAATCAACCACACCAGTATGAATTTGAACTCCTTTTAGATTTAAACTTGATCTTCCTAAGATTAGTCCTACAGTCCCCTCAGGCAATGGGCCGTGTACCCCTGTGGGGATTTTTTGTGGGGGCTCCCCTGGAAGCAGAGAGACTGCTTGTATGGTGCATAAATATACTGCTGCACTGCCACTTGTGGCGGGGGATAATTGCTGTATTGTGATAACTGGCTTATTCCCTGAGACTCTTGTGACAGTGGGGGTTGTTGTTCCTGAAAACCCTGAGGAACAAAGGGCTGAATTTGGAATGCCCCAGTTTGTTGCGGGGCCTGAGGCTGGCCCCTCCTCTTGTTTCCCGACAGTGGTTGCCCATTTTTATCAAATTTAGAACGACATTGATTACCCCAATGTTTTCCCTTTTTACTTCTTGGACATAGGTCAAGTGGCTCTTTATCTGTTGTTGTAGTAGCTTGAGTAGTTACATTTTGTTTATTTGAGACTAGGCAATTCTTTTTTAGATGAACAATTTGACCACAATTATAACATTTTCCCCCAAATGTTCTAATTTGTCCTCCTAAAGCAACTCCTGTGATTGCTTGAGCCATAAGCATAGCTTTATGCATAGCTCCTCCAATTCCATCGCAGGCTTTAATGTACTCTGAGATTACATCTGATCCTGCCAGGACCCTTCCTTTTAATGGCTTAATGGCTGATTGGCAATCAGGATTGGCGTTTTCATATGCCATCAACTCCACTATGACCTTACGGGCATTCTCATCGGTAATTGACTTTTGAGCAGCATCTTGAAGTCTTGCTACAAAATCAGGGTAGGGCTCTTTAGAGCCTTGTCTTATTGTATTAAAGGAGGGGCAGGCACTTCCTGGGTCTTGGATTTTCTCCTAGGCTCTAAGGCAGATAGCCCTAATTTGCTCAGTGGCCTCATTTGGCATTATTACTCATTGGTTAACAGTGCTCCAATTCTGACCTATTCCCAATAGTTGATCTGCATCTATGTTAATAGGAGGATTGGCAGTCCTGTTGCTTCGGACCTGTACTTGTGCCCCATCAATCCACCAAGTCTTAAATCGTAAAAGTTGAGAGGGTGAGAGTGAGGATTTTGCCAGAATCTCCCAATCATAAGGAATGAGTCTATGTCCATGAGCAATGGAATCTAATAATGTTCTCATGTAAGGAGAGTTGGGTCCATACTGTTTTACTCCCTCTTTCATTTCTTTTAGCATGTTTATAGAAAAAGACTTATATCTGGCTTCAGCTACAAGAGGCTCTCCCTCTTGGGCCCCTTCTCCAGGTGGTCTTGCTTCTAATATTACTGGGAATTGTCACGCCTCAATATCTCCTTGTTTTCTTGCCTCATCAATAATTTTATGTAATGCACTACCCTGTGTACTAGGCGGTGCTGTAGGATTAAGTCTTACGGTGGGCGGCTGAGGATATGGTGCCCTGCCCTGTGGTGCTGGAAATGTTCCTGGCTGTCCAGACCGATTTTCTGGGGGCTGCCAATACTGCAGTTCGGCTGGCGGCCAGTATTGATAGGCTACTGGCGGCTGGGTCTTATTTTCTACCGGCTGATATTGTGGACACTGTATTTGGATTGGCATTGCCATGCCAGAGACTCTATCTTTTTCTATTTGATCTTCTTTTGGAGTTTGTACTTGTTTAACCTACATTTGAGGTTGTAAAGTTACAGGCATCTGAGCTGCTGTAAGAGGAGTTGGCCATCGTGGTTTAGACTCTGATGGCTCTGCTAATTCTGGACCTTTTTCCTCTAATTTTAACGTTTTAGGATATATCACTTCCTGTAGTTGATTATCATCAACATTTTGCGTTGACCGAGCTGTTACCGGCTCTGCTACACATTTACAGTGTGAACTTTCCTTTCCTTTCCGGGATTCTATCCCTGCCTCTTTTTCACAATCTACTGCACAGCTTTTAGGGACATCAGAAACTGAAACGCTATCTTCTCCTGTTTGAAACCGTTCTAAAGCTACTTTAATAATGACCCAATCATTCCATACTGTGAGTGGGATGATTTTACCTTCCCTACTTGCTTGTTTTGATTCTTTGCCAATTTTTTCCCAGTCTTTTAGATCTAAAGTTTCCTGTTCCGGAAGCCATGGACAAAACTGCTCTATCGTTTGAAATAGCGTAATTAGATTTTTGGTAGACACTTTAACTCCCCCTCTTTTTAAGAGAATTTTAATAAAGCTGCAATAAGAGGCATATTTACTTTTAGTTTGCCCCATTGTTATGTTGGAACCGAACTGTCGATTCCCTCCTGGGCAGGGGTCGCCGCGAAGGATCACCGACACGAGATTCACAGCAGAGAGTTATTTATTACTAGCGCGCTAGGGTCCCAAGCTCTAAGTTGGCCCTGGGACCCCGACTGCTTGTTACAGGCTGTTTATATAGGCAAACACAAGTTCAAACACAGCTTATGGCGCGAAATTCAAACAAAGCTTAAGGCGCAAAATGATTGGGTCTAGCTATGGCCTGAGCAAGGTGTCTTATGCTAATTGGTTAGAGCAGGACCTTATGAGGTTTTTTTTCCTGGAGTTGTTGATTCTGGGAACTTCGAGGCAGGGTGGGACCCCCGGAATTGGCAGGGTGGGACCCCATGAGGTTGTTTCCCGGAATTGGCAGGGTGGGACCCTATCAGGGTGGGTCCTTATTGAGGCAGGGTGGGACCCTATCCAGAGCCACCTGGTGTTAATTTTTTTCTATATGAGGCCTAGTTTCTAAGTTTTATGAGGCCTAGTTTCAGTTACCCTAGGTTCTTCGGAGCGCACAAGCTTACCGCAAGGCTGACTGTAGACGTACTCGGGAGTCTCTCGTCGACTTGTCCTCAATGACCACCCTCCAGCGTACCTTCACCTCAGAGAAAAGCTCCCACGTTGGGCACCAGATGAAGGGGTGGCCTGCCCCTCCACACCTGTGAGCATTTCTCGTTAGGTGGAACGAGAGACTTGAGAAAAGAAATGAGACACAGAGACAAAGTATAGAGAAAGAAAAAGTGGGCCCAGGGGACCGGCGCTCAGCATACAGAGGACCTACGCCGGCACCGGTCTCTGAGTTCCCTAGTATTTATTGATAATTATCTTTACCATCTTAAAGATAAGGGAGTGGCAGGATAATAGGATCATTGTAGGGAGAAAATCAGCAGTAAGACATATGAATAAAAATCTCTGTTACATGAATAAGTTTAAAGGAAAATGCTGTGCCTTGATATGCATATGCAAACATCTCCATAAACCTTTTAGCAGCATTGCGCCAGCAAGTCCCACTTTTTGCCATAAGGCGGTTTTCTCCTTTCTCAGTAAACAGAGCATACAATCAGGTTTTACACCGAGGTGTTCCATTGCCCAGGGACGGGCAGGAGACAGATGCTTTTCTCTATCTCAACTGTCAACAACCGCCAAAAGGCCTTCTTTCCTCTTACACTAGTCCTCCTCAGCACAGATCCTTTCACGGGTGTCAGGCTGAGGGACGATCAGGTCTTTCCCTTCCCACGAGGCCATATTTCAGACTATCACATGGGGAAAAACCTTGGACAATACCTAGCTTTCCTAGGCAGAGGTCCCTGCGACCTTTGGCAGTGTACGTGTCCCTGGGTACTTGAGATTAAGAGAATGGTGATGACTTTTAACCAGCAAGCTGCCTTCAGGCACTTGTTTAACAAAGGCACATCCTGCACAGCCCAAAATCCATTAAACCTTGAGTCACCACAGCACATGTCTCTTGCAAGGACAAGGTTGGGGGTAGGGTCACAGATTAACAGCATCTCAAATACAGAACAAAATGGAGTCTCTTATGTCTACTTCTTTCTATATAGACACAGTAACAGTCTGATCTTTCTTTTCCCCACAGTCTCCAAATCTACTTTTCCTCTTGGACCCATTGTGAGAATAGGTGTGCTTCATAGGCAACTACTGGTGATAGTAGTGATAGCCCATAATAACTAGGGACAAAAAGGGAACTTTCACTTTTTTTTTTTTTTCCTTCCTGAGATGGAGTTTGTGCTCTGTTGCCCAGGCTGGAGTGCAATGACGTGATCTCGGCTCACTGCAACTTCTGCCTCCTGGGTTCAAGCGATTCTACTGCCTCAGCTTCCAGAATAATCAAGATTACAGGTGTGCGCCATCATGTCCGGATAATTTTTGTATTGTTAGTTAGAGACAAGGTTTCACCATGTTGGCCAGGCTGGTCTTGAACTCTTGACAGCAGGTGATCCACTCACTGGCCTCCCAAAGTTCTTGGATTACAGGCGTGAGCCACCACGCTCACCATGTTTTATGTATATAAATGTGTGTGTGTGTGTGTGTGTGTGTGTGTGTGTGTGTATATATCTTTATTAAAATACAGACTAGGTCTCACTATGTTGCCCAAGGTGGTCATAGGCCAAACTTTCAGGCTCAGGCAATCTACCCACCTCATTCACTCAACGTGCTGGGATTAAGGAATGGGAAACTGTGCCAGGCCAAATGAAAGAGACTTAGTGGGAAGCTGGGCACGGTGGCTCACACCTGTAATCCCAGCACTTTGGGAGGCTGAGGGGGTGGATCACCTGAACTCAGGAGTTCCAGACCAGCCTGGACAAGATGGTGAAACCGCGTCTCTACCAAAAATACAAAAAATTCACCAGGCATGGTAGTCCCATTCTCACAGTCACAGTAAGGTTCTTTCTTAAGGATTCCACCTGCTGGAAAGCATTATTTACTACCAGAACTTGTTCAATTCAAGGGTGTCTGGTTTCATGTCTTTGTCATCATTACAACCAAAATCCTAAAGGGACTGGTTTACCACACTGTGGTTGCCATCAGGCCCGATTTTTACCCTCAGCAGCAGCTGTAACATCCGAACTTACAGCTCTACCCTCTAAAGGTGTGCCTGAGGCTTGTGCCTGCCATACTAACATGTCAGTGTGTCCAAAGCTTCCTGCAGAGCTGTGTCCCAAACCCAAAGTGCCCCTTTCTATAAATCTATATATTGGTCTCAAACATTGGACTAAGTGTCAGATAAATGCTCTCCGATAATCCAAAGACTAACAAATGTCTGGATTTCTTTTTTCCTTTTTTTTTCTTTAAGAGACATAGTATGACTCTGTTTCCCAGGCTGGAGTGCAGTGGTGGGATCATAGCTCACTGCAGAAACTCCTAGTCCCAAGGGATTCTCCTGCCTCAGCCTCCCAGGTAGCTGGAATAAAGGCACATGCCACCATGCCTGGCTGTTTTTAAATTTTTTGTACGGATGGAGTTTCACTATATTGCCCAGGCTGTTCTTGAACTCCCAGGCTCAAGTGATCCCCCTACCTCAGCCTCCCAAAGTGCTGATATTACAGTCATGAACAAATGCACCCAACCCTGAAATAGAAATATTTCAAGGGGAAAACATCTAACGTTCAAGTTGTTATCTATAGAGCAGTTAACAGGAACTATCATTTAGGGTCTATCGTGAGGCAGAAATTTAAAAATAATAATAAGTACTGAATTTAGTTACTCCAAAAAAAGTAAAAGCTAAGGCCCAGAGTGTGGCAAGGCAAGGGTTGAAAAGCACAAGTTTTCCTCTGCCTAGCAGCTTACTTCAAGGACAGAAGATAAAACCGTCCAAATAGCCAAGGCCAAAGGAATGGGCTCCAGACACCCCTCTCGTTCAGAGCAAGGTTGAAGGAAAAAAAGAGAGAAAGAAAGACAGATACTTTCACTGTTACTCTTTTCCAAGGCTTCTTAAGCATTATTATGTTTTACAAATGTCTGTATTTAGCCAATGCTTGTTTTCCTTTCAATGCAGATATAAGGACACTGGCTATGCGAGGCCTTAAATTATGCTATAGACTACATGGCCTGTCACTGTATGATTAACTGCTTTTGTTTTGCATCTGTAAGGCAGCTTATAAAAACCCCGCTTTGTCTTCGTTCAATTCTCAGCTTTTTGGATATGAATCGTCTGGGCCGGTGCGTACCTAAAATATAAACAAATCCTCCTGTACTCCATATTGGTCTTTCCGTTCCTCAGTTTACCGCAACAATGGGATTCTAGGACACTAGGTATGAAACAAATATGAGGAAGGTCAGAGAACAAGCTGACCTAATGCTTAATGCTGTAGGTGCTACAAGCTTGGTTTAAATTTTTCTCCTCCCTTCCTCCCTGATGAATTTGATAAAAGTTTAAAGGGATGGTTTCACCAGGGCCTTTTCCATTGATTGCAAGGAGGTCATCCCACCTGGTAAATCCTCAGTAGTCCAAGCCTCTTACGTGGCTAGAATGATCTAGTCCATAAGGAAATATCACCACCTGCTGTTTTACAATTAGACCATCCAAGGGGGTCAGGGTTTCCCCAGGGAGTTTGGTGGGCTTTTTATGATTTTTTGTTTGTTTGGTTTTGATTTTTATTTTTTTTTTGAGACAGTGTCTTGCTGAAGTGCAGTAGCCTGATCATAGCTTACAGAAGCCCCAAACTTTGGGGCTCGAGTGATCCTCCTGCCTCAGCCTCCTGAGTAGCTGAGACTATAGGTACACACCACTTCTCCTGGCAAATTAAAAAATAAATTTATGTAGATCCGAGTGTCTCACTTCACTGGTCTTCAACTTCGGGCTTCAAGTGATCCTGCCTCCTAAAATGTTGAGATTACAGGCAGGAGCCATGGCACCCGGTCTCCCAGGCTGTTGTTTGAAGGTTTTTGCAATCTCTAAGAGTTCTGCAGCAGTCTATTCCCTGACAGCGAGAGTCTCATCCTTTGACCACATTTTGCTGCAGTAGTTGAGCATTCACTTTTCTTTCCGTAAGGAAGCGAGCTTGCCAGTGACCCTCATCCCTCTCCTCACTGATGACTTCTTTGTCATCAGAGCCTTCCTCTTCATAAATTCCCACAGAATCCAAGTTTTCAAGTCCCATTTGGGCTTAGTTATGATAGCCACAGGCCTACACCACCTGCCACAGCACCCCCGTACCATGGAAGCCACCCGACTTTCTCCTCCCCGAGTTTCCTGTCCTGGGAGCCCCCATCTCTGCTCTCCCGGGCTCCAGGCCCTAGAGCCGCGCTGCAGCAGAGCCCAGTTCCCAGGGCTGGTCCCTCCACCTATCCACATCCAGCTGCAGCTCTCCACCCTCTCTCCCATCAGCCTGGCCTGAAGGTGCTGCAGTATCATTGACTGCGGGTCCCTCAGCTGCCACCTCCACCGCGACCTGGAAATCTTTCAAATGCACTTAAGTTGTCTTAGATTTTTCCTCCCCCACTTTATACATAAGCATAGAAGGAGAGCAGGGACTCTGCTGGTGTCTTATTCACACAATGGGATTGAGGGTGTTTGTCTCGAAGAACTAAAGGATGGGGTGAGAAGTAGCTGAATAACCTGCAGAAGGAAGCAGAGCCCGAGGCCAGTGACTCCACGTTGAGGACAGTCTGGAGCCTGCAAAGGGAGAGAAAGAGAGCTTCCCTGGTGGCTTCCCGGGCAGCCCACCCCCTTCTACAGGTGGCCTCCAGCTGCTCAGAGCAGCTCCAGAAGGAGTGGGAATCCCGAGAAGCTGCAGAGCCCTGGAAAGCAGAAGGCCCAGGTGCAGAAGCATTTGTGGCGTCTGTCCTTTGTGGTGGTGTGCAGCTGGAGCCTGCAGCTGTTTTCTGGGCAGGATTTGGTGTTTGACATGCATGGGGTTGCTGGAGTCAGAGTTAGTTGTATAGATTTTTAAAAAAAGTGTGGCCAGGCGCGGTGACTGACGCCTGTAATCCCAGCACTTTGGGAGGCTGAGGTGGGCGGATCACGAGGTCAGGAGATCGAGACCATCCTGGCTGAAACCAGGATGGTAAAACCCCGTCTCTACTAAAAATACAAAATATAGGCCGGGCGCGGTGGCTCAAGCCTGTAATCCCAGCACTTTGGGAGACCGAGACGGGCGGATCACGAGGTCAGGAGATCGAGACCATCCTGGCTAACACGGTGAAACCCCGTCTCTACTAAAAAATACAAAAAACTAGCCGGGCAAGGTGGCGGGCGCCTGTAGTCCCAGCTACTCGGGAGGCTGAGGCAGGAGAATGGCGCAAACCCGGGAGGCGGAGCTTGCAGTGAGCTGAGATCCGGCCACTGCACTCCAGCCTGGGCGACAGAGCCAGACTCCGTCTCAAAAAAAAAAAAAAAAAAAAAAAAACAAAATATTAGCCAGGCGTGGTGGCGGGCGCCTTTAGTCCCAGCTACTCGGGAGGCTGAGGCAGGAGAATGGTGTGAACTGGGGAGGCGGAGCTTGCAATGAGTTGAGATCGCGCCACTGGACTCCGGCCTGGGCTACAGAGCAAGACAGCCTCCGTCTCAAAAAAAAAAAAAAAAAGTGTGAAGATCAGGCTAGAGCTAGAGGCAGAATTGTTTGGTGGCATCACCGGGATAAAGCGTTCATGAAGTTGACAGTTTACTCAGGTCAGAAACTTAAAACATGGTGACAGTTTCCTGCTGGTGAAAATGAAGATCTGGAAGGAGGAAACACTTTCACACAGTGAGGAGGGGATGGGGGTGTGTGACCAAGGCTTGGCCACGCCTCATTCCCAATTCCGGCCCGCTCGAGGACATATGCCTCGCCTCCTGGTGCAGTCGTGCCCGGCCTGGTCTCGGTTCCACTGCTGCTCTAAGGCCAGCAGATGGCTCCTGTGGACACTGAGTCTGAAATTCCCTGCACACTCCTGTGACCCCGTGCAGAACGAAGGAGCAGGGACAGCCCCTTGAGTGAAGATGACGCTAGTATTCTCTTCTATCAATACCAACTTTGGCTGAAATGCAAATATCCAGTAACTAGAGTGCTCGCCCTTAGAGAAGCCTTAGAGAAACCTTAGAGAATCCGTCAGTCTGGCTCTGGGGGTCTGATACCCAGGGCTTCAGCTGTCACTCAGATGTGGGGGCGGGGTCTAGCATTTCATCCAATCAGAGGCGCGGGGGCGTGGCCCTGCGCACAGTTCATCCGGAAATGTAGGGGGTTGCGTTCCCACACGTTTGTCGCTGTGCGGGCGGCGGTTGGGATCCGTCCGGTCTGTCCAGCCGGAGAGGGACCTGGTGCCTGTACCCAGGTTTCTGTCGCTCAGTCATCTGTGCTATTCCCTGCTCTAGTCACAGGAGCTGTCCAGAGGACGCCGGGACATCTGAAAGCCAGGAAATGGTGCGTGTGCGGGGCCGGGTGTCGTGAGACGGGGGAGGGGCTGCCTGGAACAGGCGGGAACAGGCTGTGGCGGGACCCGGGCCTCCCTGTGGGCGACTCCGGGGTCTGGGACCGAGTCCTCCTTGAGCAGTTTGGCCCTCGGTCCCCTCGGCCGCTGGACGGGGCTGGGCCGGCAGCTGGGACCCCGGGCGTCCTGTCCCGTCCCTGCGCGGCGACTGCGACCACGGCCCCGGAGCCTTCTCTGGGCAGTTCCGCGCTCGCAGCCCGACGTCTCCCCAGATTGAGCGGAAGCAACGTGAGGGTTATGGGTGGAATCCTGACTCGGGTGTAGGGTTCGTGCGTGGGAGGAGCAGCGGTCTGTGGGGCCCCAGCCCCCACTTTCTCCTGTTAAAAATTAAACTGAGGTACGTTAACAATTAAAGAGTTCGTTTGAGCAAACAGCGATTCACGAATGAGAAACATCCAGTCCTGGCTTGTGGTTTGTCAGCGGAAAAAGCCAGACTATGTAAAATAAAGAAGTTTATTTGGAGCCGAATAGGAGAGACCTTGGCCGAGGGAAACACAACCCCGAGAAGCCTGGAGTAAGTGGTCCCGAGGCGGCTCAAGACAGTTTGGTTTTATTCATTTCAGAGAGACAGGAATTGTAGGGAAAACAATGAATCAGTGCCTGAAAGATGTAAATTCCTTTGGTAGAAAGGGTGGAACCTGTGGAAGGGGGGTTAGAAGGCACAGGTGGTTGAGGGATTCTGTAGGTGGCAGCTGGTTGAGAGTGTGAAGCTTTGTCTAAAGTTTGGAGGAGGTAGGAAGGAATGCTGAAGGAAGAGGATCTGTTATCTGCCACTTGATTCTATCCCAGCCAAAAAACAGACCTGTTTCTCTAGATTTTATGAATTCTAAGGCGTGACTTTACCTTTGCCTTACGTGGCCTTAGATCTTGTTTGTAATGTGGTATGTTATTGCCCCATGGAGTTCGTTTTTCCATTCTGATGATACCTATTTTTACATGAATGTGCATTAAGCTGCTGCATTTCTAAACTCCTAAAGGGAGAGGGTATAAGGAGACCGTCTCACTTCCCATCTTGTCATACAGAAGAACTCAATTTTCAGGGTTTTTCGGGGGCCCCCTTGGCCAAGAGCCGGTCACTTCACTTAGCTGGGAAGGTACTTTGTTTTTGTTTTGGTTTTGGTTTGAGACAGAGCCTCCTGTCACCCAGACTGGAGTGCAATGGCTCTATCTCGGCTCACTGCAACCTCCGCCTTCCGGATTCAAGCGATTCTGCTGCCTCAGCCTCCCGAGTAGCTGGTATTACAGGCATGCACCGCTACACCCTCCTAATTTTTGTATTTTTAGTAGAGATGGGGTTTCACCATGTTGGCCAGGCTGTTCTCGAACTCCTGACCTCAAGTGATCCACCCACCTTGGCCTCCCAAAGTGCTGGGATTAAAGATGTGAGCCATCTTGCCAGGCCAGATGTTTTTATTTTTAGTTTACCAGTTTAGGGGTAGGCTGTTATAAGTTACATGAGGAGACAAACCAGATAAATGCTTGATTGGTTGCAGAGATGCAGTTGCCTTATTTGGACTTGTCACTCCAAAATAATCGAAAGCTTCAGATTTCAATTGGAAGAGTTTATTCAAGCAAAAAGATAGCAATGGCCCATTTAGGAAAAAGACTCCAGAGAAATGGACTCAGTACTCCAAAATTGGAAGTTAAGTTCTTGCTTGTATTACCGGAAAATGAGGTCCTGATCAGACCCCAGGAGAGTTCTCGAATCTTACACAGGAAGGAATTCAAGACGAGTCACACAGTGTAGTGAGAAGAGAGTTTATTGAAAGCTACTCTGGGCCAGCATGATGGCTTAGGCCTGTAATCCAAGCACTTTGGGAGGCCAAGGTGGGAGGATCACTTGAGTTCAGGAGTTCGAGACCAGCCTGGGCAATATAGCCCCAATAAACCCCATCTCTTCCAAAACTAACAAAAATTAACTGGATGTGGTGACTTGCACCTGTACTGCCCAGGTAGTCGGGAGGCTGAGGTGAGAGAATCACTTGAACCCCGGAAGCAAAGGTTGCAGCCCAGCCGAGGATGCGCCACTGCACTCCAGTGTGGGTAACAGAGTGAGACCCCATCTCAAAAAGCAAAAACAAAACAAACAAAAAAGAGTTCAAGACCAACCTGGCTAACACAGCAAGACCCTGTCTCTATTTAAAAAAAAAAAAAAAAAAAAAGGAGAGAAAAGGAAAAAGAAAGAAAAAGCTTCTCTGTTTCAGAGTAAGGCATCCTCATACAGCAAGTGGAGGAACGTACTGTCTTTAAGTTTTTCTTATATAGCGATCTTGTCTATGTAAAGAATACCTGTGCCTACCTGCATGTGGGCTGACAGCGTCACACAATTTATTACTCTGTTGAGTTAAAGAAAACTATCCTTTACATTTTAGCATACAAGTGCATTAAAACAACTGTAATTATCTTGAAAGCATATGTTGTTATGGGTGTTGGGACATCAGGACGTTCTGTTGTTGTGGGAGTGTAAGGATACTTGCAGGCATCTGTAGGCTGTTTTCTTCATGGGAAACATATGATGATCATGGGTTGTGACTGGCAAGGAGTGTTTCTTGTTAGTCTCAAGGTGGAGCTGAACTTGAATTGGTGTTACTCTGGCTCCCCTAGGCACCTGTTTCCCTAACACTTACATAGGCAAAAGACAAATAAATACAACAGGATTACGTTTTCCACAGAAGGCTGATGTATGAGATACAACAGTTTTTTCTGGAGACAATGCCTTGCTCTGTGACCCAGGCTGGAGCGGTGGTGCAATCATGGCTTACTGCAGGCTTGACCTCACTGGCTCAAGCATCTCAGCCTCCCAAGTAGCTGAGACTACAGTTGCCCACCACCACACCTGGCTAATTTTTTATTTTTTGCAGGGGTTAGGTCTCGTTATGTTGCCCAGGCTGGTCTCTGGCTCCTGGCTTCCTTGGCCTCCAGGAGTGTGCTGGGATTACAGATGTCAGCCACTGCACCTGGCTAACATCTCAATTCGTTAGGGTTTGCTTTTTTTCCCCCCAGAGCTTGTATTCTTTTCTTTCTGGCTGGTTTTTATTTCCTTTTCAATTTAAAAGAGTGAATTTAACATTCCAGCTGAAGACAATGTGATAGACATGAAGTCTTTTTTTTTTTTTTTTTTGAGACGGAGTCTCGCTCTGTCGCCCAGGCTGGAGTGCAGTGGCGCGATCTCGGCTCACTGCAAGCTCCGCCTCCCGGGTTCACGCCATTCTCCTGCCTCAGCCTCCCGAGTAGCTGGGACTACAGGCGCCCACAACCGCGCCCGGCTAATTTTTTGTATTTTTAGTAGAGATGGGGTTTCACCGTGGTCTCGATCTCCTGACCTTGTGATCCGCCCGCCTCGGCCTCCCAAAGTGCTGGGATTACAGGCGTGAGCCACCGCGCCCGGCCCTGACATGAAGTCTTTGTGTGAGGAAGTAAAGAGGGAAGTTAGTCTACTACAGAGATCAGTAGTGAAGAGGGCCCTGGCGGGATGGCTCACACCCAGAACCCCAGCACTTTGGGCGGCCAAGGCAAGTGGATGGCTTGATCTCAGGAGTTCAAGACCAGCCTGGGCAACATAGCGAGACCCTATCTCAATTGTGAAAAATCATATTAAATTAAAAAAAAAAAAGTGAAGAGGGAAAGGGTCTTTCCTGTTTCCCTTCAGTCATTTACAACATTTTACAAAACACTATAGGTAAGAAAGAAGGTGAATCTGTAATCAGGGAAACAAGAGTTCCAGCTGTCTATGTGAAAGTTGTGTGTCATGTGACTCAACCCCATTATCACATTGCTTCAAGATAATTGAGAGATCTGTCAGCTTAAATTTTGGAATTACTTTGTTGTTTTTGTTGTTTGTTTGTTTTGAGACAAGGCCTCACTCTGTCGGCCAGGCTGGAGTGCAGTGGCACGATAGCTCACTCACTACAGCCTCCACCTCCTGGGTTCAAGTAATTCTCCTGCCTCAGCCTCCCAAGTAACTGGGATTACATGCATGTGCCCCCACACTCAGCTAATTTTTGTATTTTTAGTAAAGATGGGGTTTTACCACGTTGGCCAGGCTAGTCTCAAACTCCCGTCCGCAAGTGGTCCGCCCACCTTGGCCTCCCAAAGTGGTGGGATTATGGGTGTGAACCACTGCACCCGGCCTGATTTACTTGTTCACACAGCCTATATAGGTAGAAAATTTCTACGTATGTAGTTACAAGGTAATTGGTAAATTGTGCCTGATTAAGCATAAATTTTATTTCCCTATAAATTAGTAATTTCCAAGAATTGTATTTAAATTTGATTTCAGGGCCCTTAGGTAGGACCCTAGGGTACTACACACAGTTTGGTCTCATTGCTTCTTCTTTAAATTTTTTCACACTTTCCAGGGCGACTGGTTTCACCTCACATTTTCCAAATATATGCGATGCAGGTCCTCCACTCTCATACCACAGCCTGACTCTTCAAGGGCTTACAGTAAAATCAATGTCTGAACATTTCACATGAGAGGAAAGCAGAGAATCACCACTAGACATTTTCCTGAAAAATCCTTTCTGCCTCTCCTCCTGTTATCTTTCTGAGACACAGACACCTTATCAGGATATCTTTGGGATGAGGTTCCTTTCTGGAAACTTTACAGGGTGGTATGTCTTCAGTACACCCTTCTATCTTTTCCAGGTTTTGAGTTTTAGAACTGCCTGTAGCTGACCCAAGACCCCCACAGTTGCCGTGTCTCTTGGAGGGTCTAGTGGGTATCAGTGCCTAGGGGAGTGGGGCCTCCCAAGGGAGCAGCTGAATGAGTAATGGTGGAGGAGATGCCTGGTATACTTTTCATCTAGATACCCAATTCATGGGTGCTCTGCTTCTCTCTCCCAACTTCAGTTTCCATTAATTGGAGACGCATGGCAGGTCAGCTAATCGGATGTTGCTATTGAGGAAAAGCAGAAATGATTCCTGTCCTCTGGATTGTCTCAACTGTGAAGAGAGAAATATCCCAAAAGACAAGGAAAGGCCACCCCAACAAGGTTGTATCTAGCTATCCCACAGGGAGGTGGTCACCAGAATGCAGCTGTGTAAGTCTTACATGTGAGTTGACCACATGGAGGAACTGGGAGGAGGTGGAGAACTGGAAACTCTGTTGAGTTTGAGTAAAGGTTTCTTCTGTTATGAGGATATGAAATCCATAAAGAAAATGCATGCTAAGGTAACATATGATTATAAGAACTCACTATAACCGGCAGCTCTAGAATGAATTAAATTACTGTATATGGAGATGATGAGTAGTAGATTGATTATCCTCTGGTAGAGAACCATTTGTCCCTGCTTTTTCTGTTAAGTGTTCACCACTTATATCATTGGCTGGCAATACCTGGTTTGTCATAGTTTCACATTACCTTAAATAGATGCCCAGACTGGGTGTGGTGGCTCATGCCTGTGATACCAGCACTTTGGGAGGCTGAGATTGGCAGATCACCTGAGGTCAGGAGTTTGAGACAAGCCTGACCAATATGGTGAAACTCCATCACTATTAAAATTCAAAATTAGCCAAGCATGGTGGTGCATGGCTGTAATCCCAGCTACTCGGGAGGCTGAGGCAGGAGAATCACTTGAACCTGGGAGGTGGAGGTTGCAGTGAGCCGAGATTGCCGAGATTGCCGAGATTCTAGCCAGGGCAACAAGAGCAAAACTCTGTCTCAAAAAAAAACCCAAAAAAACATAGGTGCCCTACTTTCACAATTTGCTGTTCTCCATTGGCCTATCTTTCTTTTTTTTTTTTTTTTTTTTGAGACAGAGTCTCACTCTGTCGCCCAGGCGGGAGTGCAGTGGCCGGATCTCAGCTCACTGCAAGCTCCGCCTCCCGGGTTTACGCCATTCTCCTGCCTCAGCCTCCCGAGTAGCTGGGACTATAGGCGCCCGCCACCTCGCCCGGCTAGTTTTTTTTTTTGTACTTTTTAGTAGAGACGGGGTTTCACCGTGTTCGCCAGGATGGTCTCGATCTCCTGACCTCGTGATCCGCCCATCTCGGCCTCCCAAAGTGCTGGGATTACAGGCTTGAGCCACCGCGCCCGGCCTTGGCCTATCTTTCCATCTCTGATAATACCATTTTCTGTTAATTAGTTTAGAGTTCAAAGCTGCGGTGTGTAGTAGGGATAGTGCCTCTCTGTCTTAGTCATGTTGGGCTGCTGTATCAAATTACCATAGACTGGGTGACTTAAAGAATAGACATTTATTTCTGGCAGTTCTTGAGGTTGTGAAGTCCACGTTCAGGGAGCTGGCAGATCTAGTATCTGGTAAGGGCCTGCTTCTTGGTTTGCAAATGGTCATCTTGTGGTTTCTTCACCTGACAGAAAAGAGAGGGAGCCGGCTCTCCTGTGTCTTCTTGTAAGAGTACTAATCTCATTCAGAAAGGATTTACTCCTATGTTCTCATCTAATCCTAATTACTTCCCAGAGATGTCAACTTCTAATACTATATTGGGGGTAGGTTATTAATGTATGATTTTTTTGGAGTGGTGCAAATATTCACACCATAACACCCCCCAACCATATTCTATAGAGGATCTTGGCTATTTTTAGTCATTGTCTTCTATTTCAGTTTTTAGAAGTACTTTTTTCTTAATTTTAGTGAAAGAAACAAACTGCCTTGTACATTTCATAAAATAAAATATAACTGTAGGCATATTTCAGAGAGGTTACATCATAGTGATACTTAATCTCCTTTTAAGGACACGTGGCATTTTTTCCATTATTGCCTTTTATATTGATGTTTTTCAGTGTAAACTTTTTGCATAATAATCATTTTTTATCCTTCTTGAGACTTTTTTGGACTTCAAGAAAATTAGTTTTAATAGAAGTTAGTGGCCCGGCGTGGTGGCTCATGCCTGTAATCCCAACACTTTGGGAGGCCAATGCATGCAGATAGCCTAATTCAGGAGTTCGAGATCACCCTGATGAACATGGAGGAACCCCATCTCTACTAAAAACACAAAATTAGCCAGGCGTGGTGGCACAGGCCTGTAATCCCAGGTATTCAGGAGGCTGAGGCAGGAGAATCACTTGAACCTGGGAGGCAGAGGTTGCGGTGAGCCAAGATCCCAAGATCGTGCCATTGCACTCCAGCAACAAGAGTGAAACTTTGTCTCAAAAAAAAAGAAAGAAAGGAAGAAATTAGTCCAGGCTGGGCAACATGGCAAACCTTGTCTATACAAAAACTTACCTGGTCATGGTGATGTGTGCCTGTAGTCCCAGCTACTCAGGACACTGAGGTGGAAAGAACTGTTGAGCCTAGGAGTTCGAGGCTGCAGTGAGCTATGATTGCACCACTACACTCCAGCCTGGGTAACAGAATGAGACCGTGTTTCAAGAAAAAAGAAAAGAAAACAAACAAAAAAATTAGTTTCAATATGTTATGCTGTTGTTGCAGATAATTAGAATTCACTGAGATTTATTTCTGTATAGGGTATGCATTCCAGAAACTAAAAGTATTACATACGCACAAAATACATTAAAAAATTGCACAATTAATCCAAATATTGATGGAGCCAGTACTGTGAATGATAAGACAACTGCCCTACTTTTCTTTATGCTTCCCCAACCTGGGTACCCAACCATATCAGTATATTTTATTTTTGTACTTTTTTTATGCAAATGATAACCAATATGCCAATATGTGATTTTTTTTTTTTTTTCTTTTTTTTGAGACGGAGTCTCGCTTTGTCGCCCAGGCTGGAGTGCAGTGGCGAGATCTTGGCTCACTGCAAGCTCCACCTCTCGGGTTCACGCCATTCTCCTGCCTCAGCCTCCCGAGAGGCTGGGACTACAGGCGCCCGCCACCTCGCCCGGCTAATATTTTGTATTTTTAGTAGAGACGGGGTTTCACCGTGTTAGCCAGGATGGTCTCGATCTCCTGACCTTGTGATCCGCCTGCCTCGGCCTCCCAAAGTGCTGGAATTACAGGCATGAGCCACTGCACCCGGCCAATATGTCGTATTTTATATTGGGTTTTATTTAAACTCAGTTGTGAACCTTACATGGAATGATAGTTAATTCACTTTCTTATTTAGTTGATTTTATGATTTAGAACAGTGGTTGTTTACCCAAAACATTGAGCAGATAATCCACAGAGTTCCCGCATTTTTCTTCCAAGCTCATAGTTCCCCCTATTTTAAACATCTTAACTGGCCAGGTGCTGTAATCCTACCACTTAGAGAAGCTGAAACGGGAGGATGGCTTGGACTCAGGAGTTGGAGGCCAGCCTCGGCAACATAGCAAGACCCTGTTTCAAAAAAAAAAAAAAAGTTTTAAACCAAAGAAACCATATTGACTGTGTGTGGTGTATCCTACAGTTGATGCAAGAATATACTACATGTGAACATGACGAAAATTGAAGAAGCCAATGCTATTATTACCTAAAGTTCATCTTTTACATTAAACTTCACTCTTTTGTTCTGTGGTTTAAGACAACTGCATGTGTCATGTATCCACCATCACAGTCTTTTTTTTTTTTTTTTTTTTTGAGACGGAGTCTCGCTGTGTCTCCCAGGCTGAAGTGCAGTGGCGTGATCTCGGCTCACTGCAAGCTCCGCCTCCCGGGTTCACGCCATTCTCCCGCCTCAGCCTCCCAAGTAGCTGAGACTACAGGCGCCCGCCACCACGCCCGGCTAGTTTTTTGTATTTTTAGTAGAGACGGGGTTTCACCATGTTAGCCAGGATAGTCTCGATCTCCTGACCTCGTGATCCACCCGCCTCGGCCTCCCAAAGTGCTGGGATTACAGGCTTGAGCCACCGCGCCCGGCCCACAGTCTTATACAGAAGCATTTCACAGACCTCAAAATCCCCTGTGCTCCTCCTAATCATGGCTTTCCCCTCACTCTTTTGCCATCCCTGTTTATCCCTGGCAACAAATGATGATGTTCCTGCCTCTAGAGTTTTGCATTTTCCAGAATATCACATATTTGGAATGATGCTGTAAGGGGCCATTTCAGACTTGCTTCCTTCATGTAAAAATATGCGTTGAAGGTCTCTTGAAAGCTTTGTTGCTTGACAACTCGTGTATTTTTTATTTTTGTTTATTTATCTAAAAAAATTTTGTTTTTAAATGGCGTGAACCCAGGAGGCAGAGCTTGCAGTGAGCCGAGATTGCGCCACTGCACTCTAGCCTGGGCGACACAGCGAGACTCTGTCTCAATAAAAAAAAAAATTTTGTTTTTGTTTTTGTTTTGTTAGAGACAGGGTCTCAAACACCCCAGCTCAGGTGATCCTCCCACCTCAGCTTCCCAAAGTGCTGGGATTCCACTTGTGAGCCACCATGTCCGGCCACTCATTTCTTTCACCACTGAGTAGCATTAACACTGGATGGGTGTTACCATAGTTTGTTTCTTTTTCTTTTCTTTTTTTTTTTTTTTTTGAGGCAGAGTCTCTCTCTGTCGCCCAGGCTGGAGTGCAGTAGCGGGATCTCAGCTCACTGCAAGCTCTGCCTCCCAGGTTTACTCCATTCTCCTGCCTCAGCCTCCCGAGTAGCTGGGACTGCAGGCGCCCGCCACCTCACCTGGCTAGTTTTTTGTATTTTTTTTTTTTGGTAGAGACAGGGTTTCACCGTGTTAGCCAGGATGGTCTCGATCTCCTAACCTCGTGATCCGCCCGTCTCGGCCTCCCAAAGTGCTGGGATTACAGGCTTGAGCCACCGTGCCCGGCCCATAGTTTGTTTCTTTATTCACCTATTGAAAGGCTCATCTTGAGCCTGGTATGATGCCTCATCCCTGAGTTCCCAGCATGCAGGAGACTGAGGTGAGAAGATTGCTTGAGGCCAGAAGTTAGAGACCAGCCTGGTAGATACAGTGTGAGACCTTGTCTTTTTTTTTTTTTTTTTAAAGACTCACCTTGATTGAGTCTAGTTTTTGGCAGTCATGAGTAAGGCTGCTAAAAATGTTTGTGGGAGGACTTTTGTGTGGACATCAGTTTTCAGTTCATTTGGGTCAGTATTGTAGGAATGAGACTACTGAATCAGTAGGACACCATGCTTATTTTTTTCAGAGCTCCGCAGACTGTCTTCCAAATTGGCTGTAGAAGTTTCCATTCACATCGGTAGTGAATGAGAGTTCACTGTCATTGGCATTAGCAAGTGTCAGTGTTTTGTATTTTAGCTCCTCCACCAGGTATTTGCTGCTGCCTCATTGTTTTCTTTTTTTCTTTTCTTTCTTTTTTTTTTTTTTTGGAGACGCAGTTTCACTCTTGTTGCCCAGGCTGGAATGCAATGGAGTAATCTCAGCTCACTGCAGCCTCTACCTCCTGGGTTCAAGTGATTCTCCTGACTCAGCCTCTAGAGTATCTGGGATTAACAGGTGTGCACTGCCTCACCTGGCCAATTTTTGTATTATTAGTAGAGATGAGGTTTTACCATGTTGGCCAGGCGGGTCTCAAACTCCTGACCTCAGGTTATCCACCCGCCTTGGCTTCCCAATGTGTCGTATTACAGGCGTGAGCCACTGCGCCTGGCCTGTTTCCATTTTGCTCTTAAATGACATGTAATGTAAAGCATCCTGTCATATGTTTGTTTGCCATAATTACAGTTTTTGCGGGGAGGTATACTTGGAAAGATCTTGCTTTTTTTTTTTTTTTTTTTTTTTGGAGATGGAGTCTGGCTCTGTCGCCCAGGCTGGAGTGCAGTGGTGTAATCTCGGCTCACTACAACATCTGCCTCCTGGGTTCAAGCGATTCTTCTGCCTTAGCCTCCTGAGTAGGTGGGATTACAGGCTCCCGCCACCAGGCCTAGCTAATTTTTGTATTTTGAGTTGAGACTGGGTTTCACCATGTTAGGCTGGTCTCAAACTCCTGACCTCAGTGATCCACCCGCCTCAGCCTCCCAAAGTGCTGGGATTACAGGCATGAGCCACTGTGCCTGGCTTTTTGCTTCTTTTTTGATTGGTTGGGTTTTTTTCTTGTAGAATTTTAGGAGTTCTTCATTACCTTTTGGATACCAGTCCTTCATCAGATAGGTGTTCTACAAAGATTTTGTTCCAGTCTGTCACTTGTCTTTTTATTCTGTTAACAAAGTCATTTCCAAAACAAACACTTTTACTTTGTTTTTTTCTTTTTGTTTGTTTTGTTTTTTAATTATACTTTTAAGTTCTAGGGTACATGTACACAATGTGCATGTTTGATACATAGGTATAAAATGTGCCATGTTGGTTTGTTGCCCCCATCACGTCATCATTTACATTAGGTATTTCTCCTAATGCTATCCCTCCCCTAGCCCTCCACCCTCTGACAGGCCCCAGTGTGTGATATTCCCTGCCCTGTGTCCAAGGGGTCTCATTGTTCAGTTCCCACCTATGAGTGAAAACATGCGGTGTTTGGTTTTCTGTTCTTGTGATAGTTTGCTGAGAATGATGGTTTCCAGCTGCATCCATGTCCCTGCAAAGGACACGAAATCATCCTTTTTTATGGCTGCATAGTATTCCATGGTGTGTATGTGCCACATTTTCTTTATCCAGTCTATCATTGATGGACATTTGGGTTGGTTCCAAGTCTTTGCTATTGTGAATAGTGCCGCAATAAACATACGTGTGCATGTGTCTTTATAGTAGCATGATTTGTAATCCTTTGGGTATATACCCAGTAATGGGATGGCTAGGTCAAATGGTATTTCTGGTTCTAGATCCTTGAGGAATCGCTACACTGTCTTCCACAATGGTTGGACTAGTTTACAGTCCCACCAACAGTGTAAAAGTGTTCCTATTTCTCCACATCCTCTCCAGCACCTATTGTTTCCTGACTTTTTAATTATCACCTTTCTAACTGGTATGAGATGGTATCTCATTGTGGTTTTGATTTGCATTTCTCTGATGGCCAGTGATGATGAGCATTTTTTCATGTGTCTGTTGGCTGCATAAATGTCTTCTTTTGAGAAGTGTCTGTTCATATCCTTTGCCTACTTTTTAATGGGGTTGTTTCATTTTTTCTTGTAAATTTGTTTGAGTTCTTTGTAGATTCTGAATATTAGCCCTTTGTCAGATGGGTATATTGCAGAAACTTTCTCCCATTCTGTAGGTTGCCTGTTCACTCTGATGGTAGTTTCTTTTTTTTTTTTTTTTTTTTTGAGACGGAGTCTCGCTCTGCCGCCCAGGCTGGAGTGCAGTGGCCGGATCTCAGCTCACTGCAAGCTCCGCCTCCCGGGTTCACGCCATTCTCCGGCCTCAGCCTCCCGAGTAGCTGGGACTACAGGCGCCCGCCACCTCGCCCGGCTAGTTTTTTGTATTTCTTAATAGAAACGGGGTTTCACCGTGTTAGCCAGGATGGTCTCGATCTCCTGACCTCGTGATCCGCCCGTCTCGGCCTCCCAAAGTGCTGGGATTACAGGCTTGGGCCACCGCGCCCGGCCTGATGGTAGTTTCTTTTGCTGTGCAGAAGCTCTCTAGTTTAATTAGATCCTATTTGTCAATTTTGGCTTTTGTTGCCATTGCTTTGGTGTTTTAGTCATGAAGTCCTTGCCCATGCCTATGTCCTGAATGGTATTGCCTAGGTTTTCTTCTAGGGTTTTTAGGGTTTTAGGTCTGACATTTAAGTCTTTAATCCATCAGGAATTAATTTTTGTATAAGGTGTAAGGAAGGGATCCAGTTTCAGCTTTCTACAGATGGCTGGCCAGTTTTCCCAGCCCCATTTATGAAATAGGGAATCCTTTCCCCATTCCTTGTTTTTGTCAGGTTTGTCAAAGATCAGATGGTTGTAGATGTGTGGTATTATTTCTGAGGGCTCTGTTCTGTTCCATTGGTCTATATCTCTGTTTCGGTACCAGTACCATGCTGTTGGGCCTGGCTGATTTTTGTATTTTTCGTAGAGATGGAGTTCCATCATTTTGGCCAGGCAGATCTCAAACTGCTAACCTCCATAATTACACCTGCCTTGGCCTCCCAAAGTACTGGAATTGTAGGCATGAGTCACCACACCTGGCTGCTACCATGATTTATTATCATTACTTATTGTAAAACAAAACTTAAAACTTATCAGCTTAAGGAATTTTACATGTACAGTTGAGATAGTTTGACAGATCTACATAAGTTCTGTAAGGTGAATTCTATTGTATTTTGCTTATTGCAATTATCCTGAGGTGAGGTTGCATGCATATTGCAGTATGGAGCAAGATGTTATTTTCTTTTTTTTTTTTTTTTGAGACGGCAGGCTGGAGTTCAATGGCGCAATCTTGGCTCACCGCAATCTCTGCCTTTCAGGTTCAAGCAATTCTCCTACCTCAGCCTCCTGAGTAGCTGGGATTACAGGCATGCGCCACCACACCTGGCTAATTTTGTATTTTTAGTAGAGACAAAATTTCTCCACGTTGGTCAGACTGGTCTCCAACTCCAACCTCAGGTAATTGACCCACCTCGGCCTCCAAAAGTGCTGGACTTACAGGCGTGAGCCACAGCGCCTGGCCAAGATGTTACTTTCTAAGTATAAATAATATCCCATTGTATGTATATACTTAGGACATTTTGTTTATCCATTCAGCCATCAGTGGATATGTGGGTGGCTGCATTGCTCATTCCTGCCATGCCAGGAGGGTCGTATAGTGATTGAATCTATGCTTTTTACACCTGGGTATCTCTTAGGAGTTTCTTGTTTGCCCTCTTGTGTGCTTAGGGTGCCAGACTTTTCTTAGGAGTGTCCCCTTTGCCCTTCTTACCATCTATCTAGCTACATTCTGACAGGATAACTGTGAAGTGAGTGAATCCTGGGCATCATAATGGATGTTTCTTTCTACTTAGGTATTTCTCCTCTTCTCTGCTTATATCTAGCATGCCTGTTTGGGGTGGTCCCTGGGGGTGTGGGCTTTCCCCTGGACTTCCCCTCCTGCTCTTGACTAGTTATCTGCCTTCTCTAACAATGTCATCAAAGATTAGACTTTGGGAACAGACATTTTCAAGGAAACAGAGCCTCAGGACTGCTAACGTTAACTTTTTTCTGCATATTAATTCATAGGACTCTGTTATGACAGGTGCTACAGACCCACAGTCCAAAGAGACATTAGGGACAGCCTAGGCAGCTCACTTTTCTTCCTGGATTGTAGCAGGACAGGCCACAGATATAACATCTCAGACACCAGGTTAGAGAAGGAAGTGGCTTTATTTGGCCAGAAGCATCGGCAGACTTGCATCTTAAAAACCGAGCTCCCCGAGAGAGAGAAATTCCTGCCCCTTTTAAAGGCTTACAACTCTAAGGGGGTCCACGTGAAAGGATCATGATCGATTAAGCAAGGATAGGGTGCGTAACTGGATCTGCATGCATCGGTGACAGGACAGAGCAGAATAGAACAGAGTTTCACAATGCTTTCTCATACAATGTCTGGAATCTATAGATATACAAGTGGTTAGGTCAGGAGGTGATTTTTTTTTTTTTTGAGACAAAGTCTCACTCTGTCACCCAGGCTGGAATGCAGTGGCTCAATCTCGGCTCACTGCAAGCTCTGCCTCCCGGGTTCACACCATCCTCCTGCCTCAGCCTCCCGAGTAGCTGGGACTACAGAACTACAGGTGCCTGCCACCACGCCTGGCTAATTTTTTGTATTTTTAGTAGAGACGGGGTTTCACTGTGTTAGCCAGGATGGTCTTGATCTCCTGACCTCGTGATCTGCCCGCCGCTGCCTTCCAAAGTGCTGGGATTAAAGGCATGAGCCACTGCACCTGGCCAGGAGTTGATTTTTAACTACCAGGCCTAGGGTGTGGCACTGGGCTGTCTATTGATCTCATTTCTGCTTTCCTTTAACTTTTGCTTCCTCTTTCTTTTTCTGAGGTATGAGGTAACAAGCAGGGGAGCAACAAGCAGGTTTCTATTATTATGATGATTTCTTTATAAGCATTTTCTTTTTTTTTGAGACGGAGTCTCGCTCTGTCGCCCAGGCTGGAGTGCGGTGGCACGATCTCCGCTCATTGCAAGCTCCGCCGCCTCCCAGGTTAACGCCATTCTCCTGCCTCAGCCTCCCTAGAAGCTGGGACTACAGGTGCCTGCCACCACGCTCGGCTAATTTTTTTGTATTTTCAGTAGAGACAGGGTTTCACCGTGTTCGCCAGGATGGTCTCAATCTCCTGACTTTGTGATCCGCCTGCCTCAGCCTCCCAAAGTGCTGGGATTACAGGCGTGAGCCACCGCGCCCGACCTTTATAAGCATTTTAAATCCTCCTAGTGCTAGAAACCATTTTCCAAATACAGATTTAGGATTAAACCCATGCCAAACCTGTACAGGCACATGTGCCAACTTTGTTATGTCCTTAACTGTATTTTTGACTACTTGCCCTTGATTATTTATATGCAGACAGCAATTGGTTAGGTTAAATTTTCCATAGCCCCTCCTTTAGTTGCTAGCAAGTAGTCTAGTGCCCATCTATTTTGATAGATAGCATTTTTCATCTGGGTTTCTTACCGGGCTAAAACAGTTAAAGCTCTGCCAATTTTATTAGTGGTTATTTCTAAGATAGCTTGTAACCGTATGATCTGGTTGAACATGTAAATGGGGCTTTCTTTTTTTTCTGTTTTAGCTATTTTTTTTACTTCTATTGCCTAGAAAAGAACTAGTTTTTAAATCTTATTTCAAAGACTATGATCATGGGAGACTCAGATGGGTTATAGTACACATCAGGTCGGGCATTTCCTGGGTTACACACTTTGTACTGAGTCGTGTTATACAGGCAAGTTCCTTTTAAAATTTCTAGGCATTCATAATAACTATAAAACAGGAATATTATTTTAACTTGTAGCCCTACCTCAGTAACCTGATGAATACACGGGGAACAATCTTCCGTGGGGGGAAAATCAGTTGAAGTCCTTATTGTTGAAGTCCAAATTTTAAGGAGAATGAGTCCCATGACACATTTCCTCATGCTTCGGCCTCACGTAGACCAGTCAACTTCCAGGTGTGACCGGAGCAGGGCTCGTCGTCTTTTTCAGAGTCACTTTGCATGAGTTATCTGGGCCTGGTCTCGCCTCCCCGGCCTTAGGTACTGAAGGTTTTACATAACCGTGGTGGATCCAGGCCGGGATTCCCTCTACCTTCATGGCAGTGGGAGTGGTCTGGTGTCCCTTCCACCATGGGCACAAGGGGGCTACGTTCCAGTCCTTGATCCACACTCGATCACATGGGGAGAAAGGGTGAACTGGGGAGAATAAGCTAATGGGGCATTTCTCATTTACCCAGGCTGAGATTGTTTGTGTAATTTTTCCTAAGGCCTGTAGCTGTCGCTGTAACTTAATTTCACCTAACTCTCAGGGAGTGCCTGGAAGTCCCCATAGTTTGGGAGGAGGTCTATGATATAATATTTCATAAGAGGAATATCCTGTTTTTCTAGAAGGGGTAAATTTAATCTTAAATAATACCACAGGGAGAGCTTGTACCCATTTTAATCCTGTTTCTTGACATGCTTTCCCTAAACTATTTTTGATAGTCTGACTCATCTGCTCCACCTTTCCGGAACTCTGAGGTCGGTAGGCAGCATGCAGTATCCATGTGATCCCCAATACCCGTGCTGTTTTCTGTACCAAGTCAGCCATAAACACTAGCCCGTTATTTGAGCCAATTCGTAAGGGCAGTTCAAACCTGGGAATAAGATCTCGAAGAAGCACACGGGTTACTTCAACAGCTTTCTCAGTTCGCGTTGGATAAGCCTCCACCCACCCACAAGAACTAATAAATACTTGCTATCTTCACATTTTGGCACTTCTGTGAAGTCTACTTACAGATCTTCAGCGGAAGCTGCTCCATAAGCTTGTATGCCGGGCGGGATGGTTGGATCCTGCCTTGCATCGTGTTGTTGGCAGATAATACATCGCTGTGCCACTGTTTTGGCAAGGTCTGGTAAATGAGATGTAGAAGTACTGGCCTAACAACTTTTCAAGTGACTCCTGGCCTAGATGGGTGGTTTTATGCACAGCCAGTATGACTGCAGTTCCCAGCAGCTGTGGCACAGCTACTCTCCCATCCAGTAACCAGATCCATCCTTCTTCCATCACCTGTCCTCCCTCTGCCTGGAGAAAGTCCTTTTCTTCTTTAGAATAAGTAGGTAAAAGGTAGGCCACTGGCCTTGGCCAGGGCCCCACAGTCTGGGTTAGAACTCCAACTGCCATTTTTTTCTTTTTCTGACACATACAGTGTAAAAGGCTTTGTCAGATCAGGTAGCCCCAGGGCTGGGACTGACATAAGTTTTTCTTTTAACTCATGAAAGGCTCACTGTTGTTGGGATTCCCATTCAAAAGGTTCCCAGTACCCGCCTTTGTGACCCCATATAGAGGTTTGGCCAGTACTGCAAAGTTTGGGATCCACAGTCTGCAGAACCCTAAGAATTCTCTCACCTGCCTTCTGGTTTTAGGCTACAGTAGGCTGCAGATGACCCGCTTTCTTTCTGAGCTTGATTGACCAAGCGCAAGTCCTGTACTGGCCTGTGGTCTTTGGTCCCCGGCTTGGGAAAAGGCAGGAGGGGAGTGTTCCATGGAGACTGACAAGGGACTATAATTCCAAAGGCTCTCAGGTGCTTGAGATGGACCTGGATACCTTCAAGAGCTTCTCTGGAGGACCGGGTACTGTTTTTGCCTGACCAGCTGGGCCCCAGGCTTAACTTCTGTAAGTACAGGGGTTTGGTTGACTGCCAGCCCTGGAGGGTTATCTTCCACCCACAGCTTTGACCACCACTCAGCCAGAGCTGGTCTTATCTCTTAGCCTGGCTTGGTTAAGAAAAGTCTTCATTCCTCCTCCCGGGGGACCGTAAGGGCCATGATGACTCCCTTTCCAGATAACTTTAGCTGTAAAAGAGCTGTGCTTTGTAAAAAGAGATGGTGGCTCTCAGCTTGCTAAGCAAGTCCCTTCTCAGCAAGGGCAAGGAGCAGTTGGGAATGTACAAGAACTGGTGAATTACTTCGTGTCCCCCTACAGTACAAGTCCAGGGCAAGCAGAAAGCTTGTTTTGCCGAGACTCCTGTGGCTTCGATTGTATCAATAGTCTTTTTGGATAAGGGGGCGACCGGGCTGGTTACTACTGAATGTTCAGCACTAGTATTGACAGGAAACTCAAATGTCCTTGTCCCCAACTGTCATCCTGACCATGGGCTCATTGGGGGCACCTGAGCCGGGTCCCCCTTAGTCCAGTAACCCTTCTGCCAGATTAAACAAGGCCCTTTCGTCCTTGCCTGAGACCTCTGGCTTGGAGCCATTTTGTTTCTTCTTTAACTGGGGGCACTTGTCTTTCCAGTCTTAGGTTGTAAACGAGCTACCAAGGGAGGGGTTTCTCCTGCAGCTTCACATTCTTTCTTGTCTGCTCTGGTTGGTCTAGGGGTGTATGTGTCTGGTGGAGGCACAGGTGCTGTGGGCTCAGGAGTGAGGAGTCTCTCTTCCAGGTAAGGGCGGGGGGCATTGCTGGTGCCATTTTCTGCCATGGGTCCTCTGACATTGGGTCAGATAGAACTTTAGGAGCTGACTTCCCTTGGCGGGTGGAGCAAGATCCCTCATGGGCTATCTGTCCCTTTGCCACTAACAGTGCTGCTGCCTGTCCTCTCAACCACTGGCGGGGGGTGGGGGGGGTGTAAAACCAGCTGTAACCAAGTGTCTATGTACAGGAACTGGTCTAGATGCCCTGGCTTACAGGTAATCTTGTGCCATACCTTTGAAATAAGGGACCTATCAAGGCTTCCTTCTGATGGCCAATCCACCTCTAATGCTGGCCAGTCTGTCTCACACAAGGTTCTAAGTTTTCCTGGTGTTACAGTAACTCCATAGTCTCCCTTAAATCCCTTTTTGAAAATTTTTTTAACATAGTTCCTAGTGGGGTGGGCTTACCTTGTGTCTGACCCATTTTTCTCTTGAGACAAGACAACACTCACACTATAAGACGGAAAGGGTAAAGGTCACTCACTCGTCTAATTCACACTAAATCAAAATCAGAACCAAAGCTGAAGTGCCAATAAGGGCACGCCTGTTCGTCAAGCACTTCAAGCAAAGTCAAAATCAAAACCAAAGACAAAGTGCCGATAAAGGCACACCGTGGGTGATCAGGCCACACTTCCACTCAAATGGAGTGGGCAAGTTCCCAAGACTGGTCTTACCGTGTTCCAGATGTCCAGACTCCAAGTTCCAATTCCTTCCTAGTGTTCAGCCACTGTATTGATTCTCCATGAGGGCCTGCCATGCACTGCTCTGGTGAGGCGTTCCACTGGTGCAATTGCCTACCCGGGAGCACTCTCAGGATCCGCATCACTCAAGCTGGCCAGTGTCCCCTGCAGGGATGCTCCACAGGGCAGGCTTAAGCCGCCTAAGGGGTTGCCTCGGCCATCTGCTAGTCACCTTGCTTCCCGGTCAGGGAACCAAGAAATGTAGCAGGATGAGCCACAGACAAAACCTCTCAGACACTGGGTTAGAGAAGGAAGTGGCTTTATTTGGCTGGGAGTGTTGGCAGACTTGCATCTTAAAAACCAAGCTCCCTGAGAGAGAGAAATTCCTGCCCCTTTTAAAGGCTTACAACTCTACGGGAGTCCACGTGAAAGGATCGTGATTGATTGAGCCAGCATGGAGTGCATAACTGGGGCTGCATGCATCATTAACAGGACAGAGCAGAACAGAACACAGAGTTTCATAATGCTTTCTCATACAATATCTGGCATCTATAGCTAATACAAGTGGTTAGGTCAGGAGTTGATTTTTAACTACCAGGCCTGGGGTGTGGCACCAGACTGTCTGACTATTGATCTCGTTTCTGCCTTCCTTTAACTTTTGCTTCCTCTTTCGTTTTCTTAAATATGAGACAATAAGAGAGGTGGTCTCCTTCCTTAGTTTCAGTGAAAACACACATTTTCGTATCCTGCCGTTGCCTACCACTTGTTCAGTTCTAGCATCACAATTGCTTTATGAACTAGCTGGACACGGTGGCACATGCCTGTGGTTTCAACTACCAAGGAGACTGAGGCATGAGAATCACGTGAACCCAGGTGGCAGAGGTCGTAGTGAACCAAGATTGTGCCATTCAACTCCAGCCTGGGCAACAGAGAGAGACTCTGTTAAGAAAAAAAAAAAAATTGCTGGCTGGACATGGCTGGACACAGTGGCTCACGCCTGTAATCCCAGCACTTTGGGAGGTCGAGGCAGGTGTATCACCTGAGGTTGGGAGTTTGAAACCAGCCTGACCAACATGGAGAAACCCCATCTCTACTAAAAATACAAAATTAGCTGGGCGTGGTGGCTCATGCCTATAATCCCAGCTACTCGGAAGGCTGAGGCAGGAGAATCACTTGAACCCCGGTTGTGAGCCAATATCACGCCATTGCACTCCAGCCTGGGTAACAAGAGCGAAACTCTGTCTCAAAAAAATAAAAAAATAAAAGTTGCTTTATGGAAGAAAGTAAGTATAGAAGGAGAGAAAGGGATCTGATGACCAAAGCAGGGAATAAGTATTTGGAGTCCACGGCATCCTGAGAACCTCTTGGGAATAGAGTCTAGGCCCCCAGTGCTGTCACTCTTACCCATCCTCCTCTACACATGTGAGATGTTTCAGGACCCAGTGGCCTTTGAGGATGTGGCTGTGAACTTCACCCAGGAAGAGTGGACGTTGCTGGATATTTCCCAGAAGAATCTCTTCAGGGAAGTGATGCTGGAAACTTTCAGGAACCTGACCTCTATAGGTAAGGATGACAGTTTTCCTTTCCTCAGTGCATTAGTGAACCAGTGTTTCTAGCTCATCAATGTTGCTGAGTGATTTTGAACACAGACAGGAAATACTTTGATGAATAAATAAGGCATGGCTGCAGTAAATCATGGGCATAGAATCTAATAATTTTTTCACAATTTTATACGCTTCAGGACTATTTTTCTGTGTCTGTATTTTAGGAAAAAAGTGGAAAGACCAGAGCATTGAATATGAGTACAAAATCCCCAGAAGAAGCTTCAGGTAATTTGCACTTACAAGAGAAAGCACTGTCTCTCTACACAATCTTAGAATATGAGAATATGTTGAAGAGAAGTGAAACAAAGAACTAAATCCAGCATCAAATTCATTTCTTCTTAGAATATTTTCTCAAAACACATATATTTAAATGTGACTGAGGCTGAGGGCTCACTCCTGTAATCCCAGTCCTTTGAGAAGTGGAGATAGGAAAATAGCTTGAGGCCAGCAGTTCAAGAACAGCCTGTACAATATAGCGAGACCACATATCAACAACGGCCAAAAATTAGCTGGGCATTGTGGTATTCATCAGTAGTCCCAGCTACTCAGGAGGCTGAGGCAGGAGGATCACTTGAGCCAGTAAAGGCTACAGTAAGCTATGATGATATCATAGCACTCCAGCATGGGCAACAGGACAAGTACCAGACTCAAAAGAAAAATGACATAGAGTATTTAGTAATTGTAAAATAGTTTACATGGGAATAGTATTAAGCCCCTTATGAACATTTTATTTATTTATTTATTTATTTATTTTTTGAGACGGAGTCTCGCTCTGTCGCCCAGGCTGGAGTGCAGTGGCCGGATCTCAGCTCACTGCAAGCTCCGCCTCCCGGGTTCGGGCCATTCTCCTGCCTCAGCCTCCTGAGTAGCTGGGACTACAGGCACCCGCCACCTCGCCCGGCTAGTTTTTTGTATTTTTTAGTAGAGATGGGGTTTCACCGTGTTAGCCAGGATGGTCTCGATCTTCTGACCTAGTGATCCACCCGTCTCGGCCTCCCAAAGTACTGGGATTACAGGCTTGAGCCACCGTGCCCGGCCAGGAACATTTTTTTAAACAATAGGTATGGCTGGGTCATCTTGTAGAACATGTCCAGTCATCTTCAAACAATTCAGCCAGGGCCGAAAGCCTACACTTTGATGGACAGTGTTAAAAATGCAAGTGCAATACTTGTCGATGAATATAAAATTGCTTATAAACAAACCCTTCATAATGTGCTTCTCATGTTTTACAGGAGTCTCATAGAAGAGAAAGTCAATGAAATTAAAGAAGACAGTCATTGTGGAGAAACTTTTACCCAGGTTCCAGATGACAGGCTGAACTTCCAGGAGAAGCAAACTTCTCCTGAAGTAAAATCATGTGACAGCTTTGTGGGTGGTGAAGTTGGCATAGGTAACTCATCTTTTAATATGAACATCAGAGGTGACATTGGACACAAGGCATATGAGTATCAGGAATATGGACCAAAGCCATATAAGTGTCAACTGAAGCCATATAAGTGTCAACAACCTAAGAATAAGAAAACCTTCAGGTATCGCCCCTCCATTAGAACACAAGAAAGGGATCGCATTGGAGAGAAACCCTATGCTTGTAAAGAATGTGGAAAAACCTTTATTTTCCATTCAAGCATTCGAAGACACATGGTAATGCACAAAGGGGATGGACCTTATAAATGTAAATTTTGTGGGAAAGCCTTCCATTGTTTCAGTTTATGTCTTATCCATGAAAGAACACATGCTGGAGAGAAACCATATGAATGTAAACAATGTGGTAAATCCTTTAGTTATTCTGCTACCCTTCAAATACATGAAAGAACTCACACTGGGGAGAAGCCCTATGAATGTAGCAAATGTGATAAAGCATTTCATAGTTCCAGTTCCTATCATAGACATGAAAGGAGTCACATGGGGGAGAAGCCTTATCAATGCAAAGAATGTGGAAAAGCATTCGCGTATACCAGTTCTGTTCGTAGACATGAAAAGACCCACTCTGGGAAAAAGACGTATGAATGTAAGCAATATGGGGAAGCCTTATCCTATCTTACAAGTTTTCAGACACACAGAATGAACTCTGGAGAAAGACCTTATAAATGTAAGATATGTGAGAAAGGCTTTTATTCTGCCAAGTCATTTCAAACACATGAAAAAACTCACACTGGAGAGAAACGCTATAAATGCAACCAATGTGGTAAAGCTTTCAATCTTTCCAGTTCCTTTCGATATCATGAAAGGATTCACACTGGAGAGAAACCCTATGAGTGTAAGGAGTGTGGGAAAGCCTTCAGATCTGCCTCACAGCTTCGAGTGCACGGTGGGACTCACACTGGAGAGAAACCCTATGAATGTAAGGAATGTGGGAAAGCCTTCAGATCTACCTCACACCTTCGAGTGCATGGTAGGACTCATACTGGAGAGAAAGCCTATGAATGTAAGGAATGTGGGAAAGCCTTCAGATATGTGAAGTACCTTCAAATTCATGAAAGGACAGAAAAACACATAAGAATGCCCTCTGGAGAAAGACCTTATAAATGTAAGATATGTGAGAAAAGCTTTTATTCTGCCAAGTCATTTCAAACACATGAAAAAACTCACAGTGGAGAGAAACCCTACAAATGCAAGCAATGTGGTAAAGCCTTCAGATGTTGCAATTCCCTTCGATATCATGAAAGGACTCATACTGGAGAGAAACCCTATGAATGTAAGCAGTGTGGGAAAGCCTTCAGATCTGCCTCACACCTTCGAATGCATGGTAGGACTCACACTGGAGAGAAACCCTATGAGTGTAAGCAATGTGGGAAAGCCTTCAGTTGTGCCTCAAACCTTCGAAAGCATAGTAGGACTCACACTGGAGAGAAACCTTATGAGTGTAAGCAATGTGGGAAAGCCTTCAGATCTGCCTCAAACCTTCAGATGCATGAAAGAACTCACACTGGAGAGAAACCCTATGAATGTAAGGAATGTGAAAAAGCATTCTGTAAATTATCTTCTTTTCAAAAACATGAAAGGAAGCATAGAGGAGAAAAGCCCTATGAATGTAAGCATTGTGGGAATGGATTCACATCTGCCAAGATCCTTCAAGTACATGCAAGAACACACATTGGAGAGAAACACTATGAATGTAAGGAATGTGGAAAAGCATTCAATTATTTTTCTTCCTTGCATATACATGCAAGGACTCATATGGGAGAGAAGCCATATGAATGTAAGGGTTGTGGGAAAGCATTCAGCTAGCCTGGTTCCTTTTATGGACATGAATAGACTCACACTGGAAGGAAACACTATGAATGCAAGCAATGTGGCAAAGCTTTCACATGTTCCAGTTCTTTTCAATACCATGAAATGACTCACACTGGGGAGAGACCCTATCAATGTAAGCAGTGTGAGAAAGCCTTCATTTCTTTTACTTCTTTTCAATGTCATGAAAGGACTCACATGGGAGAGAAACCCTATGAGTGTATGCGATGTGGAAAAGCATTTCTTCTAGTTCCCTTCAATATCATGAAAGGACTTACACTGGAGTGAAGCCCTATGAATGTAAGCAGTGTGAGAAAGCCTTCAGATCAGCCTCACACCTTCAATGGCATGGAAGCATTCACACTTGGGAGAAACCCTATGAATGTAAGCAGTGTGGGAAAGCCTTCAGATCTGCCAAGATTCTTTGAATACAGATAATGAATGTAAACAATTAACTTTATCATAACTGTATACTAACATGTTATTTTTAAATGATTAAGCTATAATAAAATACCCTGTTGGTTTTATGTATTAGATCAAGCTTATAATGTTACATTGTTATTACTTGGACATTGTGAGTCAGTATTACCATGTGGATAAAATGTCAGACATCTTTTTCCTCATGGAAATTGTACTTTTTGCACCAGGCACAGTGGCCAGTGGCTCATGCCTGTAATCCCAGCACTTTGGGAGGCCGAGGCAGGCAGATCATGAGGTCAAGAGATCGAGACCATTCTGACCAACATGGTGAAACCCTGTCTCTACTAAAAATACAAAATTAGCTGGGTGTGGTGGCACACACCTGTAGTCCCAGCTACTCGGGAGGCTGAGGCAGGAGAATCACTTGAACCTGGGAGGCGGCGGTTGCAGTGAGCAGAGATCACACCACTGCATTCCAGCCTGGCAACAGAGCAAGACTCCATCTCAAAAGAAAACTGCCAGGCGCAGTCTCTCACACGTGTAATCCCAGCACTTTGGGAGGCCGAGGAGGGCAGATCATGAGATCAGGAGATCGAGACCATCCTGGCTAACACAGTGAAACCCCATCTCTACTAAATATACAAAAAAAAAAAAAATTAGCCGGGCGTGGTGGCTGACGCCTGTAGTCCCAGCTACTCGGGAGGCTGAGGCAGGAGAATGGTGTGAACCTGGGAGGTGGAGCTTGCAGTGAGCTGAGATCACGCCACTGCACTCTAGCCTGGGTGACAGAGTGAGACTCCGTCTCAAAAAAAAAAAAAAGAAATTTTACTTTTCATGCTTATGTACTTATTTTTTATTTTGACCCTAATTTTGCTGAGTGTGTGTGTGTGTGTGTGTGTGTGTGTGTGTGTGTGTGTGTTTTAAATAGTCGCATTCTGTCGCCCAGGATAGAGTGCAGTGGTGCATCACAGCTTACTGCCACCTCCACCTCCTAGGTTCAAGTGATTCTCCTGCTTCACCCCCGTGAGTAGCTGGGACTACAGGCGTGCTCCACCAGCTAATATTTGTATTTTTTAGTAGAGATGGAATTTTACCATATTAGCCAGGTTAGTCTCAAACTCCAGACCTCGTGATCCACCCACCTTGGCTTCCTAAAGTGCTAGGATTCCAGACATGAACCACTGGGCCCAGCCTCAACCCTAATTTTTCATTCACTCATAATACCAAAAGTTATCTCATATACCTCTGAGTGCCTTCTTCCCCAAAACCACCAGTGCCATACCTGCTGTCAGCAAGGGTGTAATATAGCGTAGTGGTAAATATGACCACAAGTCATAAATGACTGTGGGATGTATGAGAATTACAAGTCACATTAGTAAGGAGAAAAATTTTGGTCATGGTTATGATTTGAAATATGTTTTCTTTTATCACATTTAGAAATGTAGTTATAAAATGTTCATGTTCTCTTTTTTTGTCCTGATCCATCATGGTCACTGAGGAGCGTTGTCTCATATGCCCGGTGTGTGACTTCTGTCTCTCCAGTGGTAAAAGACTTGGCCTTGGCTGGACACAGTGGCTCACACCTGTAATCCCAGCACATTGGGAGGCTGAGGCAGGTAGATCACCTGAGGTCAGTGGTTTGAGACCAGCCTGACCAATGTGATGAAACCCCATCTCTACTAAAAATACAAAAATTAGCCGGACGTGGTGGCATGCTTCTGTAATCCTAGCTAGTCAGGAGGCTGAGACAGAAGAATCACTTGAATCCAGGGGGAGGGCAGAGGTTGCAGTGGGCCAAGATGGCACCATTGCACTACTGCATGGGTAAAAAGAGTGGAACTCCGTCTCAAGAAAAAAGACTTGGCCTTGTGGTGAGGGGAGGTCAGCTCTAGACTCCTGGTCCTGTTTTTGCCTTATTCTCTAAAGACTAAAATATTTCCTGAAATGTATTGGCATTGTTTACTAGAAAGTACCTTAGTTAAAATGTACACGTTCATTTATGCCTTATAAAGCTATATTTTTTCAAATTGCTTTACTGAGACATAGGAGGGTAATAAATTTGTGTAAATATTCTAAATACAAGCCTTTTTTTCTCTGATAATGTGCTGTTGATGCTAACTTGTCAACAGCCTGCTTATCTCAGCAGTGTAAAGTTAACAGCAACGTGGAAAAGTGACATTTATATATTATTCAATGGCGTAGAACAATTCAATCACTTCTCTTAAGGTACCAATGAAGCTTTTCTTCAGAAACCCTTATTTTAAAAAAACCCTAAGGTCAAAATCAGGCACCAAAGGGTTCAGCATCAATCGCTGACCAAACCCTATTTGTGTTTGGAGATGACACACCCAGTCCCAGATAATGTATCCACATCAGTGAAGGGTGGAATCATTGATTGTCAGATCACACAAAGTGACTCACAGCAGGGAAGACAGGGCAGTGGCAGAGATGGTGGCACCTGACCAGGTGCAGTGGCTCACACCTGTAATCCCAGCACTTTGGGAGGCTGCGGCGGGTGGATCACTTGAGGTCAGGAGTTCAAGACCAGCCTGGCCAACATGGTGAAACCCCATCTCTACTAAAAATACAAAAATTAGATGGGCATCATGGTGTGTGCCTGTAATTCCAGCTACTCAGGAGGTTGAGACAGGAGAATTGTTTGAGCCTGGGAGGCGGGATGTTACACTGAACTGAGAATAGGCCATTGCACTCTCCAGCCTGATGAGCAGAGTGAGACTCCATCACAAAAAAATAAAAATAAATTTAAAAAACAGGTGGGTGCACCTGGATCTAACCCCCGTCTCATCCTTCTGCCTTGAAGGCCAAATGCACCCTGATACTTTTCACCGAAGAGTAGAAACACCACCATCCACTTGACCCCAAATGTGACTTTGCACAGGATGCAAGCACAGTGTTGGAATGGCCAATGACAGTAACAATAGAAGTGCAGGGTGAGGGTGATGAACAGGACACACTGGAGAGCCTGACATTGGTCTAGACTATGGGAGTATCTTGATCTTTCACAAAGAGCCAAGTAGCAACCCAGAGAGACATTGGAGCACAGTCCCAAAGGGTGTTCATATGCCAGGAAGGCCACTAATTTTGGAAGGCAGTGATGTTAGTGCCTGTTGGAGTCCTGATCCTTCATAACATATGCTTTTCTGCATCTGGTTAGACAAGGAAATCTGCAATTTTTGACTTTCAGCATTTAGAAATAAGTTATTTTAGCAGTCCACACACGTAGTTTATTCTGAACTAACTTGAGACACACAGCTACAGATAGGGAATATCATGAGTATTTCCAAGACTAAAACTCTTCGTGAAGTCAGTGGGACCCTCTCATGGGAGGGTTTTAAGACCACAATCAAAAAAGTGGGGAAACATTAGAGTGGAAAGAGGGCAGCAGAAGGTCAGGGGCCTTCCCCAGAGGCCTAACACACCCAACATTACCCTGGATGAGAACAAATACATACCATAACACCACACTCTCTTCAATGTATAACAGAGAAAATGAAACGAATTCAAACTAAGCTTTCAGAATTCCACGTTATACAATTAATAAGGTTTTAACATTACTCTGTGTTGATGTTAAGGAATTATTAAATATGAACAACATTTTCTGGTTATATATGGAAAATACCTTGATTCATGAGATATGAAAATGCTCATTTTTAGATATGCATGTTTTACTTTTGTGCTTTTTTTAATAAAACAAGGTGGAAAAACAGGAAAAAAATTTCAGATCAAGGAAGTTAAGCAGATTAATAGGAGAAAAGTTATACAAATTTAACATGTATATATGGGAGCCTTCAGAATGAAGACCCACCCATCAATAAGACAAAAACTTGTATACCATTCCAGGATAGGAACGAATGCAGATGTGGCATGGCCAAAAAAATCCCAGGTTTGATGGGTAAGTCAGATTTAATAGCAAGACAGATTCTGCAAGAGGAAAGGAAGAAAGCTTGGCTAGCAAAGCAGACCTTGTTGTGTAGATGAAGGCTCCCTCAGAGAGAACAGGTGGGAAATTCTGCTTTTCAGACTTTCATTTAGAATTTTAAGTAATAGACACAGGATTATGCTATGTTGCCCCAGCTGCTCTCTAATTCTTTGTCTCAAGCAATTCTCCCAAAGTGCTGGGATTCCAGGCATGAGCCATCATGCTCAGACAGGGTTTGTCCCCTTATAAAGAATTATTCATTGCTGAGCACAGTGGCTCACATCCGTAATCTCAACAATTTGGGAGGCCAAGGCAGGAGGATCACTTGAGCCCAGGAGCTCAAGACCAGCCGCAGCAACATGACGATTCCCTCTCTATACACAAAATACAAAAAATTAGCTGGTTATGGTGGCACGTACCTGTACTCCCAGCTATCCAGGAGGCTGAGGCAGAAGGATAACCGAAGCCTGGGAGGTTGATGCTGCAGTGAGCTGTGATTGCGCCACTGTACTCCTGCCTGGACAATTGAGTGAGAGCCTTTGTTAAAAAACAAAAAAAAAGTGTTCATCTATTGCAGCTTCAGATTTTTTAAATGAATTGTAAATTGTATTTTCATTACAATTGGAAAGATAAGAAAATTTTGCACAGAAAAGCCCAGATAAAGACAGATTTCAGGAAAAAATCTTTTGTCTTACATAGCGTTAGTTTCAAAATTCTTATTTTTTTCTTTTTTTGAGATAAAGTTTTGCTCTTGTTGCCCAGGCTGGAATGCAGTGGCGCAATCTTGGCTCACTGCAACTTCTGCCTCCCACATTCAAGCAATTCTCCTGCCTCAGCCTCCTGAGTAGCTGGGACTACAGGCGCATGCCACCATGCCTGGCTAATTTTTGTACTTTTGGTACAGATAGGGTTTCGCCATGTTGGCCAGGATGGTCTGGAACTCCTGACCTCAGGTTATCCACCCACCTAGGCCTCCCAGAGTGCTGGGATTACAGACGTGAGCCACCGCGTCTGGCCAAAAACGTGAACTTTCTACTTTGGGTACCACCATTTTGGCGGGCATCAGATCCTCCATGCCCGAGCTCTGTGGGTGCTGCTGCCTCTCTCCACCTTGGGCACCACATCCCAGGACCCCAATCCCACCGCCTGGCTTGAGCTTTAGAGCAGCTGCTGCTGCAGGGCCCTCACCTGCCACCACCAACGTCGCGATTTAGAAGTCTTTTAATGCATTTAAATATCTTAGAATGTGTCTTCTCCATTTTATACACACAATCATGAGGAGAGCAGGGACTCTATTGGTGTATTATTCACATAGTTGGATTGAGGGTGTTTGTCTCATGAAACTAATCAGTGGAGTGGGAAGCAGCTGAATAACCTGCAGGGGGCAGCAGAGCCCGAGGCCAGTGTGGAGCCTGCAAAGGAAGGGAAAGGAAGCTCCTTGGGGTTTCCGGGGCACCCTGCCTTCCCATACAGGTGGCCTCCAGCTGCCCAGAACAGCTGCAGAGAGTGGATTCTGAGAAGCTGCAGGGCCCTGGAAAGCAGGAGACCTACATGCAGGTGTGCTTGGGGGTTCCATCCTTTCTGAGGTTGCCCCTCTGAAGCCTGGGGCCGTTTCCTGGGAAGTGTTTTGGTTTTGACATGCATAGAGTGGCTGGGGTCAGACTGTCATTGTTACATACGAAGAAAATCTGTTAAGGTCAACCTCAGTGAGACTTGTTTGGTTTGTCTTACAACAAAGGGCCTATGAAGTTGACAGTTTATGTAGGTCAGAAGATTAAATTGTCACCAGGTGAGAGTTTCCTGCTGAGGAAAATGAAGATCTGGAAGGAGAGGGCATTTCTATACTGTGAAGGGGTGGGGGTGGGCAGCGGGGAGAGCGAAGATGAGGAAGCCTTGGCCTTGCCTCATCTCCATTTCTGGCTCCCTGGAGGACATCTGCTTCTCCCTCCTGGTGCAGTCATTCTCGGCCTGGTCTGGGTTCCCCTCCTGCTCTGAGCCAAAGGGGGTGGCTTTATGGGGGCAATAAGCTCCTGGTGTCTACCCTAAAGGTTTGCTGAAAACTCACTGACATGAGGCAGTTGGATTAACTCTGAAAAGGCATACAAATTTATTTAGAGTGTACAGCAGGAACCTTCAGAATGAAACCCGCCCAACAATAACACGGAAAAGCTTATATACCATCCTGAGGACAGCAAAGAATGCGGACTCAGCATGGCCCAAAAATCCCAGGTTATGTTGGCAAATTGGATTTAGTGGCAAGACATCTTCTGACAGAGGGAAAGAAAGGGGCTTGACTAGCAAGGATGGACTGTTGTATAAATGAAGCCTCTCACAAAGAAAAGAGAAATGCTTCTTTTCCAACTTTATAACATTTTTCTTTTTATTTGGGTACTTAAATAATAAAGATGGGCGTCTCTCTGTGTTGACCAGGCCTTCAACTCCTTGCTTTAAGGCAGGGATGTCCAATCTTTTGCCTTCCCTGGGCCACATTGGAAGAAGAATTGTCTTGGGCCACACATAAAACACCACTAACACTAATGACAGCTGATGAGCAAAAAAAAAAAAGAAAAGAAAAGAAAAGAAAAAATCGCAAAAAAATCTTTTTTTTTTAAAAATCTGGTATCTCACTATCGCCCATGCTGGAGTGCAGTGGCATGATCTTGGCTCACTGCAGCCTCTGCTTCCGGGTCCCAGCGATTCTCCTGTCTCAGCTTCCTGAGTACCTGGAACTGCAGACGCCTGCCACCACACCTGGCTAATTTTTGTATTTTTAGTAGAGACGGGGTTTCACCATATTGGCCAGGCTGGTCTCGAACTCCTGACCTTGTAATCTGCCCGCCTCGGCCTCCCAAAGTGCTGGGATTACAGGAGTGAGCCACGGTGCACGGCAGAAAATCGCAAAAAGAAATCTAGTATTTTAAGAAAGTTTACTAATTTGTGTTGGGCTCTATTCAAAGCCGTCCTTGGCCCGCATGCCATAGGTTGGACAAGCTTGCTTTAAGAGATCCTCCAACCTCGGCCTCCGAAATTGCTGGGATTGGAGCCGTGAGTCACGGCTTCCTGCCGGTGTTCAGGTTTTAAAGATACCAGACCCTGCATCTCTACTAGTTCCGGTGAAGGGAAATAAGCAGGAAGGGGGCCATGGCTTCGTTAACGGATATTCTCGCAGATGCACATTTTCCTCCCGGAGGCACCTTTGCAAGACCACTCTGTTGGCCAAGCGGCCACGATTTCAAAATATGTCAAAGGAGTGACCGGACGCGGTGGCTCACGCCTGTAATCCTAGCACTATGGGAGGCCGGGGCGGATCGCTTGAGCTCATGAGTTCGAGACCAGCCTGGCTGAAACCCCATCTCTACTAAAAATACAAAAATTAGCAGGGTTGGTGGAGCACGCCTGTAGTCCCAGCTACTAGGGAGGCTGAGACAGTAAAATCGCTTGAACCCAGGAGATGGAGATTGCCGTGAGCCAGGACAGCGCCACGGCACTCCAGCGTGGATGACAAAGTGAGACCCAGTCTCAAAAAAAGAAAAAAAAAAGTCAAAGAAATATATTTTGGGGTAAAAAAAATTTAATTTCCTTCACCTCTATTGGACTCTTGAGCCTGGAATTCCCTACACACATTTGTGACCCTTTGCAGGGCGAAGGAGCCCATTGAGTGAAAAAGACAACAGTGCCCCTTGTAGAAATTAGGAGCAAGTTTGGCTGAAATGCCAATATCCGAAGGGCAGGGAGCTGAAACTGAGCTCATTTAGAGAACCTGCGGCTGGAACAGGACCCACCTTCTCTGCAGGGCCCTGTTACCCAGGGCTTCTGCTGTCACTCAGGGCTGAGGGGGCGGGGCAGGATGCTCTATCCAATCGGGGTGCTGGGGCGGGGCCCTGCCAGCTGTTATCCGCCGGAAGGCGGGCGCCAAGTTGCGGGTTTCCTCGGCTGCTAACCGCGACCTGAGGTCAGGATTCTTTCTTTCCTGCTCTGAGACAGACCAGGTCCCTCCTCCGTAGCTTTTGTCTTTCTGTTGCCTGCGCCGTGTCCTGGACTGCTCACGGGAGTCCTGCAGGAGACGCCGGAATATCTGGAAGCTGAAAAATGGTGAGTACGCAGAGCTGGAAGCCCCGAGGTGGGGTTTGAGGGTTAGGGGACGGTCTGGTCAGAATCGCCGAATCCGGGGAACGCGGACCTCCCGGTTGCGACTCGGGGGGTCTGAGGCCCAAATACCCCTGGCGCAGCTCAGACCTCGGTCCCTTTGGCCTCAGGGTGGGTCTGGGCCGGCTGTCGGGACCGGGATCCCGGGCGTCCTGTTCCGTCCCTGCGCGGCGACTGGGGCCCTTGCCCCGAAGCTCTCTCTGGGCAGCTCTGCGCCCGCAGCCTCGCGTCTCCCCACATTGTGCGGAAGTCATGGGGGGAATCCCGCCTCTTGTGTGGGGTTCCCAGTCACACTTCTGTTAAAAATCAAACTGAGACACTGTTAACAAGTGAAGAGTATTTGGGGCAAACAGCTAATCATGAGGGAGAAACACCGGGTCATGACTTGTTAACGGAAAAAAGCCAAACTGTAAAATAACTTAAAGAAGTTTTATTTTGGCTGGGCGTGGTGGCTCACTCCTGTAATCCTAGCACTTTGGGAGGCCGAGGTGGGTGGGTCACCAGCCTGGCCAACATGGTGAAACCCTGTGTAGGGTCCAGCCCTGCTGGGCCTGTGGGTTTTTCGCCTCGTATGCGGAGACGATCTCGTAGAAATAAAGACACAAGACCAAGAGAAAGAAGAAAAGACAGCTGGGCCCAGGGGACCACTACCACCTAGACGCAGAGACCGGTCGGTAGTGGCCCTGAGTGCCTGGCTGCGCTGTTATTTATTGGTTGTGTTGTTATTTATTGGATATAGGACAAGGGGGCAGGGTAAGGAGTGTGAGCCATCTCCAATGATAGGTAAGGTCACACGAGTCATGTGTCCACCGGACAGGGGGCCCTCCCCTCTTTGGTAGCAGAGGCGGGGAGAGAGAGGACACCTTATGTCGTTATTTCTTCTATGCATTTCAAAGACTTTAGTATTTTCACTAATTCTGCTACTGCTATGTAGAAGGCAGAGCCGGGTGTACAGGGTGGAACATGAAAGCAGACCAGGAGTGTGACCACTGAAGCACAGCATCACAGGGAGAGGTCTGGCCTCCTGATGGCTGCGCGTGGGCCTGGCTGTCAGGCCCTCCACAAGAGGTGGTGGAGCAGAGTCTTCTCTAACTCCCCCGGGGAAAGGGAGACTCCCTTTCCTGGTCTGCTAAGTAAGGAGTACCTGCCCCTGGCACTGATGCTACCACTAGACCAAGGTGCGCTAAGTAACGGTGCCTCCCCGGGCGCTGGTGTTACTGCTAGACCAGGGAGCCCTCTAGTGGCCCTGTCCTGGGATAACAGAGGGCTCACACTTGTCTTCTGGTCACTTCTCACCGTGTCCCTTCAGCTCCTATCTGTGTTTATGGACTAGTTTTTCCGAGGTTATAATTGTAGAACAAAGATTATTATAATATTGGAATAAAGAGTAATGCTACAAACTAATGATTAATGATATTCATATATAATCATATCTATCATCTATTTCTAGTGTAACTATTCTTATTCTATATATTTTATTTGTTATACTGGAACAGCTTGTTCCCTCGGTCTCTTGCCTCGGCACCTGAGTAGCTTGCCGCCCACATCTTCCCCGTTTTTATTGACTAGGATCGTCATCGCCATCACTGCTTGTCATTGACTTCGGACTTGTCCTCGGACTCCTTGGAGACATCTGCAGACTAGAAGCAGACAACATAAACATACCAATATTAATAATGCCAGTGACAACAATGATCCTCCGAGGGGTTTGATCCATTTAAAGGGATTAAGATCATAATCCTTTAGTTATTCCTTCAAAAATGTCTGAGCCAGGAACAGTAGTTAAATGAGCCTGTGAGGCTTCAAACATTTGTTCAAAGTTTTGAAATATCTAAGGTTAAAGTATCATCCCAGGCTTTTAAACGTATTGAGACTTTTTCCCAGCTATGTTGATCTTTATTATAAGCATAAGGCATTGGCCGGGTGCGGTGGCTCAAGCCTGTAATCCCAGCACTTTGGGAGGCCGCGACGGGTGGATCACGAGGTCAGGAGATCGAGACCATCCTGGCTAACACAATGAAACCCCGTCTCTACTAAAAATACAAAAAAATTAGCCGGGCGAGGTGGCGGGCGCCTGTAGTCCCAGCTACTCGGGAGGCTGAGGCAGGAGAATGGCGTAAACCTGGGAGGCGGAGCTTGCAGTGAGCCGAGATAGCGCCACTGCACTCCAGCCTGGGCGACAGAGCAAGACTCCGTCTCAAAAAAAAAAAAAAAAAAAGCATAAGGCATTGTACAATAATCAGAAGTATTCCAATCACACTGTAATTTCATACAGCGTTCCAAATTCATAATTCTATCTCCCAGCCAGATTACACTCTTGTGGAGATTTGATTAGCCAATTTTTAATCAACTTGAGCCTGAGAATCCCAGAGTCTGGTGGTTTTTCTGCCATGATTCAACATACTGAGTGGTTTGAACAGAGTTATGGATAGCAACTCCAGCAGTCGCTGCTGTTGCAGTAACCACAGTTAGTCCTGCAATGACTGCAATAAGAGTAAAAATGAATCTGTTGGTTCTTTTGAGGATACTAAGAACTTCATTGACTATGTGTATAGAGGAGGAAGACTCCCATGGGCGATGTAAAGAAACTGGTATCCATAGCCCCTCCCTAGCCCTTACCAAGAGAATACTTGTTCTGGGATTAAAAGTAGCATTGATACACGTGAACAGCTTACAGTTATCACATTCTATAGTTCGTGTATTGGGAGTGATAATTACATTTCCATAACAGCATATAAGGGGGGGGTGGACACAGCTCTTGATAGGTATCACCTGTTCTGACATCAAGGCGATGTTGAATATGGGTGTCTTGGTATTAGTAGGAGAGAGTTGATAGATAGTGTTCCATAGCCTTATTCCTGCCATGGCTACAGCTAATTTCCATGATTCAGGATGTTCTGGGTTAACCATTGGGTGTATCATTTTTGATCTAGGAAAAACTGTGCCTGTGTCTATCCACTTAAATGGGTAAGGAGACACCTATTCCCTCAACCTGTAGGACTGCCATCCGTCCTCTACATAATCTAACAAAAAACTAAACAATGAGCATTTCATATTTTGGCCAGAGCAATTCCGCCAATAATACCCTCTTGGAGCCCAGTCAATAACACCTGTAGCTAGACTTTGGAACACTATGGATTTTGAAGCATTACAATCATTCCATACAATTGAATTTACTAAAAAAGGTCCCTTTGTAGGTTCCTTGGAGCAGTCTAGCAGTCCTATTGTTTTATTATTTGTGGTAACAGGAACCCTCCATTCCTCATGTGGATTAGGTTTTAACAGTCATAAGTTGAAAATAATTGCTACTGAACACATTAGGTACTTGATAAGAATCATCACTAGAGGATAGTACAGTCCACATCCAATTCTGATAAGAATAAGCTAAGCAGCCAGGCGACGTTCCAATGCACAGTGGTGGATATTTGTAGCCGACTGACAAATGAAAGTGCATACCTTCGCCAGGCACGGTGGCTCACGCCTGTAATCCCAGCACTTCAGAAGTCCAAGGTGGGCGGATCACAAGGTCAGGAGATCAAGATCATCCTGGCTAACACGGTGAAACCCCGTCTCTACTAAAAATAGAGAAATTAGCCAGATGTGGTGGCGGGCACCTGTAGTCCCAGCAACTTGGGAGGCTAAGTCAGGAGAATGGCATGAACCCAAGAGGTGGAGCTTGCAGTGAGCCAAGATTGCTCCACTGCACTCTAGCCTGGGCGACAGAGCCAGACTCCATCTCAAAAAAAAAAAAAAAAGAAAGTGCATACCTTCTTCTGGTTGAGCGGGAAACCTGTCATCATTAGCGACTGGCATGAATGCATTATTATTAGTGTAAGCTTTCACTGAGGAGTCCATCCAGGAGACAGAATTAAAGGGGGAAAAGGAACATATGCCCAGTAGGTATAATTTTCAGTTGCCCCAACCCCTGATATGCTCACCACCGCGCTGACTACCATAAAGGCAGGCAGAATTATATTACCCGTCATTTTTGGAATTCCTTTTTCTTGTAGTAATTTTTCTGTTTGATGTGATAAGACCTTTATCTGACCCCATGTTGGTGGAGTAGAATGGTATTGTGGGTCACATGGAGAGATTTTGTCCTAATGTTGAGGTCATGAAGTTTGTGTCGGGCGGCAAACCTTGCCCTTCGATTTCTGACGGTTCTTCGCCTTTTTGTTTCTGAGAGCTTTTCATCTTTGGAGTTATAATGTAATTTCAGTTGCCGGGAGGGAACCCACACAGGTTGTTGTCCTTCTTCTGGGGAAACATAAGCGAAACCCCTCCCCCATGTTACCACGGTGCCTAATTCCCATTTGTGAGTTTTTGCATCCTTCCACCATACCCGCTTTCCTTTTTGTGGATCAAATTTATTTCCAGTGAAATGTTCTGCTGCAGTAAAAGGTTGATTTCTTACTAGGTTCAAGAATTTAGTGTAAAAAGAGCCAGATTTAACTGACAATGAGGGATAGAAGCATCCCTCTTCGCTTTAGTATCCTGTTTTCTTTTCTTTTTTTTGAGACGGAGTTTCACTCCTGTTGCCCAGGCTGGGGTGCAATAGCACGATCTTGGCTCACCACAATCTCCACCTCCCAGGTTCAAGCGATTCTCCTGTCTCAGCCTCCGGTGTAGCTGGGATTACAGGCATGCGCCACCACACCCGGCTAATTTTGCATTTTTAGTGGAGTTGGGGTTTCTCCATATTGGTCACGCTGGTCTTGAACTTCTGACCTCAGGTGATCCGCCTGCCTCGGCCTTCCAAAGTGCTGGGATTACAGGCAGGAACCACCGTGCCTGGCCTAGTGTCCTGTTTTCGAAGTTGATCTTTGAGTGTTTTATTAGCTCGTTCTACCAATGCTTGTCCTTGAGAGTTATAGGGGATGCCAGTTGTGTGAGTAATTGTCCGTGTTTGAGTGAACTTTTTAAAAGCAGCACTAGTGTAGCCGGGACCGTTGTCAGTTTTTAGTTTCTCGGGACAGCCCATAACCGAGAAACATGAAAGCATGTGCTGTTTAACATGAGCTGTACTTTCCCCCATTTGACATGTGGCCCAGAAAAATGAGAAAAGGTGTCAATAGTTACATGTATAAAAGAGAGTTTGCCGAAAGCTGGATAATGAGTCACGTCCATTTGCCAGAGAGCATTCTGTGAAAGTCCTCTAGGATTAACTCATGAAGAAAGTGGCTGTAAAATTAGTACCTGGCAAGTAGGTCAGTGACCTACAATGGTTTTAGCTTGTTTCCATGTAAGGGGGAACTTTTTCTGGAGTCTGGAGTCTGGCAGTGTTGACATGAGTTAAAGCGTGAAAATTTTCTGCATCTGTAAAAATGGGAGCAACTAATGTATCAGCTTTGGCATTGGCTGCTGAGGGGGGGAGGGGCGTGTGAGCCCGAATGTGAGTAATGTAGAAAGAAGAAGACCTTGCTCTTGAGTAGGGACTGAAACCTTTGGAAAAGAAAAAGTAGGTTATCATCAGGCAGAAATTTGATGAAGGCAGTTTCAGTTTTGTGAGCAACATGTACTACCTGTGCAGAATCAGAAACAATGTTAACTGGTTCAGGGAAATCTTCAAGAACAGCCAGGACAGGGATTAGCTCAGCTGGTGCAGAAGTTGCTCCTGGTTAAGAACATGTTCTTTTGGCCCTGTATGTGCTGCTCAGCCATTACAGGAAGCATCAGTAAAAACAGTGACAGCTTCAGCTAATGGAGTGTTTCTAGTAATGTTAGATAAGATCCAAGAAGTGAGTTTAAGGAACTGGAATAGTTTTACGCTTAGGATAATGATTGTCAGTTATACCCGGGAAACCGGCCAAATCTACTTGCCAAGCAATGCAGGTTGCAAAAGCCTATTGGACCTGTAATCGGGTGAGGGGAACAATGATTTTTTGGGGCTCTGTACCCGAAAGACAAAGGAGACGAGAACGAGGCTGACCAATTAAGATAGAAATTTGATCTAGGTAAATGGTAAGTGTCCGTAAAGAGCTGTGTGGGAGAAAACACCATTCAAGTAAATGAGGTCCCTGGATAATGAGTCCTGTTGGTGAATGTTCAGTAGGAAAGATTAGTATTTCAAAAGGTAGGTGTAGATTTGCCCTGGTAACCTGAGATTGTTGAATGCGTTTTTCTGTAAGTTGTCATTCAGAATCTGCTCAGGGATCAAAGACCCTTTGCTGCGTAAATCAGGATTGCCCCGCAACGTTGCAAAAAGATTAGACGTCGCGTATGTAGGAATGCCTAAGGAGGGGCGAATCCAGTTAACATCTCCAAGTAATTTTTGGAAATCATTTACAGTTTTTAAAGAGTCTTGTCTGAGCTGAACTTTTGGGGGCTTAATAACCTTGTCTTCTAGCTGCATTCCTAAATAGTGGTAAGGAGAGGAAGTCTGGATTTGCTTGTTCATAAACCATAAGTTTTACAACAAGTTGTTGGCTGTGGCTATCAGGGATAGCTTTTTCTGCTGCGTCGTGAAGAAGGGCAATAAAGTCTGGATAGGGTTCATGTTGTCCCTGTCTGACGGGTGTAAAAGATGGGCATAATTTGCCATCATCTTGAATCTTATCCCAAGCATCTAGGCAGCATTTTCAGAATCGTTCAATAACCTCATCATTTAGAATAGTTTGGTTTTGAATTGCGGCCCACTGGCCCATTCCCAGTAACTGGTCAGCCATAACGTTAACAGGAGGATTAGAGCCCTGATGAAGACGAATGCGTTCCTGGACAGCATCAACCCACCAAGTCCTGAATTGTAAATATTGAGATTTAGATAAGGCTGACTTTGCTAAAATTTCCCAGTCATAGGGCACCAAACGTTTATCTTCTGCCAGGGCTTTTAATGTGGAATGGACAAAAGTAGAGTTGGTGCCGTACTGCTTCACTGATTCTTTGAAATCTTTGAGGAATTTAAAAGAAAGACTTTCCTAAGTAGCAGGGCATAGCTGAACCTGGCCTGGATGTATGGGGTCAGGTTGAACTACTGCCTGGACAACAGGAATACCAGGAACTGGCTGTGCCCCAGTGGCAGGCAGTTGTGGAGCCTGATTATTTCCCTGAGCAGCCTGATTGTCAGGCTGAGGGGCTTGATTGTCAGGCTGTTGATCTTGAGGAGCCACAGGGTCAGCCGCCTGCTGAGCAGGATCAACGGGCTGTGGCTGATTTGGTGCCAATGGGACGGCGGGTATTGGAGGCTGTAAAATTGCCAGGCTTCGGGATCCCCATATTCTCTTGCCTGTGCTGTAGCCCTCATAAGCGGAGTGTCATTTTCAGGGATGTATGTAACTTGTTGCTGATGAGCGGCAATGGTGGTGTTGGCAACAGCAGTAGCGACCAGACCGGAAGCGGAAAAAGGTTGGAATTTTGAATGGAGGAAGAGTTGAGGATCTGTAGACCCGGCTAAGAGGAGATTACCTGCTGAGCAGGTCTTTCATGGGCCTGAAATCCAGGCTGTCGAGGTATCTGTGGACCAGGCTTGAAGGGAGCATGAGGCTTCAAGGGATCCCGAATTGTGGAAAGAGACCCAGGCTTCAAGGCAGCCTGAGTTGCCGAAAGAGAAACAGGCATGAGAAATGAAAAACTAGGCTGCGGAGGGATAGGGTTGAGGGTCTCGTCTCGTTACCGGGCGGAACAGCAGAAGGTTGAGAGCCCTACAGCAGGGTGAACAGAGACAGGGTTGAGGGCCTCATTACCGGGCCAAGAATTGAGAGCCTCTTCGCCAGGCTGTGTAGAAATCGGAGCCTCTGTATCAGGCTGCATGGAAACAGTTTAGAGCCCCTTTTTCAGGCTGCGTCATGTCATCTGTCTGCATAGCTGGAGCGTTGAGAGTGTGAGGAAAGGTAGGAGGGTCTGACCGTAAGCAACGGCTGTTGGTAATATGTTTCAGCTGGATTTTGCTGGTTGGGGGAAATAAGCTCATTGAGATCAGTTAAAAGTTCATCATAAAGCGATAATGGGGGCGCGGCAGGCTCTGGAGTAGGCGGCGGTGGCACAGGAATGTCAGAGTGGAAGTCCACCTGTAGAATTACGGTCTCAATCTGCACAGTATCCTCAGGGGAAAGAGAACTGAGAACTTCCTCAGCCTCCTTAGAGGAGAGGAAAGGGATCAGTCTCCATGTTGCCTTCCTGAGTCTGTAAGTAGTCTAGGACAGAGCGAACCGAAGCCCAAATTGACCAAATGGTGGGCATAATAATATGTCCCCCTTTATGAGCAATTTTGAATTGTCTGCCAATCTCATCCCAATCTTTAAATTCTAAAGTTCCGTCAGTTGGAAACCAAGGGCAAGGAAGATCTACAACCTCAAACAATTCAATTAACTTATCAGTAGAAACTTTTACACCTCCTTCTTTAAGGAGAGTTTTTATAAAGTTTAAATAAGCTGAGTACTTAGTACTGGCCAGTCCCATGGTGTCCCCGGGATACTCTGAGTGCCCAAGCTTACCACCAAGCTTATTGACCACAATCCTCAGGAATCTGTGGTTGAAATCCTCTGCTGAGTCCTGCGCTCAAAGCGCAACTTCACACAGTGAGGGAGAAACCCACGTTGGAGCGCCAGATGTAGGGTCCAGCCCTACTGGGCCTGTGGGTTTTTCTCCTCATGTGCGGAGATGAGAGATGGTAGAAATAAAGACACAAGACAAAGACATAGAAGAAAAGACAGCTGGCCCTGGGGGACCACTACCACCTAGATGCGGAGACCGGTAGTGGCTCCGAATGTCTGGCTGCGCTGTTATTTATTGGATACAAGACAAGGGGGGAGGGTATGGAGTGTGAGCCCTCTCCAATGATAGGTAAGGTCACGCGAGTCACGTGTCCACCGGACAGGGGGCCCTTCCCTGTTTGGTAGCTGAAGCAGAGAGAGAGAGAGAAGACGACTTATGTCATTATTTCTTCTATGCATTTCAAAGACTTTAGTACTTTCACTAATTCTGCTACTGCTACCTAGAAGGCAGTGCCAGGGTGGAACGTGAAAGCAGACCAGGAGCGTGACTGCTGAAGCACAGCATCACAGGGAGACGGTCGGGCCTCCGGATGGCTGTGGGCGGGCCTGACTGATGTCAGACCTTCCACAAGAGGTGGTGGAGCAGAGTCTTCTCTAACTCCCCTGGGGAAAGGGAGACTCCGTTTCCCAGACTGCTAAGTAATGGGTACCTGCCCCAGGCACTGATGCTACCGCTAGATCACCTGAGGTCAAGAGTTCAAGACCAGCCTGGCCAATATTGTGAAACCCCATCTCTACTAAAAGTACAAATATTAGCTGGGTGTGGTGGCGCATGCCTGTAGTCCCAGTTACTCAGGAGGCTGAGACAGGAGATTTGCATGAACCTGGGGGGTATAGGTGGCAGTGAGCCGAGATCCTGCCACTGCACTCCAGCCTGGGCGACAGAGTGAGACTCCACCTCAAAACAAAAAAAAAAACAGGCCGGGCGCGGTGGCTCATGTCTGTAATCCCAGCACTTTTTGAGGCCATGGTGGGTGGATCACAAGGTCAGGAGATCAAGACTATCCTGGCTAACACAGTGAAACCTGGTCTCTACTAAAAATACAAAAAATTAGCCCAGCGTGGTGGTGGGCGCCTGTAGCCCCAGCTACTCAGCAGGCTGAGACAGGAGAATGGCATGAACCTGGGAGGCGGAGCTTGCAGTGAGCCGAGATCACACCGCTGCACTCCAGCCTGGGCAACAGAGCAAGACTCTGTCTCAGAAAAAAAAAAATAAAGAAAAACCAAAAGACTACAAGTTGGATTCAGTGTATACTGCTGCGGTAATGGGTGTCCCAAAATTTCACAAATCACCACTAAAGAACATACTCCGTATACCACCTGCTCCCCATAAACCTATGGAAATATATATATATATATTTAAAATTTTTGGAGACGGTAGGAAGGAATGCTGTAGGAAGAGGGGCTGTTATTTGTCATGTGATTCCATTCCTGCCCAAAAAACAGGCCTGTGTCACCAGATTTTATGAATTCTGAGGCATGAATTACCCTTTTCCTTAAGTCCCTTTAGATAGTGTTTGTAATTTCGTGTCTTACTGCCCACAGAGTCTGTTTTGTGAGTCTGATGATGTCTAATGAACGTGAATGTAGGCCAGTTGCTGTGTGTCTATATTCTAAAAGGGAGACAATATAAGGAGGCTGCTCTGATCTTCCCATCACAGCGGGGAACTCCATTTTGAGGGGTGTTTTTTTTTTTTTTTGAGACGGAGTTTCACTCTTGTTGTCCAGGCTGGAGTGCAATGGCGCGATCTCGGCTCACCGCAACCTCCGCCTCCTGGGTTCAAGCGATTCTCCTGCCTCAGCCTCCCAAGTAGCTGGGATTACATGTAGATGCGCTACCATGCCTGGCTAATTTTGTATTTTTAGTAGAGACGGAGTTTCTCCATGTTGGTCAGGCTGGTCTTGAACTCGCGACCTCAGGTGATCCACCCGCCTCGGCCTCCCAAAGTGCTGGGATTACAGGCGTGAGCCACCGCACCCAGCCATTTTGAGGGGTTTTTTTTTGGTGATATTGGCCAAGAGCAGGTCAGTTCACTTAGTTGTTGGTGGGAGGGGGGGTTGCTTAATTTTGTTAATAGCTGATAGGTTGGAGGACAGGCTTTTATAATGTGAAAGGAAAATAAAACCTCAGGACCCCAATTTTTATACCAAAAGGAAAATATTAAGCTAAAAGCTGAGTCAAGCAAGAAGTTGCCTTTTTGTTCCTAAGTGAATAGCTACAGATAAAAAGTTGTCTAGATGAAGAGTATACCAGGAGTCTCCTCCTACCACAAAGCATTCAGCTGCTGCCTTGGGAGGCCCCATTCCCCTACCTCAGGCTGTCCTCTTGGAGGCATGACTCAGGGGCTGGTATGCACTGGGCCCTCCAAGAGATATGGCAGTGGTGGGCATCTTAGCTCAGCCTAGGCAGTTCTGAAATCGAGGACCAGGAAAAATTGGAGGGGGAATGGAAGACAGATAATTCTGTAAAGTTTCCAAAAAGGAACCCCAACCCAAAGGCATCCTGATGTCTGTGCCTAGAAAAAATAAAAGGAGAGACACAAAGGTTTTGTTCACTGGGATGTGTGGTGATTTTTCTCTGCCTTCTTCTCTTGTGAAATTTTCAGAAATAGCACACAAATACTTTAAAAAGAGTCATCTGTTGCTCTGTGATAAAATAAAAAATAAAATACACTGCATCTGTTTGAAACAGGATGAATAAATACAATGTTATACTATGAAGAAGAAATAGTTGATAATAGGCCGGGCGCGGTGGCTCAAGCCTGTAATCCCAGCACTTTGGGAGGCTGAGACGGGCGGATCACAAGGTCAGGAGATCAAGACCATCCTGGCTAACCCGGTGAAACCCCGTCTTTACTAAAAAAATACAAAAAACTAGCCGGGCGAGGTGGCAGGCGCCTGTAGTCCCAGCTACTCGGGAGGCTGAGGCAGGAGAATGGCGTGAACCCGGGAGGCGGAGCTTGCAGTGAGCTGAGATCCAGCCACTGCACTCCAGCCTGGGCGACGGTGCGAGACTCCGTCTCAAAAAAAAAAAAAAAAAAAGAAATAGTTGATAATATTGTGAACTGGAGAATGGAGTTAATGTTGGAAATGTAGGAGAGAAACTGAATATTTAGGACTTTTACTGCAAGCCCTTGAAGAGTTAGCCTTGTTATAATGATTTAAAATTCACAGTCCGAAACCGAAGTTACTTTTGCACCAACCTAATATTCTTAAGGACGTGTGACATCCTGGCTTGTCTTGCCTTCCATCATGAGTAAGAGCTTCCTGAGGCCCTCACCAGATAGAAAATTCCAGTGCCATGCTCCTTGTACAGCCTGTGTAATCATGAGCCACATAAGCTTCTTTTCAATATGAATTATCCAGCCTTAGGTATTCTTTCATAGAATCATAAAAAGAACTAACGCAGCCCTTTTGTACACCTGTATATGCAGGGACAAAATCTATGTATTTGTCCAGGGTGTTAGATGTACATGTCCTATAAATCCGGAAGGCTTGTGTTTTCTGGCCTGGTTGGCCTAGGTAGTACCTTTATTCTGAGTTGAACAGAAGGGGTGAGAGTATACACCGTGTCTTGTGGGATTTGGGGAAAAGCAGCCTTTTATTATCAAGAATGAGGGTAGTTTTGCATTTTCGTACTTGTCTTATAGTAGGTTTTTCTTTGTTCTTAGTGCACCTCTTGTCATAGAATATTATTATTATTATTATTATTTTTGAGATGGAATTTCTCTCTTGTTGCCCAGGCTGGAGTACAATGGCACAACTTTGGTTGACCGCAACCTCCGCCTCCCGGGGTTCAAGCGATTGTCCTGCCTCAGCCTCCTGAGTGGCTGGGATTACAGGCGTGCGCCACCATGCCCGGCTAATTTTGTATTTTTAGTAGAGACGGGGTTTCTTCATGTTGGTCAGGCTGGTCTTGAACTCCCGACATCGGGTGATCCACCTGCCTTGGCCTCCCAAAGTGCTAGGATTACAGGTGTGAGCCACCGTACACAGCCAGAATATTCTTTTGTATTTCTAGTTTATTGTTTTTAATCATGAGATGTTGAGGTTTGTCACAGGCTTTTTCTGCATCTACAAGGACACTGATTTTTCATGTTGATTCTATTATGGTATATTGAATGAATTGATTTTCGGAGATAAAAGCAATATTGCTTTCCTGGATTAAATTCCACTTTATCGTGAGGTTTAGATACTGTCACAAATTGCTGAATTTTTTTTTTTGCAAATATGTTGCTGAGGCTTATTTCAAAATTTAAGGAAGATAGTCATGTACAGTATTATGGTACAGCCTGACATCTTGTGTAGCGTATGGTGTGTATATGTGTATATATACCTGTATATACATGTATACTTGCAGTGTATGTATATATGATTTAGTTATATAACTTGCACATTATATATAACTGCCACATAAAAATAGTATTATAGTATATAGCATGAAATTATAGTATGAGTTTTATCCTCCATAGTTTAGTGGATTTCATTACCATGTCAGCCTGCAGAATTATTCAAATACTCCAGTCTTTTCCTCTCATGGGAACAGAAGAGAAACTCCCTCTCTTGATGTTACAGAAAGTGCCACCCAAAAAACAAACAAAAATATCTTCATAATCTTTTCTTTTTTTTTTTTTTTTTTTTTTTTTGAGACAGAGTCTCACTCTGTCGCCCAGGCTGGAGTGCAGTGGCACAATCTCACAAGCTCCGCCTCCCAGGTTCATGCCATTCTGCCTCAGCGTTCCGAATAGCTGGGACTACAGGCGTCCGCCAAGAGGCCTGGCTAATATTTTTGTATTTTTAGTAGAGACGGGGTTTCACCGTGTTAGCCAGGATGGTCTCGATCTCTTCTCATGATCCTCTGGCCTCGGCCTCCCAAAGTGCTGGGATTATAGGCATGAGCCCCTGCGCCCAGCCGCCTTTTTTTTTTTTTTTTTTTTGAGACAGAGTCTTGCTCTGTTGCCCAGGGGCATGATGTCGGCTCACTGCAACCTCTGCCTCCCAGGTTCAAGTGATTATCGTGCTTCAGCCTCCTGAGTAGCTGGGATTGCAGGTGTGCACCATCACGTCCAGCTAATTTTTGTATTTTTAGTAGATTTGGGGTTTCACCATGTTGGCCAGGCTGGTCTCCAACGCCTGACCTCAAGTGATCCTCCTGCCTCAGCCTCCCAAAGTGCTGGGATTACAAGTGTGAACCACTACACCTGGCCCCAAAATTCTTAATAATCTTGGACTTAGGAAAAAGATTCTATGACATGACACCAGGAGCCCTTGGATCAAAGAACAAGTATGTCATTTAGACTACATTAGAATTTAAAACTTTTGTGCTTCTGGCCAGGAATGATGATGACTCACACCTGTAATCCCAGCACTTTGGGAGGCCTAGGTGGGTGGATCATGAGGTCAGGAGTTCAAGACCAGCCAGGCCAACATGGTGAAACACCGTCTCTACTACAAATAGAAAAATTAGCTGGGCGTGGGTGTCACACACCTGTAATCCCAGCTACTCAGGAGACTGAGGCAGGAGAATCGCTTGAACCCAGGAGATGGAGGTAGTAGTAAGCCGAGATCACGCCGCTGCACTCCAGCCTGGGCACCAGAGCAAGACTCCATCTAAAAACAAAAACAAAAAACTTTTGTGCTTCAAAAAACACCATCAAGAAATTGAAGCATGTGTGGCCATGCCACCCTAAACTCCTCATCTGTTCACCAGCGCTAAGCAGGATTGGGCCTGATTAGTAAATGGATGGAGAATGCCTGGGAATACTGGGTACTATATGCTTAAAAAAAAAAAAAGAAAAGAAAAAGAAGGTGGGGAATTTGACAAGAGAATTCACCAAATGAGAGAAAAGCTTCCATATTGAAAATCTGGTCATTCCCCTTCATGACACAGAGTAGAGTCTTTATTGGTAGCCAGCACTCTGAGGCATCGTGGCCCATTACTGCAGGAAATGAACTCTACCCTGCAGTTCTCTCGGGCAGTGGTGTGCCCACAGTCCCCAGTCTCTCCCAGGGTATGGGGTGACAACAAAGTGGTCATCAGGAGAGAAATCTGACCTTGTGTTTGGATTTGTAAGTATAGACACTCTCAGGACACCCTCCTTCCTCCCCAAAGAAAGGCAGCTTTGCCGGGCGCGGTGGCTCAAGCCTGTAATCCCAGCACTTTGGGAGGCCGAGACGGGCGGATCACAAGGTCAGGAGATCGAGACCATCCTGGCTAACACGGTGAAACCCCATCTCTACTAAAAATACAAAAAACTAGCCGGGCGAGGTGGCAGGCGCCTGTAGTCCCAGCTACTCGGGAGGCTGAGGCAGGAGAATGGCGTAAACCCGGGAGGCAGAGCTTGCAGTGAGCTGAGATCCGGCCACCGCACTCCAGCCTGGGCGACAGAGCGAGACTCCGTCTCAAAAAAAAAAAGAAAGGCAGCTTTTTATCACCAACCATTCCAGACATAGGAAGCAGGGTCTCAAGTCTAAGTCCTTATTCCATGCAGAGGGAGACTGCACTGAAAACTTCTTAAAAATGTCAAGGCTTCACTCAACATAATTGCAATATGTGTCAGGAGAACTGTAGTATGGGAAAGAGATTGAACTCAGTCTTGAATGCCTCAACAAGAGAATTATAGCTAAAGGGCAAGGTGAGGGAGAAGATGGAACTTGGTTAGGTGTCAAGAGTTGGGAGACTGATTAATTATCATAGATGGGGGAAATGGAACTTGATTAGATACCAAATTTGAGGGCATTCTAAGCTCAAAGCCTGGTCAAGAAGAGCGTTCTGAGGAGCCTGACTCAACTTTGGTCAAGGAAGCAGTCCTTGAGATTCCCCCCAGCCTAGTTCTTACTAGGGCTGATGATAAATCCTTAAGTTTCTGGTTTCTTCCCCACATTCCAGAACACCCATTTCCCCTCTCTAGTGGACATTATCAACTATGTGTCCCCAGTGATACATTTGAAACTGCTGCAATATTGTTTATTTTTTGACAGAGAAATAAGTGGCTCTATGTAAGTTTGAGATGGAATCTTGCTCTGTTGCCCAGGCTGGAGTGCAGTGGCACAATCTTGGCTCACTGCAACCTCCACCTCCTGGGTTCAAGCTTTTATCCTGCCTCAGCCTCCTGAGTTGCTGGATTACCTATGTATGCCACCACACTGGGCTAATTTTTTATATTTTTAGTAGAGACAGGGTTTCACCATGCAGACTGGTCTTGAACTCATGACTTCAAGTGATCCACCTGCCTCAGCCTCCCAAAGTGCCGGAATTTACAGATGTGAGCCACCACACCTGACCTATGTATATTTTTAAATTTTGTTTATAAATATTTTTCATGAGTGGAAAACACTCAATAACCACTCAACTACATTGTGTAAATCCTTGTGCCTAATGACTCCTGATGTCGACCATCTTTTGCATGCTTATTAACCATTTGTATATATCTTGCAGAAATGTCATTCAGATACTTTCCCATCTTTTAAGCAATTAGTTTTTTACTTGGTACATAATTTATTGTACTTAAGTAGTGTAAGAAATCTTAAAATATACCAGCTGAAGGAATTTTACATGTTAAAATAGTTAAGATAGTTTGACAAATCTTCTTCTCTAAGATGAATAATACTGTATTTTAATTTTTGTGACTGGCTTTTTGCAGTTAATATACCATTGCTTGTACCGTGGAACACGATGTTATTTTCTAACGCTAAATAATATCCCATTGTATGTATATGCTTACCACATTTTGGTTATCCATTCAACCATCAATGGACATTGATGGATTGATCTACTTCTTAGCTATTGTGAACCATGGTTTTCAAATATCTCTTCAAGATCCAATTTTCAATTTATTTAAATTGAATAAAAATAGACCTGGAAGTGGGTTGCTGGAAGATAACATTTTTTAAATTAGCTTTTGAGCACCACCATACTGTTTTCCATAGAGGTTGAGCCATTTTACAATCCTTTGGACAGGGCACGTGGGTTCCATTTTTTTCAATATTCTTTCCAAAACTTTATATTTGGGGTGTTTGAATTTTTTTCTTTGTAGTTGGATGTAGGAGTTGATTGTATTTTCTGAATATTAAGACCTTACCAGATGTATGACTTGCTTATATTTGCTCCAGTGTCATGGTGATACAGACGTTTCGGGAAGGGAAGAGCGTGATCCCTTTAAATAATATGGAAGAGGGTAAGGAAAGTGCTGGGTAGAGGAGGGTGTGATCCCTGGCTAGGGCTCCACCCCGACAGACCTAGGTGAGGACAGTCATTTCCTGCCCAAATGTTGCATTTCCCAAGACCACCCTGGCCCACCATGCCCCATCCTGGGCCTATAAAAACCCCAGACCCTAGTGGGCAGACACACAAGCAGCTGGTTGTCAAGAGGAGCACGCCAGCAGAAGAGCACACTGACAGGCACTGGCACGCCAGCAGGCCATCAGCTGGCGGACGAGGCAGCCCATCAACTGGCGGGACTGGCAGGACAAGGCAGAGTTTGGCCGAGCCGGGGCCATCGAGCAGCCCAACTCCCGGGAAGAGCCTCTCACTTCTGGCTCCCCCATCACTTCCACTCAATAAAACTTTTCGCTCATTCTCCACGCCCATGTGTGATCTGATTCTTCCGGTTCACTAAGGCAAGAACCCGGGATACAGAAAGCCCTCTGTCCTTGCAACAAGGTAGAGGGTCTCATTGAGCTCATGAACACAAGCTGCCTCTAGGCAGACTAAGAGAGCACCCTGTAACACACACCTACTGGGGCTTCAGGAGCTGGAAACATTCACCACTCGACACTGCTGTGGGGTCAGAGCCTCACAGCCTGCCCATCTGTATGCTCCCCTAGAGGTTTGAGCAACAGGGCACTGTAGAAGCAAGTCACACCCCCATCGCACACCTGCTAAGGGAATGAGGGAAACTTTCCCATTTCGGTAGGGTGTCTTTTTCCTCTGTAGTGCCTCTCATGGGCAAAAGTTTTAAATTTTGCTAAACATTTGCTTTTTGTTAAGACTGAGCTCCCTAGAGGTTTTACCTCTGAACCTTGTCCCCATTCAGCCTTCAGCAGTTCATCAATTACAATTTAAGTTTTTCTACCACAATACTGCTTCTCACAAAGGTTCGTAGGCTCCACACCTAGTACATAATTAAAATCGCTTACTTGCCAAGTTTTTCACCAAAAATAAAAGTTGCTAAGAGTTAACACTGTAACATGTAATTGAGTCTACTGAAAAAAGTTTCATATGCAAGATGTGTAAGGAAAGTGAAATATGTTTTTGGTAAAAGATTATAACGCATGGGAATGTGGATTTTCCTTTTTTTTTTTTCTTTTTTTTTTTTTTTTTTTGAGACGGAGTCTCGCTGTGTCACCCAGGCTGGAGTGCAGTGGCCCGATCTCGGCTCACTGCAAGCTCCGCCTCCCGGGTTTACGCCATTCTCCTGCCTCAGCCTCCGAGTAGCTGGGACTACAGGCGCCCGCCACCACGCCCGGCTAGTTTTTTGTATTTTTAGTAGAGACGGGGTTTCACCATGTTAGCCAGGATGGTCTCGATCTCCTGACTTCGTGATCCACCCGCTTCGGCCTCCCAAAGTACTGGGATTACAGGCTTGAGCCACCGCGCCCGGCCTCCTTTTTTTCTTTGGCCTAGATTAAAGGAGTAAAAAATTAGGATAAAACTGAAAGTTTAAGCATGTGGTAAAGTTTATAAAAATTAAATTTGTAGGCCAGGTGCAGTGGCTCATGCCCATAATCTCAGCATTTTGGGAGGCCAAGGCAGGTGGATCATGAGGTCAGGAGTTCAAGACCAGCTTGGCCAACATGATGAAACCCCATCTCTACTAAACATACAAAAAATTAGCCAGGTGTGGTGGCGTGCACCTGTAGTCCCAGCTACTCAGGAGGCTGAGGCAGGATAATTGCTTGAACCCTGGAGGTGGAGGTTGCAGTGAGCCCAGATCGCGCCAATGCGCTCCGGCCTGGGAGACAGAGTAAGACTCCATCTCAAAAAAAAAAATAATAAATTTGTAAACAATTCTGTGTGTGAGCAACTTAACTAAAATTAAAAGGATATTTAGCTCTTCCATAAATTAAATATTAAAAGCACACTGATACAGGGCCAGAATCTCAGCCCATATGTCAAAATATTAGGGTTTCTGGAATATTGATTTGTTCTTTAACAAGGCAAAAATTATAAAAAGTTTATGGGCCAGGCGCGGTGGCTCACGCCTGTAATCCTAGCACTTTGGGAGGCCGAGGCGGGCGGATCACAAGGTCAGGAGATCGAGACCACGGTGAAACCCCGTCTCTACTAAAAATACAAAAAATTAGCCGGGCGCGGTTGTGGGCGCCTGTAGTCCCAGCTACTCGGGAGGCTGAGGCAGGAGAATGGCGTGAACCCGGGAGGCGGAGCTTGCAGTGAGCCGAGATCGCGCCACTGCACTCCAGCCTGGGCGACAGAGCGAGACTCCGTCTCAAAAAAAAAAAAAAAAAAAAAGTTTATGAAAATCTTACCTTATGGTCAAACAAATTAGAACTGGATAGATTTATAAAATTTTGTTTAAAACTAGCTTTAGCATTAAAGATACACTAATGGGCTGGGTGTGGTGGCTTATGCTTGTAATCCCAGCACTTTGGGAGACCAAGTCAGGTGGATCACTTGAGGTCAGGAGTTTGACACCTGCCCGGGCAAAATGGTGAAACCCTGTCTCTACCAAAAATTCAGAAACTTAGCTGGGTGTGGTGACACACATCTGTGGTCCCAACTACTTGGGAGGCTGAGGTGGGAGGATTGCTTGAGCTCGGGGGGTGGAGGTTGCAGTGAACCAAGATTATGCCACTATACTCCAGCCCAGGTGACAGAGTGGGACTCCATCTTTAAAAAAAAAAGAAAAAAAAAAATGGTTAGGCGCAGTAGCTCACACCTGCACCTGTAATTCCAGCACTTTGGGAGGCCGAGGCGGGCGGATCACGAGGTCAGGAGATCAAGATCATCCTGGCTAACACAGTGAAACCCCATCTCTACTAAAACTAGAAAAAATTAGCCGGGCGTCGTGGAACAAGCCTATAATCCCAGCTACTCGGGAGGTTGAGGCAGGAGTATTGCAAAACCAGGAGTATTGAGGTTGCAGCGAGCCAAGATTGCACCACTGCACTCTAGCCTGGGCGACAGAGAGAGACTCCATCTCAAAAAAAAAACAAAAAAAAAACAAAAAAACTGTACTAATGCATAAATAAAATTTGATTTTGTTTTGAAAAATATAATATTAAGAGATAATAAAAAGGCCGGGCATGGTGGCTCCTGCCTGTAATCCCATCACTTTGGGAGGCTGAGGCGGGTGGATCACTTGAAATCGAGAGTTTTGCCGGGCGCGGTGGCTCAAGCCTGTAATCCCGGCACTTTGGGAGGCCGAGGCGGGTGGATCACGAGGTCAGGAGATCGAGACTATCCTGGCTAACATGGTGAAACCCCGTCTCTACTAAAAATACAAAAAAAACTAGCTGGGCGTGGTGGCGGTCGCCTGTAGTCTCAGCTACTTGGGAGGCTGAGGCGGGAGAATGGCGTGAACCCGGGAGGCGGAGCTTGCAGTGAGCCGAGATCCGGCCACTGCACTCCAGTGTGGGAGATACAGCGAGACTCCGTCTCAAAAAAAAAAAAAAAAAAAAAAAAAATTCGGGAGTTTGAGACCAGCCTGGCCAACATGGTGAAACCCTGCCTCTACTAAAAATACAAAACTTAGCCAGGCATGGTGACACACACCTTTAATCCCAGCTGCTCAGGAGCCTGAGGCAGGAAAATCACTTTCATCCAGGAGGCGGAGGTTGCAGTGAGCTGAGATCGCATTACTGCACTTTAGCCTGGGTGACAGAGCAAGACAGTGTCACAAAACAAAAATAAATAAGTAAAATAAAAGATTTTTGTTTGCCTTTTGAGTAAACTACAAAAAAAGAAGAGAGAGGAGACAGATTTAGTTGGCCTCATGCTATCGTCATTTGGTCTTGCTTGGAAAGCTGAATCTTCTTCAGAGTAAAGGGTTTTACCTTTTTTTTTTTTTTGAGACGGAGTCTCGCTCTGTCGCCCAGGCTGGAGTGCAGTGGCCAGATCTCAGCTCACTGCAAGCTCCGCCTCCCGGGTTCCCGCCATTCTCCTGCCTCAGCCTCCCGAGTAGCTGGGACCACAGGCGCCGCCACCTCGCCCGGCTAATTTTTTGTGTTTTTAGTAGAGACGGGGTTTCGCCGTGTTAGCCAGGATGGTCTCGATCTCCTGACCTTGTGATCCGCCCGTCTTGGCCTCCCAAAGTGCTGGGATTACAGGCTTGAGGGTTTTACCTTTTTAAAAAAGTTTTGAGTTACCACTTTGACTAAATGAATAACCCGTGATCGTATTTTATGATATCCAGTGCTTTAAACCTTTAATATTTGACAAACTTTCCAAAATCTTTTAGATATTAAGTCCCCTGATGTCCAAAAATGACACATTTGGCTTATTCGGTATAAAAGTCATACAGGAAGCATTGTCAATTATGAAATGGTATTTGCCTTTCTTTGGGCTGTATTTGTATAAATGTTATTGGTGTATGTTCCAAAGTTACGGGAAACTCATGATTCTGATATGACTTAGTATATACATGTTATGTAAAATTGTTGTATGCCACACATGTAACCAAAATTCATAGTCAATTGTGACTCTAATAATAGCTGTCTTCAGACTTTTGTCATCCATAGACAATTGTCTTGTTTTGATCCTTTCCAAAAAGCAGTTTATAATCAGATATAGGATTCTGACATGTACTCTTGAATGCAGGTATTTAATAACTTTAGAAATTGTGCTATTGGAATAGAGGGGAAAAAAACATAAACTTCCAGGACTGTCAAAAAGAGCTGATGTGTTAAATATTGCAAATTCTTTTTTTTTTTTTTTAGTGTCAAGAAAACCTTTTCTTTTGAGCTATTTAGAACATTTAGCAATTGAATAAAGTATACTCCTGGAAGCAAAAAATTTTGAGCATATTGCTTTACCTGTACTGGATTTCTCCAGAATTTAAAAAAAAAAAACCTGGTGATTATTCTCAACTTATGGCAGTATAGTTATTTGCATAAGTGCAGTAAGAATCTATTTTCCGTTGTAACAGGACACAACTGGAAAAACTGGTTATTTTACCAAGGCTTTGTCTGGAATGGCATGCTTTCCTTAAAGAAGCAAAGTTGACTTATGGAACTAATAAGAGCCCTCGGGAAAACTGGCCTCATAACTTATCTACACGTTATCTGTAGAGGGTTCTTGACCTGTGGCAAGTAAACAATGTCACTTTCTGGCCAGGCATGGTGGCTCACACCTGTAATCCCAACACTTTAAAATAAACAGCTAAGGCTGGGCACGGTGGCTCACACCTGTAATCCCAGCACTTTGGGAGGCCAAGGCAGGTGGATCACGAGGTCAGGAGATCGAGACCATCTTGGCTAACACGGTGTAACCTCGTCTCTACTAAAAAAAAATGCCTTGGCCTCCCAAAGTGTTTGGATAACAGGTGTAAGCCACCACATCTGGCCCTTTATTTTTAGTTGTATAATTCTTTTTTTTTTTTTGAGACGGAGTCTTGCTCTGTCACCCAGGCTGGAGTGCAGTTGTGCGATCTTGGCTCACTGCAAGCTCCACCTCCCGGGTTCACGCCATTCTCCTGCCTCAGGAGAATGTCAACCTCAGTGAGGTTGACAGGACACACACCCAATACCCATGGACTCTATGCTCCCTGCTACTACTTTCCTCTTCCCTCCTGGCCTGCACAAATGTCCAGGATCCAGCCCTTCACTCTGAATGCCCCTAACTCCCTGACTGGACCCAGTCCTGCTGGATCCCTCAGCAGACACATACAACTTAGAAACTCTCTGCCCTGTCGCCCAAACCTGACTTGACTCTCATGCCCTCCCCCAGGCACTTTTACCCTCAGCTTGAACTGGCCTCAACCATGATTTGAACTTTACCCTGTGCTCCTTCATGTTCCCTCCCCAGTCCACACAAGGATGCCCTTCCACACCTACCTCCCTCAAGTGCCACTGCCCCCAGCAGTCCTGGACCTAAGGACATCACCATGTCTCTGGCATTGCATCCTGGGAGCCCTCATCTTTTCCCACCTCTCCCTGGCCTTGAAAGTCATTGCTGCTGTGGGACCCAGACCACCATTTTGTTCCAGTAGCCCCCTGCCCACCCATTCTCCCTCTGTCACTTATCTGCCCTGCCCAGCAGATGCCATTGTCTCCCAGCCATGGATTTCTCAACTGCCATTATCACCAACTGGAAGTCTTTTTATTTATCTAATTTTTATAATAGAGTCTTACCATGTTGCCCAGGCTGGTCTTGAACTCCTAGGCTTAAGCAGTCCTTCCACCTCAGCCTCCTAAAGCCTGGGGTTATGGGTGTCTATGCAGTGAGTCCTTCCATGCACTTGAAGTTGTGAAGAACATCTAAAGACTTTCCCACATTGCTTACATTTATACGGTTTCTCTCCAGTGTGAGTCCTTCCATGCCTTCGAAGGTTTGAGGGACATCCAAAAGCTTTCCCACATTGCTTACATTTATACGGTTTCTCTCCAGTGTGAGTCCTTCCATGCATTTGAAGTCGCGAGGCACATCCAAAAGATTTCCCACACTGCTTACATTCATAGGGTTTCTCTCCAGTGTGAGTCCTTCCATGCATTTGAAGGTGTGAGGCAGATCCAAAGGCTTTCCCACACTGCTTACATTCATAAGGTTTCTCTCCAGTGTGAGTCCTTCCGTGGATTTGAAGCTGTGAGGCAGATCTGAAGGCTTTTCCACATTGCTTGCATTCATAGGGTTTTTCTCCAGTGTGAGTCCTTCCATGATATCGAAAGGAACTCGAACAATTGAAGGATCTGCCACACTGCTTGCATTCATAGGTTTTCCTTCCAGTGTGAGTCCTTTCATGTCTATGAAATAAACTGGGCAAACCGAATGCTTTTCCATAACCCTTACATTCATATGGCTTCTCTTCTCTGTGCATCCTTTCATGTATTTGAAAGAAAGAGAAATTACTAAATGGTTTTCCACATTCCTTACATGCATAGGGTTTCTCTCCCGTGTGAGTCCTACCATGCGTTTGAAGGAGTGAGGCAGATCTGAAGGCTTTTCCACATTGCTTACACTCATAAGGTTTCTCTCCAGTGTGAGTCCTTTCATGATACCGAAAGGAACTGGAAGAATTAAAGGCTTTACCACATTGGTTGCATTTGTATGGTTTCTCTCCAGTGTGAGTTTTTTCATGTGTTTGAAGTGAACTGGGAGAATAAAAGGCTTTGCCACATATCTTACATTTATGAGATATCTCTCCAGTGTGCATTCCCAGGTGGTTCTGAAAGCTGGTAAGATAAGATAATACTTTCCCACAATGTTTACATTCATAGGGTTTTTTCCTAGAGTGGGTTCTTTCGTGTCTTCGAACAGAACTGGGACACTTGAAGGCTTTTCCACATTCCTTACATTCATATGGCTTCTCCCCAGTGTGAGTTCTTTCATGTATTTGAAAGGAATGGAAAGAGCTGAAGGCTTTCCCACACTGTTTACATTCATATGGCTTCTCCCCAGTGTGAGTTCTTTTATGAGCATGGAGGCATGTGGAACTGTGGAATGCTTTCCCGCATTCATTACATTCATAAGGCTTTTCCCCGGTGTGAGTTCTTTCATGTATTCGAAGGCTACTAGAATGACTAAAAGCTTTCCCACACTGTTTACATTCATATGGTTTCTCTCCAGTGTGAGTCCGTTTGTGGATAAGATACAAACTGAGAAACATCAAAGCTTTCCCACAAAATTTACACTTATAAGGCCCATCTCCACTGTGCATTATCATGTGTCTTTGAAGGCTTGAATGGGAAATAAATGTTTTTCTGCATTCCTCACAAACATAGAGTTTCCTTCCACTATGAGCCCTTTCATGTGTCTGAACAGAGGAGAGACAGTTGAAAGGTTTTTTACAGTATTTACATTTGTATGGTTTCTGTCCATATTCTTGATACTCATATGCCTTGTGTCCAGTGTCATCTCTGATGGGCCTATTAAGAGATGAATGAGCACTGCCTGCTTTTCCACACACACTGCTTCTGCTCGATTTGACTCCAGTAGTTGTTTTCTTCTTCAGCATGGTATCTGGAACCAGGGTCAAAATTTCTCCATGCTGATGACCTTCTTTACTTTCAAAGAGTCTCTCTCCCACAAAAGTTCTGTGAACAATGAGAAGTACATTGTAATGGGTCTGCTTATCAGTGATTTTATATTCATTCACAAGTATTGCACTTACATTTTTTCTTTTTTTTTGAGATGGAGTCTCACTCTTTTGCCCAGGCTGGAGTGTAGTGGTGTGATCTTGGCTCACTGCAACTTCCACCTCCTGAGTTCAAGCACTTTTTCTGCCTCAGCCTCCTAAGTAGCTGGGACTACAGGCGTATGACACCACACCCAGCTAATTTTTTGTATTTTAGTAGAGACAGGGTTTCACCATGTTGCCCAGCATGGTCTTAAACTCCTGAGCTCAGGTAATCCACCCGCCTCAGCCTCCCAGAGTGCTGAGATTACATTAATTTTTGTATTTTTAGTAGAGACAGGGTTTCACCATGTTGGCCAGACTGGTCTCAAACTCCTGACCTCAGGTGATCCACCTGCTTTGGTTTCCCAAAATGCTTGGATTACAGGTGTGAGCCACCGTGCCTGGCCTGCACTTCCATTTTTAACATCATCCTGCAAACTGTAGGATTTCTGCCCTGTCTGAATTTGAATGGACCACAGGCTCTACAAGATGGCCCAGCTATATCTATTATCAAAAAAGATGATAGGGCCGGGCGCGGTGGCTCACGCCTGTAATCCTAGCACTTTGGGAGGCCGAGGCGGGCGGATCACAAGGTCAGGAGATCGAGACCACGGTGAAACCCCGTCTCTACTAAAAATACAAAAAATTAGCCAGGCGCGGTTGTGGGCGCCTGTAGTAGTCCCAGCTACTCGGGAGGCTGAGGCAGGAGAATAGCGTGAACCCGGGAGGCGGAGCTTGCAGTGAGCCGAGATCACGCCACTGCACTCCAGCCTGGGCGACAGAGCGAGACTCCGTCTCAAAAAAAAAAAAAAAAGATGATAGAAGGCTTCTGAATACTGTTTTCTTTTGTTTTCTTTCTTTCTTTCTTTTTTCTTCTTTGAGATGGAGACTCACTCTCTCATCCAGGCTGGAATGCAGTGGGGCAAACTTGGCTCACTGCAACCTCGCCCTCCTGGGTTCAAGCAATTCTCCTGCCTCAGCCTCCCAGGTAGCTGAAATAACAGGTGTCCACCATGATGCCCAGCTAATTTTTATATTTTTAGTAGAGACAGGGTTTCACTATGTTGGCCAGGCTGCTTTTGAACTCCTGACCTCAAGTGATCCGCCCTCCTCGGCCTTCCAAAGTGCTGGGATTACAGGCGTGAACCACCGCACCCGGCCTCTCTGAATACTATTTTAAAGTAAACTATTTTACAAATACTAAATATCTCTCTTTTTAAATTTGTTTTTGAGTCAGGGTCTCACACTCTTGCCCAGGCAGGGGTGCAGTGATGCCATTGTGGCTTAGTATGGCCTCAAACTCCTGGGCTCAAGTGATCCTCCAGCCTGAACCTCCCAAAGGGCTGAAATATAGGCCTGAGCCATTGTGTCAAGCCTACATCACCCTTCAATATGTGTTCAGAGAAAATTTTCTAAGAATAAATAGGTTGAAATTGTGCTTATTTTGTTTCCTTTTTTTTTTTAAACATTTTCTCCCATTCTAAGATTTTCTAAAGAGACACTTCTTTGTCTTGTTACTGGTGCAAGTTACCTTAGGTTTCCCTTTAGATTTTCGTACTCTACATATATGTTCTGGGCTTTCCATTTTTTCCCTACAACACAGAACAAGGAAAATAATCTTGAATTAGTATAAAATTATTTTAAAAATTACTTGATTCTATGTTCATGGTACACTGCAAGCATGCTTCCTTTATTTGTCAAATATTCCCTATCCACACTGTAAATCACTCAGCAGCATACATGAACTAAAAATACTTGTTCTCTCATTTACTGAGGGAAGTAATATTGTCACCCTTACCTACAGAGGCCAGGTTCCTGAAGGTTTCTTGCATCACATCTCTATAGAGAGTTTTCTGGGAAGGATCCAGCAAAGCCCATTCCTCTTGGGTGAAGGTCACAGCCACATCCTCAAAGGCCACTGAATCCTGAAACATCTCACATGTATAGAGGAGGATGGGTAAGACTAACAGCACTGGGAGCCTATACTCTATTCCCAAGAAGTTCCCATGATGCTGTGGACTCAAAACAATTATTCCATGACCATCAGACCTCATACTCTCTGTCTACACTCAGTTTCTTCTATAAAGTAATTCTGAGGCTACAACTGAATCATGTGGTAAAGCAACAGTAGAATAGGAAAATGTGTATTTTTGGTAAATCCAGAAAGGTGTGCTGCCTGGGCTGCCCCAATGTTTGTTTGTAAAGTGGGAGTACAGCACCTGCCATAAAAGTCCTCCAAATTCCTGTGCAGAAAAAGTTAACATTAACAGTCCTGAGGCTGCAAATCCTTGAAAAAAAAAAAAGCCTATGCACAAAGTTTAACCTTTGATGTTATCTAGAAAGTGAGTTTTGTTCTGATTCCTGCAGCAGAAACAAAAACCAAAAAACTGGATTTTACAAGGGGTCTTATCAATCTAAATGATGAATCACAGATAACTAAAACAAAAACTCATGAGCTCATGCCACTGCATTCCAGCCTGGGCAACAGAGTGAGACTTGGTCTCAAAAAAAAAAAAAAAAAAAATTAGCCAGGTGTGGTGGTGCATGCTTGTAATCCCACCTACCCAGGAGGCTGAGGCAGGAGAATCGCTGGAACCCAAGAGGCAGACACTGCAGTGAGCCAAGATCACAACACCGCACTCCAGCCTGGGTGACAGAGCAAGACTCCATCTTAAATTAAAAAAAAAAAAATGGCCGGGAACGGTGGCTCAAGCTTGTAATCCCAGCACTTTGGGAGGCCGAGACGGGCGGATCACGAGGTCAGGAGATCGAGACCATCCTGGCTAACATGGTGAAACCCCGTTTCTACTAAAAAATACAAAAAACTAGCTGGGCGAGGTGGCGGGCACCTGTAGTCCCAGCTACTTGGGAGGCTGAGGCAGGAGAATGGCATGAACCCGAAGGAGGAGCTTGCAGTGAGCTGAGATCCGGCCACTGCACTCCAGCCTGGGTGACAGAGCAAGACTCCGTCTCACAAAAAAAAAAAAAAAAAAAAAAAAAAAAAAAAAAATTCCCAGGCACCAAGTCTCAACAAAAAGGCAAGTATTTATCAAACTTAAAAACTTTTGCGGCCAGGCGTGGTGGGCTCACGCCTGTAATCCCACCACTTTGGAGGGCTGGGGCAGGAGGATCACCTGAGATCAGGAGTTGGTGACCAGCCTGGCCAACATGGTGAAACACCATCTCTACTAAAAATACAAAAACTAGCTGGGTGTGGTGGTGTGCACCTGTAATTCCACTACTTGAGAGGCTGGGCAGAAGAATCACTTGAACCCAGGAGTTGGAGGTTGCAGTGAGCTGAGATCGTGCCACTGCAACAGCAAGACTCCATCTCAAAAAAACCACTTTTGTGCATGAGATGACACCATCAACAGAGGGAAAAGGGACTCCTTGTGCTTTGTTTAAAGGATAATAAATGGCTCAGCTTCTATGGAAACAGTACAGTAGTGCCTAAAAGAATAAAATAAAATTACTGTATTTTCTAGCATCCCACTTTTGGGTCTAGTTATATTAAATTTGAAAAAATTGAAAACTGAGCCTTGAAGACATATTTGAAAACCACTCTTCACAAAATCAAAGAGCTGGATCAATCCACATGTCCATTGATGGCTGCATGCATAATGAAAATATGCTAGGCGTATGTATACATTGAAATGTTAATCTTATAACATCCTGTCTCATGCTACAACAATCACAAAAAATTGAGGATTCTATGGTAATTGCAAAAAGTTAATCACAAAAAGAAAATTACAGTATAATTCACCTTCACCTTAGATTAGTTATGTAGTGTTGTGCAACTATATAAAACTGCTTAAGCTGGTAAAATTGAAGTTTATTATTTTACAATAATTAAAAATAATCCCAATACCAAGTAAAAAAACTAATTGATATTGATTAAAAGATGGGCATAGGCCAGGTATGGTGGCTGACATCTGTAATCTTAGCACTTTGGGAGTCCAAGGTGGGTGGATCACTTGAGGTCAGGGGTTCAAGACCAGCCTGGCCAAAATGGTGAAACCCCATCTCTACTAAAAATACAAAAATTAGCTGTGCATGATGGCACATTCCTGTAATCCCAGCTACTCAAGAGGCTGAGGCAGGAGAATTGCTCAAACCTGGGCAGCAGAGGCTGCAGTAATCCGAGATTATGCCACTGCACTCCAGCCAGGGCAACAGAGCAAGACTCTGTCTCAAAAAAAATTTTTAAAAAAGGCAAAAGTATTTGAATTACATTTCTCCAATACATAGAAATGACCAATAAGTATATGAAGTGGTGCTCAACATCAGGAGTCAACAGGCATAATTACTTTACACAGTGTAGTTTCCGGTGGCTATTGAGCACTTTCTCTCATGAAAAGTATTCATAAAATAATAGCATTTTAAATATAGCCATTTATTAAAGTAAAAAATAAACAATTTAAATACTGCAGCTGTTTCAAATGTATCATGAGAAACACATAACTGAAGACGTCGTTTCGAGAGAGGATTGAGTGTTTCAGAATGTAGCGAGAAAACCAGAAATTTAGGGATTTATTGTCATTTCTAAGAATGACAAAAATTTTTTTCAATTTTGTTTTTTGAGACAGGGTCTCACTCTGTCACTCAGTCTGGAGTGCAGTGGCATGATCATATTTCACTGTGGCTTCAACCACCTGGGCTCAAGTGATCCTCCCACCACAGCCTCCCCAGTACCTGGGACTGAAGTACCATAGGAAGAACTATGACCTAAGAAAAAAAAAGTGGGACCCATGTAGATTATCTGCTCAATGTTATGGTCAAATGACTACTGCTGTAAAAAACAAAATCCATAAATCAAGAAAGTGAACTACCATTCCATGGAAGGTTCGTTACTAAGTAAAAATAAAATATGATATAAAATATCACATATCTGATATCAACTGTATAAAAAAAAATGTAAAAATAAAATATACCGACAGGGATGCATACCAAGGTTGTGAAGCTATAATAAGAAAACAATAATTATCATTCACAATACTGGCTCCATCAATATTTTGGATCACTGTGAAATTGTTTTATGTGTTTTGACCATATGTAATATTTTTAGTTTCTAGAGTGGAAACTCTATGCAGAAATAACTATCAGTGCACATGGGAATACCAGCAACAATCTGTTGAATGTAATTTTTAAAAAGACAACATAGCCTATCAAAACAGAGTTGTATTACAATTAATTTTCTTTTTAAAAATGTTTTTATTATCTTTGTTTTGTTTAAGGACAGGTTCTTGCTCTGTCACCCACGCTATGGTGCAGGGGCATGATGACAGCTCACTGTAGCCTTGACTTCCCAGGCTCAAGCTATTTCTCCCTTCCTGAGTAGATGATAATACAGGCTCCTGCCACCACACATGGTGAATTTCTTAATTTTTGTTGAGACGGGGTCTCTTTATGTTGCCCAGGCTTGGTCTCAAACTCCCGGGCTGAAGCCATTCTCCCACCTCAGCATCCAAAAGCAACTACTTTTCTTGAAGTCCCAAAAGTCTCAGAAAGGATATAAAATGATTATTATGCAAAAAGGACCCATGGAAAGATATCAATGGAAAAATATAATAAATCTAAAGATGTTATATGTCCTTAAACACACACTGATTATCACTGTGATGTAATCTCTCTGAAATACATCTAGTATTTTATTATATTCCATGAAATGCACAAGCAGGTTTGTTTCTTCATTGAAATTAAGAAAAACTACTTCTAAACACTGAAATAGAAGACAATGACTAAGAATAGCCAGGATAAGCGGGGTGCAGTAGCTCACACCTGTAATCCCAGCACTTTGGGAGGCGGAGGTGGGCAGATCACCTGAGGTCAAGAGTTCAAGACCAGCCTGGCCAACATGGTGAAACCCCTCTCTACTAAAAATACAAAAATTAGCTGTGCATGGTAGCATGTGCCTGTAGTCCCAGCTACTCGCGAGGCTGAGGCAGGGAGAATCACTTGAACCCGAGAGGCAGAGGTTGCAGTGAGCCGAGATTGCACCACTGCACTCCAGCCTGGTTGACAGAGCAAGACTCTGTCTTGAAAAAAAAAAAAATAGCCAGGATGTTGTATAAAATATGACTAAGGGATGTTATGACATAAATGTTTACATTTTCCCACTCCAAATCATACAGCGACACCCTAACCTGTAATACGATGGAATTAAGATGGCATCTCTGAGAAGTCATTAGAATTAGATTAGAGCATCAGAGTAGATCCCTCGTGAATGGAATTAGTAATCTTATGAGACACGGGATGGCCTGTTTCCTCTTTCTCTCTGTCATGTGAAAAAATAAAAAAAAAGCTGACCTGGCGCAGTGGCTCACGCATGTAATCCCAGCACTTTGGGAGCCTGAGGTGGGTGGATCACGAGGTCAGGAGTTTGAGACCAGCCTGGCCAAGATGGTGAAACCCTGTCTCTATTAAAAAATACAAAAAGCCGGGTGCGGTGGCTCAAGCCTTAGTAATCTTATGAGACACGGGATGGCCTGTTTCCTCTTTCTCTCTGTCATGTGAAAAAATAAAAAAAAAGCTGACCTGGCGCAGTGGCTCACGCATGTAATCCCAGCACTTTGGGAGGCCGAGGCGGGCGGATCACAAGGTCAGGAGATCGAGACCACAGTGAAACCCCGTCTCTACTAAAAATACAAAAAATTAGCCGGGCGCAGTGGCGGGCGCCTGTAGTCCCAGCTACTCAGGAGGCTGAGGCAGGAGAATGGCGGGAACCCGGGAGGCGGAGCTTGCAGTGAGCCGAGATCGCGCCACTGCACTCCAGCCTGGGCAACAGCGTGAGACTGCGTCTCAAAAAAAAAAAAAAAAAAAAAATACAAAAAATTAGCCGAGCATGGTAGCAGGCACCTGTAATCCCAGCTACTCAGGAGACTGAGGCAGGAGAATTGCTTGAACCTGGGAGGCCGAGGTTACAGTGAGCCAAGATCACACCACCGTACTATAGCCTGGGCGACAGAGCAAGATTCTGTCTCAAAAAGAAAAAAGCCATCTGCAAACCAGGATGTAGGCTCTTACCAGGCACCAGATCTGTCAGTACCCCGAACATGGACCTCACAACTTCCAGAACTGTTAGAAATAAATGTTTATTTTATTTTATTTTTTTTTTGAGACAGAGTCTCACTCTGTCACCAGGATGGAGTGACGTGGCTTGATCTCGGCTTACTGCAACCTCTGCCTCCCAGGTTCAAGTGATCCTCCTACCTCAGCCTCCTGAGTAGCTGGGACTACAGGTGCGCACCAGCATGCCCAGCCAATTTTTTGTATTTTTAGTAGAGACGGGGTTTCACCATGTTAGCCAGGATGGTCTTGATCTCTTGACCTCGTAATCCGCCCGCCGGGATTACAGGTGTGAGCCACCGCACCCGGCCTAGAAATCTTTATTCTTTAAGTCACCCGGTCTATGGGAATTTGATATAAAACCCCAAGATAACTAAGATAGACAGGCACTATCCCCAGAATACATCACAGTTTTGAGATCTATACTAAGAGAACATGATATTAACAGACAGATGGAAATACAGACCAATGGAGAGGGTCCGTGGGTACAAAAACACAGAATGAATAAGACCTAGAATTTGCAAGCACAACAGATTGACTATAGTAAAAAATAATATATTGTACATTTTGAAATAACTAAAAGAGCTGGGCATACTGGCTTATGCCTGTAATCCCAGCACTTTTGGAGGTGGAGGCAGGGGGATTACTTGAGCTCAGGAGTTCGAGACAAGCCTGAGCAACATGGTGAAACCCCGTCTCTATGAAAAATACAGAAATTAGCTGGGTGTGGTCACAGTTATTTGGGAAGCTGAAGCAGGAGGATCACTTGAACCTGGGAGGTGGAGGTTGCAGTGGTGTGGTTGGCTCACGCCTGTAATCCCAGCATTTTGGGAGGCTGAAGCAGGCAGATCACGAGGTCAAGAGATTGAGACCATCTTGGTCAACATGGTGAAACCCAATCTCTACTAAAAATACAAAAATTATCTGGGCGTGGTGGTGCGCACCTGTAGTCCCAGCTATTTGGGAGGCTGAGGCAGGAGATTCGCTTGAACCCAGGAGGCAGAAGTTGCAGTGAGCCGAGATCGCGCCACTGCACTCCAGCTTGTTCAGAGTGAGACTCCATCTCAAAAAAAAAAAAAAAAAAGACACAGCAACTGAGCAACATTCATGTTAAAATAGATACCAAACCAGGCACAGTGGCTCACACCTGTAATCCCAGCACTTTGGGATGCCAAGGGGGGCGGATCACTTGAGGTCAGGAATTCAAGATCAGCCTAGCCAGCATGGTGAAACCCATTCTCAACTAAAAAAAAAATACAAAAATTAGCTGGGCATGGTGGCAGGCACCAGCTACTTGGGAGGCTGAGGCACAAGAATCGCTTGGACCCAGGGAGGTGGAGGTTGCAGTGAGCCAAGATCATGCCACTGCACTCCAGCCTAGGCAACACAGTGAGACTCTGTCTAAAAAATAAATAAAGTAATGTCAAAAGACAAAACAGACTCTTTGTGGAAATAAGACATGAAATCTGGGCAATATAGGAAGACCTCATCCCTACAAAAAATAATTAGCTAGGCAGAGTGGCATGCACCTGTGGTCCCAGCTACTCGGAAGGCTCAGGTAGGATTGAGCCTTCCTAGGCTTGAGCCCAGGAAGTCAAGGCTGCAGTGAGCTGTGATCACACCAGTACACTCCAGCCTGGGTGACAGCAAGACCCTTTAAAAAAAAAAAAAAAAAAAAAGTCCTCCATCCTGCAAAGAAGAATAACTGATTTTTTTTCCAGTCGCCCAGGTTGGAGTGCAGTGGCGCAATCTCGGCTCACTGCAACCTCTGCCTTCCAGGTTCAACAGATTCTCCTGCTTCAGCCTCCCAAGTAGCAGGGACTACGGGCATGTGCCACCATGCCTGACTAATTTTTTGTATTTTTAGTACAGACAGGGTTTCACCATGTTGGCCAGGATGGTCTCAATCTCCTGACCTGGTGAACTGCATGCCTTAGCCTCCCAAAGTGTTGGGATTACAGGCATGAGCCACCATGCCTGGCCAGAACTGATATTTTGGGTACTCTTTGTAATTCACCAATCTACCATATTTTCTTGTGGAAATTATTTCATTTTTCTCCAGTTATAATAGTAAACTTTCCCTATTTTTCTCCAGTAGCATTCCTAAAACTAGTCCCTATAATGCCATTGGAAATCACCCACAACAAAAGGATACACCTGAGAAATGTACTACACTGCCTGTAGAGAAGAAAAAAACATATTAAGAAATGGAATACAAGACTAAATAGAGATTTTTTTTTTTTTTTTTTTTTTGAGATGGAGACTTGCTCTATAGCACAGGCTGGAGTACAATGGCACAATGTCAGCTCACTGCAGCCTCCACCTCCCAGGTTCAAGGGATTCTCGTGCCTCAGTCTCCCAAGTAGCTGGGATTACAGGCGTGTGCCACTACACCCAGCTAACTTTTGTATTTTTAGTAGAGACAGGGTTTCATCGTGTTGGCCAGGTTGGTCTTGAACTCCTGACCTCAGGTGATCCACCTGCCTTGGCCTCCCAAAGTGCTGGGGTTACAGGCGTGAGCCACTGCATCCAGCCATCTTTTTTCTGAAATCTACCTCTTTCTGGCCTGTGTGTAAAATTTTCTTATTTTGCAAGCTCTAATGAAAAATGCAATTTACAATTAACAAAAAACCTGAAGCTGCAATAAGTGAACAATTATTTACAAAAAGACAAACCCACAGAGGGGCAATGCTGACTAGAACACAGTGATGTTTGACTCAAGTGTCAGCACAGGCCATCTTATCACATGGGACATTTCTCTATGCTCATCCTGCTCACTGAAGTGCTGAATGACTATTTTCCAACAACACTGCACTGTGCCCCCGTGTGCCCCAAGTGCATTTCTTGTTTTTTTTTCTCTTGAGACAGAGTCTCACTCACTTGCCCAGGATGGAGTGCAATGGTGCGATCTCTGCTCAGTGCAGAGTCCACCTCCCAGGTCCAAGCAATTCTCGGGCCTCAGCCTCTGGAGTAGCTGGGACTACAGGTGTGTGCCACCACACCTGGCTAATCTCTTTTGTATTTCTAGTAAAGCCAAGGTTTCACCATATTGACCAGGCTGGTCTCAAACTCCTGGCCTCAAGTGATCTACCCACCTCAACCTCCCAAAGTGTTGGGATTATAGGCCTGAGCCACTGCATCTGGCCAGTGCATTTTCATTTACCAGACTGAGGCAGGAGAATGGCATGAACCTGGGAGGTGGAGCTTGCAGTGGCGGAGATCATGCCACTACACTCCAGCCTGGGCGACAGAGCGAGACTCTGTCTCAAAAACAAAATAAAAACAAAAAACGGGCCCGGCACAGTGGCTCACACCTGTAATCCCAGCACTTTGGGAGGCCAAGGCTGGTGGATCACGAGGTCAGGAGATGAAGAGCATCCTGGCTAATACAGTGAAATCCCGTCTCTACTAAAAGTACAAAAAATTAGCCAGGCATGGTGGCGGGTGCCTTTAGTCCCACCTACTGGGAGGCTGAGGCAGGAGAATGGTGTGAACCCGGGAGGCAGAGCTTGCAGTGAGCAGAGATGGCACCACTGCACTCCAGCCTGGGCGACAGAGCGAGACTCCATCTCAAAAAAAAAAAAAACACAAAAAAAACAAAAACAAATAGCTGATATTACGAATTGAAGAAGGAGAGATGGTGTCTGGAAATTTTAGAAAGGAACTGAAATTTTAGTAGTATACTGCAGGCTCTCCAGAGGTAGGCCAGGGTCACAGGGTGGAGGGTTTGAGATCTCCCTTCCCATATATTTAGAAAATGCAGAGAAGTACCAGTCAACTGGGGAGTGTTGAAAATTTTGAATAAGAAGTAATTAAACTTAACTGCCTATAGTACTCTTAAGATCTCGGAACTAAGCACATGGAAATCAAATTCAAATGCTATTCATATAAATTACTAACTTATGTGACACTATGTGGCCTGAGAAAACAATAAGAAGTTACTAATTTATTGGGAAATGAAATATGGGCTTAACCAGGTACAATTGGTCGAGTAACCTCTGATTATACAACCAAAAAATTTCTGCTATATGGTCTGTGAAAAAAGGTAATTCAAAAATTTAAGCTGTTGGAACTCCAGATTATCTTGAACTTTAATGTGATTCTGGAATTGAGTCACCTGACAGACACCAGAAAGAGCCAGCTGGACCCCTCCCACACCTGAATACAGATTAACCTTCCGACAAGCCTCATTATATCCACTTCCTTTAGGAGCTTACACACAGCCACTGATCCATCTTCACGTTAAAACAGACATCAGCCGACTGGAAACGCAGACTCTGTGACAATAAGATACCAAATTACAAACAAGACCTAAGGCCACGCAAGGCAAGAGGTAAGTCAAATCTTAGAATTCATAAAATCTAAAGAAACAGGTCTTTTGTCTTGGCTGAGGTGAAATCACATGACAGATACCAGACCCTCTTCACTGAAGCATTCCTTCCTACCTCCTCGAAATTTTAAACAAAGCTTCACACTCTCCACCAACGGCCACCTACGGAATCTGTCAGCCACCTGCGCCTTCTAAGCCCCCTTCCACAGGTCCCGCCCTTTCTGCCAAAGGAACTCACACCTTCCAGGCAATGCTGCATAATTTTCCCTGCAATTCCTGTCTCCCTGAAATGAATAAAAGCAAACTGTCTTGAGCCGCCTCGGGACCACTTACCCCAGGCCTCCTGGGGTTGTGTTTTCCTCAGCCGAGGCCTCTCCTATTTGGCTCTGAATAAACTTCTTTAAGTTATGTTACACAGTTTGGCATTTTCCGTTAACAAATTACAAGCCCGGACTGGGTGTTTATCATTCAGGAATCTCAAAGGAACTCTTTAATTATTAATATACTTTTTAAAAACCCTATTCTGAGAAGCAAAACTCTTGAATTGTTAAAGTGTCTCAGTTTAATTTTTAAGAGGAGAAAGGAGCTACTGGGGACCCCACAGCCCACCCTCCTCCTACACAAACCCCACACCCGAGGCGGGATCCCCCATGACCCTCGCGTGGTCCCCGCACAATCTGGGGAGACGCGGGGCAGCGGGCGCGGAGCTGCCCAGAGAGAGCTCTGGGAACTGGGTGATAGTCGCCGCGCAGGGACGGGACGAGACACCCGGGTCCCGGCTGCCGGCCCAGCCCCACCGTGGGGCCAAAGGGACCAAGGGCCAAGCTGTCCCAAGGGAATTCGGGTCCCAGACCCCGGAGTCGCCGCGGGGAGACCCGGGTCCCATCACAGCCGGTTCCGGCCGGTTCCAACCTTCCCTGTCTTGGGAACCCTGGCCCGCACGCTCACCATTTCTTGCTTTCAGGTGACTCTCACGACCAGTGCGGGTCACAGCACAGGCGACAGAAGCTATGGCAGAGGCACCTGAACCCTCTGGGAAGGGAAAGCCAGGTTCCCAACCTCAGCTCGCCGCCTGGAGGAGAGCAAGGCCTTCGCCCTCCCAGATGGGCAGTTGGCAGGGCCCCGCCCAGCGCCCCTGATTGGACGAGGCGCCGGGCCCCGCCCCCTCAGCCGTGAATGACAGTAGAAGCCCTTGGTAACGGGGCTCTGAGAACCGGTTTGACAGGATCTAGCGATAGATTCTTTAAGCCAGACGTCTGTAACCTTTTTAGCACCAGAACCGGTTTCGTGGAAGACAGTTCTCCTACCGGAGCAGATAGTTTCGGGATGAAACTTCCACCTCAGATCATCAGGCATTTGATCCTCGTAAGGCAAACCCAACCTAGATCCTTCGCATGCGCAGCTCAGAATAGGGTTCGGGCTCCTATGACGCACTAATGCCTCTGCTGATCTGACAGGAAGCATAGCTCTGGCGATAATGCCCGCTGGCTCGCCCGCCAGCCGCTCACCTCCTGCTGTGCGGACTGGTTCTTACAGGCCATGGACCGGGGGTTGGGAACCCCCGTCATAGGGTACTGTTGAATAGAAACTTTAGCTTGTGCCGGGGAGTAGCTCATGCCTGTAACCCCACCACTTTGGGAAGGCAAGGCCGGCAGGGCAGATTGCTTCAGCCCAGGAACTTGAGACCAGCCTGGGTAACATAGCAAAACCCCGCCCCTACAAAAAATACAAAAATTAGTCGGGCATGGTGGTGCATGTTTGTAGTCCCAGCTACTTGGAAGGCTGAGATGACAGGATCGCCTGAGCCCAGAAAGGTCGAGGCCAAAGTGAGCTGTGATTTTACCAGCCTAGGTGTCAGAGTGAGACCCTGTCTCCGAAGGAAAAAAAAAGGGAATTGCAATAGAGTCGGCTAAATGAAAGACCAGAGTTTTATTTTTATTCAATTCTGCCTCCCTAAAAATTGGGAGGCTAGGTTTTGTTTTGCTTTGTTTTTGAGACGGAGTCTCGCTGTCGCCCATGCTGGACAGCAGTGGCGTAATCTCGGTTCACTGCGACCTCCGCCTCCTGGGTTCAAGCGATTCTCCTGCCTCAGCCTCCTGAGTAGCTGGGATTACAGTCGCGCCCCACCACGCCCGGCTAATTTTTGTATTTTAGTAGAGACAGGGTTTCATCATGTTGGTCAGGCTGGTCTCCTGACCTCATGATCCGCCCGCCTCGGCCTATGGAAGTGCTGGGATTACAGGCGTGAGCCACCGCACCCAGCCGAGAGTGGGGGTTTTAAAGGTAATTTGGTGAGCAGGAGGCTGGAAAATAGGGAATGCTGATTGGTCGTGAAAAGGATGTATCACAGGGAGTCTAAGCTGTCTTCTTGCACTGAGTCAGTTCTTGGCTAGCGGCCACTGGAGCAGGTGAGCCAGTTTATTGGTCTGTGTGATGCCAGCTAATCCATCAGAATGAAGGGTCTCAGAAATACCTGAAACACCAATCTTAGGTCTTACAACAATATTATCCACAGGAGCAAGTGGCAAGGTTGGGAATCTTGTGTCCTCTGGCCGCATATTTCCTGAACCATAATTTCTTTTTTTTTTTTTTTTTGAGATGGAGTCTCGCTCTGTCGCCCAGGCTGGAGTGCAGTGGCGCGATCTCGGCTCACTGCAAGCTCCGCCTCCCGGGTTCACGCCATTCTCCTGCCTCAGCCTCCCGAGTAGCTGGGACTACGGGCGCCCACAACCGCGCCCGGCTAATTTTTTGTATTTTTAGTAGAGACGGGGTTTCACCGTGGTCTCGATCTCCTGACCTTGTGATCCGCCCGCCTCGGCCTCCCAAAGTGCTGGGATTACAGGCGTGAGCCACCGCACCCGGCTCCTGAACCATAATTTCTAATCTTGTGGCTAATTTCTTAGTTTTACAAAGGCAATCTGGTTCCCAAGGAGATGATTTCTTTTGGGAAGCGGCAGTTAAAAGTTTTGCTTTAAAGCTAAACTAAACTCCTTCTAATATTAGTAAGACCTATAACCAGGAATGAACAGGGGTAGCTTGGAGGCTAAAGAAAACGTGGAGTTGCTTAGATCTGATCTCTTTCACTGTCATCATTTTCACTGTTATAATTCTTGCAAAGGAGTTTTCAGATGTAGAGTCATAATTTTAGCTCCTGGCAACATTTATGTTGGAATTTATATACAGCAACTAAATCACTGGAACAGGATAATTGGTTGAGGATTTACGAACTGTTCCATCAGGTAGAAGTGGCACTCTTTTGATTTAACTGAAAGCACTATTTCTTGAGCCATGGAAACTGAGTATAGCAATGATATGTGATCTAAAGAATGTTCCGGCCGGGCGCGGTGGCTCAAGCCTGTAATCCCAGCACTTTGGGAGGCCGAGACGGGCGGATCACGAGGTCAGGAGATCGAGACCATCCTGGCTAACACGGTGAAACCCCGTCTCTACTAAAAAATAGAAAAAAACTAGCCGGGCGAAGTGGCGGGCGCCTGTAGTCCCAGCTACTGGGGAGGCTGAGGCAGGAGAATGGCGGGAACCCGGGAGGCGGAGCTTGCAGTGAGCTGAGATCCGGCCACTGCACTCCAGCCTGGCGACAGAGCGAGACTCCGTCTCAAAAAAAAAACAAAAAAAAACAAAAAACACTCCGCTTCTTCTCTCTAGTGAAGTCCTGCCAGGCACCTTACTACTTCCACTGCCACTTTTTCCTCCTCCAAATGTGGATAAGCAATTACTTCCCTTATGGAAGACTGCAAAGATGAAAACATGGCTAGGTTGATGGGGTCACTCTTAGACAAGGTAGACTTATGTTATACTTTTTGCAAAGGTGACTTCAGATATGGAATCATAATTTTAGCTGCTGGCAGCAATGATGTTGGAATTCACATACAGACACTAAATGACCGGAAAAGGACAAGTCGTTGAAGGTTTACTAATTGTTCCCTCAAGTGGAAGTGCCATTCCCTATTGATTTAACTGACAGCATTATGTCCTCAGCCATGGACACTGAGTACAGCAATAATGTGATCTAAAGAACTTTCCACTCTGAGGGCCAGGTGCAGTGGCTCACGCCTGTAATCTCAACACTTTAGGAGGCCAAGGAAGGCAGATCACATAAGGTAAGGAGTTAAAGACCAAGCTGGCCAACACAGCGAAACCCTGTCTCTACTAAAATCACACAAATTAGCTGGGCGTGGGCTGGGCGCAGTAGCTCACGCCTGTAATCGCAGCACTTTGGGAGGCTGAGGTGGGCAGATCATCTGAGGTTGGGAGTTCAAGACCAGCCTGACCAACATGGAGAAACTCCGTCTCTATTAAAAATACAAAATTAGTTGGGTATGCTGGCGCATGCCTGTAATCCCAGGTACTCGGGAGGCTGAGGCAGGAGAATCGCTTGAACCTAGGAGGCGGAGGTTGCGGTGAGCCGAGATTGTGCCACTGCACTCCAAAAGCAAAGCTCCGTCTCAAAAAAAAAAAAAAAAAATTAGGCGGGTGTGGTGGTGCCCACCTGTAGTCCCACCTACTCAGGAAGCCAAGGCATGAGAATCACCTGAACCTGGGAGGTGGAGGCTGCAGTAAGCTGAGATCCCGCCACTGCACTCCAGCCTGGGTGACAGTGAGACTCTATCTTAAAAAACAAAACAAAAAAACAAAAACAAAACACAAAAAACAAAAGGCTGGGCGCAGTGGCTCATGCCTGTAATCCCCTCACTTTGGGAGGCTGAGGCAGGCAGATTATCTGAGGTCAGGAGTTCAAGACCAGCCTGGCCAACATGGTGAAACCCCATCTCTACTTAAAATACAAAAAATTAGCTGGGCATGATGGTATGCACCTGTAATCCCTGCTACTTGGGAGACTGAGGCAGGAGAATCGCTTGAACCCGGGAGGTGGAGGTTGCAGTGAGCCAGATCATGCCACTGCACTTCAGCCTGGGGTACAAAAGCGAGACGTCGTCTCAAAAAAAAAAAAAATACTTCCTACTCTACTTCTTCCCTCTGGTAATGTTCTGCCAGGTATATTGCTACTTCCACTGACACTTTTTCGTCCTCCAAAGGTAGCTAAGCAATTGTTATTTCCCTTATGGAAAACTGAATATAAATGGGAACATAGCTAGGCCAATGAGGTCACGCAGGGGCAAAGGAGACTTATGTTGTATAGCAAGTTTTCTTTTCAGTAGCTTAATTTTCACTTCTATTTGTTTAATTTTTTATTTTTTTGGAGACGGAGTCTCACCTGTCATCCAGACTGGAGTGCACTGGCGTGATCTCAGCTCACTGCAACCTCTACCTCCTGGATTCAAGCAATCCTCTCACCTCAGCCTCCTGAGTAGCTGGGACCACAGGCCCATGCCACCATAACTGGCTAATTTTTGTATTAGTTTGTAGACACAAATTCTCACTATGTGCCCAGGCTGGTCTTAAACTCCTGGGCTCCAGCGATCTGCCCACCTTGACCTCCCACACAGTGCTGGGATTGATTGCAGGTGTGAGCAACCACGCCCAGCTTTCATTTCTACTTTTTGATTATTTTAAAATTTTATTCGTTTATTTATTTTTCTTTTTTCTTTTCTTTTGGAGACGGAGTCTCGCTCTGTAGCCCAGGCTGGAGTGCAGTGGCGCGATCTCCACTCACTGCAAGCTCCGCCCTCTGGGTTCATGCCATTCTCCTGCCTCAGCCTCCAGAGTCGCTGGGACTACAGGCGCTCGCCACCGTGCCCGGCTAATTTTTTGTATTTTTTTTAGTAGAGACGGGGTTTCACAGTGTTAGCCAGGATGGTCTCGATTTCCTGACCTTGTGATCCACCCGTCTCGGCCTCCCAAAGTGCTGGGATTACAGGCGTGAGCTATTTATTTTTAGAGACAAGATCTTTCTACCTAGTCCAGGCTGGGGAACAGTGCAGCATTAAACTCCCACGCTAAAGTAATCCTTCTGACTTAGCTTCCTGACAAGCAGTGACCAGACACATAACATCACACCTGAATGTTTTACAAAATTAATAGTGCCTAAATATGGCAGGGCACGGTGGCTCATGCCTCTAACCCTAGCACTTTGGGAAGCCAAGGCAGGTGTGATCACCTGAGGTCTGGAGTTCGAGACCAACCTGGCCAACATGGCGAAACCTCGTCTCTACTAAATATACAAAAATTAGCTGGGCGTGGTGGTGGGCACCTGTAATCCTAGCTACTCAGGAGGCTGAGGCAGGAGAATCGCTTGAACCCAGGAGGCGGAAGTTGCAGTGAACCAAGATCACACCACTTCACTCCAGCCTGGGCAAAAGAGCAAAATTCCATCTTAAAAAACAAAAATTTAGCTGGGAGTGTGGCTCACGCCTGTAATCCCAACACTTTGGGAGGCCGAGGCAGGTAGGTCACAAGGTCAGGAGTTTGAGACCAGTCTGGCCAACATAGTGAAACCCCGTCTCTACTAAAAGTACAAACAAATCAGCCAGGTGTGGTGGCGGGCGCCTATAATCTCAGCTACTCGGGAGGCTGAGGCAGGAGAATTGCTTCAACCCACAAGGCAGAGGTTGCAGTGAGACGAGATTGTACCATTGCACTCCAGCCTGGGTGACAGAGCGAGATTCTGTCTCAAAAAAAAAAAAAAACCGAAAAAGAAACCGGCCGGGAGTGGTGGATCATGCCTGTAACACCAGCACTTTGGGAGGCCAAGGCAGGCAGATCACAAGGTCAACAGATCACGACCATCCCAGCCAACATGGTAAAATGCCATCTCTACTAAAAATATAAAAATTAGCCAGGCGTGGTGGTGCGTGCCCATAGTCCCAGCTACTCAGGAAGCTGAGGCAAGAGAATCCCTTGAACCAGGGAGGTGGAGGTTGCAGTGAGCCGAGATCACGCCACTGCACTCCAGCCTGGTGACAGAGCAAGACTCCATCTCAAAAAAATAAAAATAAAAGTATAAAATTCAGCCAGGCATGGTGGCACACGCCTGTAGTCCCAGCTACTCAGAAGGCTGAGGCAGAATTGCTTGAACCCAGGAGGTGGATGTTGCAGTGAGTCAAGATCACGCCACTGCACTCCAACCTGGGCGATAAGAGCGAGACTCTGTCTCAAAAAGAAGAAATAAATTCCACATACCAAACTAGTCCCAGGAATAAATATGCAATTTATTAAACAAGAAAACAATAATAGCCTAACACAATAGCCAAAAAAGTTAAAATTTCAGAAATATTTGTTTTCCCATGAAAACTAGATAGCAGTTATGGTGGCTCATGCCTGTAATTTCAGCACTCTGGGAGGCCAAGGCAGGACTGTTTGAACCTAGGAGTTCCAGAGTACCGTGGGCAACACAGGGAGACCAGGTCTCTACAAGAAAAATTAAGAAATTAGGTGGGTGTGGCCAGGCGCGGTGGTTCATGCCTGTAATCCCAGCACTTTGGGAGGCCAAGGCAGGTAGATCACAAGGTAAGGAGTTTGAGACCAGTCTGGCCAATATGGTGAAACCCCATCTCTACTAAAAATGCAAAAGTAAACGGGCGTGGTGACGCATGCCTGTAATCCCAGCCGAGACCATGCCACTGCACTCCAGCCTGGGCGACAGAGCGAGGCTCCGTCTCAAAAAAAAAAAAAAAAAAAAAAAAGAAATTAGATGGGTGTGGTGGCTCACACTTGTAGTCCCAGCTATTCGGGAGGCTGAGATGGGAGGATCCCATGGGCCTGGGAGATGTAGGCTGCAGTGAGCAGTGATCAAGCCACTGCACTCCAGCCTAAGTGACAGATGGAGACTGTCTCAAACAAAACAAACTAGGCAAAAAAGCTAAGGATAGCACCTTTGAATTTGTCTCTAAATTGTCATTCAAAGTCTTGGGCCCCCACTAAAGGAATTCCCTGGTAATTAGACACTAGATAAAGCAGAAGTGACGACTGTACTCTAATTATCCTCCTTTGTTTTAGGTTTCTTCCTGAAGGACTTGAAGGCACTTCCTCTACCCAGGTAACGTTTTTCTGCTGACCCCCAAATTTTAAACAAAGTTGTTCTTCCCTAACCAATTGCAAATCAGGAAATCTTTAAATCTACCTATGACCTGTAAGCCCCAGCTTTAAAATATCCCACCCTTTCAAGTATAAACCAATGAGTAATCTCCATGTATTCATTTGTTATTTTGTGTATAGCAGCTACAGTCCTAAAACTTACTCCTGCTTCTAAAAATCCCTGCCTGCAATCCAGTTGGGGAGGTCAGGATTTAAGACTATACCTGTGTGGTCCTCCTTGATTGGAACCCTGCAATAAAAGACTTTTTCCACATGACTTCAAACCCCAGTGTAAATGCCTTGCTTTCCAGGGCAAGGCAACTGGATCACAGTTCTGTCCTCCACCCCCGGGGCTCTGGTCGCGGCTGGAAATAGGCTTTCTCCCACATCTTTCTCACTTTCATGTAGGAAATAAGTAGTTTCCTTCTTTAAAATCAAAACTGTTTTATCCTCAGGATATATACCTTCACAGATAGCATAAAGTTAACTTTTCAGAATGTTTATCAGCCAGGTAGAGTAGCTCACAGCTGTAATCCTAGCACTTTTGGATACTAAGGTGGGAGGACTGCTCACAGCTAGTGTTCACAACCAGCCTGAGCAATGGAATGAGAACCTGTCTCTATGAAAGGAATAAAAAATGAGCTAAGAATGGTGGTACCTGTCTGTAGTCATAGCTCCTCAGAAGGCTAAGGCAGGAGGATCATTTGAGCCCAAGAGTTCAAGGCTACAGGGAACTATGATTGTACCACTGCACTTCAACCTGGGTGACAAAGGGATACCGTCTCCCAAAACACACCCACCCACACACACACACACACACACACAGACAAATACATATATAAATATATGTATATAAATATCCTATATATTTTACTTATGCATTTTAAATAGCTATGTTTAAATATATATGCATATTTATATACAAAATGTAAATATGTATATTTCACTTTATTTACTTTTTTTTTTTTTTTTTGAGACGGAGTCTCACGCTGTCACCCAGGCTGGAGTGCAGTGGCCGGATCTCAGCTCACTGCAAGCTCCGCCTCCCGGGTTCACGCCATTCTCCTGCCTCAGCCTCCCGAGTAGCTGGGACTACAGGCGCCCGCCACCTCACCAGGCTAATTTTTTGTATTTTTTAGTAGAGACGGGGTTTCACCGTGTTAACCAGCATGGTCTCGATCTCCTGACCTCGTGATCCGCCCATCTCAGCCTCCCAAAGTGCTGGGATTACAGGCTTGAGCCACCGCACCCGGCCTATTTACTTATTTTTTGAGACGGAGTTTCACTCTTGTTGCCCAGGCTAGAGTGCAATGGCGCAATCTCAGCTCACCGCAACCTCTGCCTCCCAGGTTGAAGTGATTCTCATGCCTCAGCCTCCCAAGCAGCTGGGATTACAGGCACCTGCCATGCCTGGCTAATTTTGTATTTTTAGTAGAGATGGGGTTTCTCCATGTTGGTCAGGCTGGTCTTGAACTCTTGACCTCAGGTGATCTGCCCACCTCCGCCTCCCAAAGTGCTGGGATTACAGGTGTGAGTCACTGTACCTGGCCTATTTTATTTTATTATGTAATGAAGTCTCACCATGTTGCCCAAGCTGGTCTTGACCTCTTCAGCTTAAGCAGCTTCAGCCTGCCTTGGCTTCCCAAAATGCTGAGATTACAGGTGTCTCTGCAGTGAGTCCTTCCTTGCATTTGAAGTTCTGAGGCCCATCTAAGGACTTTACCATATTGCTTACATCCACAGAGTTTCTAGCCAGCGTGAGTCCTTACATGCTTATGAAGGGCTGAGGCAGATCTAAAGGCTTTCCCACATTGCTTACACTCATAGGGTTTCTCTCCAGTGTGAATCTTTTCATGATAGAGAAAAGAGTTGGAAGAAATGAAGGCTTTTCCACATTGTTTACATTTATAAGGTTTCTCTCCAGTGTGAGTCCTTTTATGATAGCGAATGGAATTGGAAGAAATGAAGGCTTTTCCACATTGCTTACACTCATAGGGTTTCTCTCCTGTGTGAGTCCTTTCATGCATTTTAAGTTGTGAGGCAACTCTAAAGGCTTTCCCACATTGCTTACATCCATAGGGTTTCTCTCCTGTGTGAGTTCGTATGTGCTTTTGAAGGATTGAGGCAGATCGGAAAGCTTTCCCACATTGCTCACACTCATAGGGTTTCTCTCCAGTGTGAGTCCTTTCATGATAGTGAAAGGAGTTAGAAGAAGTGAAGGTTTTCCCACATCGTTTACATTCAAAGGGTTTCTCTCCAGTGTGTGTCCTTTCATGGATTCGAAGATCCTTGACAAAACTGAAGGCTTTCTCACATTTCTTACATTCATAAGGTTTCTCTCCAGTGTGAGTCTTTTCATGATAGCGAAAGGAAGTGGAAGAAATAAAGCCCTTACCACACAGCTTACACTCATAGGGTTTCTCTCCAGTGTGTTTTCTTTCATGTACTCGCAGGTACTTGACAGATCTGAAGGCTTTCCTACATTGTGTACACTCATAGGGTTTCTCTCCACTGTGAGTCCTTTCATGATACTGAAAGGAACTGGGACAATTGAAAGCTTTACCACATTGTGTGCATTTATAGCGTTTCTCTCCAGTGTGACTTTTCTCGTGTCTTTTTAACGAACTGGGAGAAAAAAAGGCTTTCCCACATATGTTACAGTTATGAGGTCTCTCTCCAGTGTGCATTCTCATGTGTGTTTGAAAGCTTATAAGATAAGATAATGCTTTCCCACATTGCTTACATTCATAGGGTTTTTTTGCAGAGTGGATTCTTTCATGTCTACGAACAGAACTGGGAAACCTGAATGCTTTCCCACATTCCTTACATTCATAACGCTTTTCCCCAGTGTGAGTTCTTCCATGTATTGAAAGGCTACTGGAATAACTAAAGGCTTTCAGGTGCCTATTAAGAGATGAAAGACCCATGCCGATTTCTCCACACACACTGCTTTCATGTGATTTTACTCCAGGAGTTTTCTTCTTCAGTGTGTCATCTGGAACCTGCGTCAAAACTTCTCCATGCTGATGACTTTCTTCACTTTCAGAGAGTCTCTCTTTTGTAAGTCTTCTGTGAACAATGAAAAGCACATTATAATGGGTTTATCACTAATTTTAATTCATTTGCAAGTATTGCACTTGCATTTTTAACAGTGCCCAGTTAGCCAGGCGCAGTGGCTCACGCCTGTAATCCCAGCACTTTGGGAGGCCAAGGCGGGCAGATCACTGGAGGTTGGGAGTTCGAGACCACCCTGACCAACATGGAGAAACCCCGTCTCTACTAAAAATTAAAAATACAAAATCAGGCCGGGCGCGGTGGCTCAAGCCTGTAATCCCAGCACTTTGGGAGGCCGAGACGGGCGGATCACGAGGTCAGAAGATCGAGACCATCCTGGCTAACACGGTGAAACCCCGTCTCTACTAAAAAATACAAAAAACTAGCTGGGTGAGGTGGCGGGCACCTGCAGTCCCAGCTACTCGGGAGGCTGAGGCAGGAGAATGGCGTAAACCCGGGAGGCGGAGCTTGCAGTGAGCTGAGATCCGGCCACTGCACTCCAGCCCGGGCCACAGAGCAAGACTCCGTCTCAAAAAAAACAAAAACTAAATAAATAAATAAATAAATAATAATAATAAAAAATACCGTGCCCAGCAAAATGTAGGTTTTCTGTCCTGTCTGAACATGAATGGAGCACATGTTATAAAAGATGGCCCAGCCATATCTCTTATCAAAAAAGATAATATTGATACAGGAATTTTAAATGCTTTATTTTCATTATTATTATTTTTTTTGAGACCAGGTCTCACTCTGTTGCCAGGCTGGAGTGCAGTGGCGTGATCTCGGCTCACTGCAACCTCCGCCTCCCAGGTTCAAGCGATCCTCCTGCCTCAGCCTCCCAAGAGACTACAGGCACACACCACCATGCCCAGCTAATTTTTTGTATTTTTAGTAGAGATGGGGTTTCATCATGATGGCCAGGATGGTCTTGATCTCTTGACCTCATGATCCACCTACCTCAGCCTTCCAAAGTGCTGGGATTTCAGGTGTCAGCCACCATGTCCGGCTTTTAAATGCTATTTTAAAGTAAATTATTTTGTAAATACTGTCTTTGTTTGTTTTTGAGTCAGGGTCTCACCCTGTGGCCCAGGCTGCCCTCCAGTGATGCCATCATGAATCAGTGCAACTTCAGACTCCCAGGTTCAAGTGATCTTCCTTCCTGACCTCCAAAAGGGCTGGATTATACATATAAGCCATGTCACACTTTATATGTTTCTAAGGAAGCTTTTCTAAGAATAAATACATTGGAACTAGGTTTATTTCTTATGCTTGCTTCTTTTTAACATTTTCTTCCATTCTAAGATCATCTACAGAGACATTATTTTCTCTTGTAAGTGCCAGTTACCTTAGGTTTCTCCTAGGATTTTGGTGCTCATCTTCAATGTACTGGTTGTTCCACTTTTTTCCTAAAATGCGAACCCAGAAAAAGTCCTGAATTAGTATAAAATTATAAAAAAGGTTACTTGATTCTATGTCCATGGCTCATTGCACCTGTGCCTTATTTATTCAAAGTATTCCCTGACCATATTCCAAATCACTCAACAGCACTGATGAGCTAGAAACACCTGTTCTTTAATTCACTAAGGGAAGTAATACTGTCATTCTTACCTATGGAGGCCAGGTTCCTCAAGGTTTCCTGCATCACTTCCCTGTAGAGATTTTTCTGGGAAGGATCCAGCAAAGCCCACTCCTCCTGGGTGAAGTTCACAGCCACATCCTCAAAGGCCACCGAATCCTGAAATACCCCACATGTAGACAGGAGGATGAGTGAGGCTGACAGCACTGGGTTCCTACACCCTGTTCCTAGGAAGTTCTCAGGATGCTACGGCGTGTGGACTCCAAACATTTATTCCATGACTTGGTCATCAGACCCCTTACTCTCCATCTACACTCATTTTTTTACAGAAAACAATTTTGATGCTAGAATTGAACTCTGGATGGGGTAAAGCAACAGCAGAATAGGAAAATGTGTGTTTCTGGTGAGTCCAGGGAGAAAGGCGTGCTGCCTGGACTGCCCTTAATGTCTGAAGTATGGATCTGCAGCACCTGTCATAACAAACTCCTTTGAATTCATGAGCAAAACAAAGTTAACATTAGCAGCCCTAAGGCTGCATATTCTTGAAAATGCCTGTTCACAAAGTTTAACCTTTGTGATGACTAGAAAGTGGGTTTTGTTCTGATTCCAGTAGCAGAAGCCAAAAACAAAAAAAAAATGGATTTTGCAAGGGGCTTTATTTTATTTTATTTTTTTTTTTTGAGACGGAGTCTCGCTGTGTCTCCCAGGCTGGAGTGCAGTGGCGTGATCTCGGCTCACTGCAAGCTCCGCCTCCCGGGTTCACGCCATTCTCCTGTCTCAGCCTCCCAAGTAGCTGAGACTACAGGCGCCCGCCACCACGCGCGGCTAGTTTTTTGTATTTTTAGTAGAGATGGGGTTTCACCATGTTAGCCAGGATAGTCTCGATCTCCTGACCTCGTGATCCACCCGCCTCAGCCTCCCAAAGTGCTGGGATTACAGGCTTGAGCCACCGCGCCCGGCCTGCAAGGGGCTTTATTAATCCAACTGATAAGAGAGTCTGGCTGGGCATGGTGGCTCACACCTATAAATCCCAGTACCTTGGGAGGCGAAGGTGGGCGGATCACCTGAGGTCAGGAGTTTGAGACCAACCTGGCCAACATGGCAAAACCCCATCTCTACTAAAAATAATAAAATTAGCCAGGTGTAGTGATGGGCTCTTGTAATTCCAGCTACTTGGGAGGCTGAAGCAGGAGAATCACTTGAACCCAGGAGGCAGAGGTTGCAGTGAGCCAAAAACGTGCCACCGCACTCCAGCCTGGGTGACAGAGCCAACTCTGTCGGTTAAAAAAAAAAAAAAAAAAAGGCCGGGCGCGGTGGCTCAAGCCTGTAATCCCAGCACTTTGGGAGGCCGAGACGGGCGGATTACGAGGTCAGGAGATCGAGACCATCCTGGCTAACACGGTGAAACCCCGTCTCTACTGAAAAATACAAAAAACTAGCCGGGCGAAGTGGCGGGCGCCTGTAGTCCCAGCTACTTGGGAGGCTGAGGCAGGAGAATGGCGTGAACCCGGGAGGCGGAGCTTGCAGTGAGCTGAGATCCGGCCACTGCACTCCAGCCTGGGCAACAGAGCATGACTCCGTCTCAAAAAAAAAAAAAAAAAAAAAAAAAATCTAATTGATAAGAGAGTCATAACTAAAACAAAAACTCATGAACAGAAACCTTTCTGGGAAACTGTACGTGAATAGAAAAACCTAAACTGGGCTTGGCACAGTGGCTCATGCCTGTAATTCCAGCACTTTGGGAGGTCAAGGCAGGTGGATCACCTGAGGTCAGGAGTTCAAGACCAGCCTGATCAATATGGTGAAACCCCGTCTCTACTAATAGATAATCCCAAGTGTTGGTAAACCACAAAAATAAAGACACACACATGAAAGGCTAGATGGTTGATCCGTACATACACTCTACTGGCATTATCTTTTACATTGGAATTTATCCATAATCTACAACCCAGTGACCTTTCCCCCAACATGTGAGAAATTTATGTTGCATTTTCATATGGCAAAAAAAAAAAAAAACCAACCATGACATTGTCACCAAGGTCAAAAACTAAACTGTAAACCCAAAACCCATTAAGTAGTGAAATGCATAAGTAAACTGGGCGACCCATGACTCAACACAGTGGCATGTTTGCAACAGAATGAGGCAAAAAGTCAGAAACAAACCCTTTTGGTATAACATGAAAGGTACATTAATTGCAACACCAAGTTACTGGAAACTCCAAACAGCCAAAATTCTACTTTGTGATAATAGAAAATATGGCAGGCCGGGCGAGGTGGCTCATGCCTGTAATCCCAGCACTTTAGGAGGTGGACGTGGGTGGATCATCTGAGATCAGGAGTTCGAGACCAGCCTGGCCAACCTGGTGAAACCCCGTCTCTACTAAAAATACAAAAATCAGCTGGGCTTGGTGGTGGGCGCTTGTGATCCCAGCTACGCGGGAGGCTGAGGCAGGAGAATCACTTGAACCTGTGAGGTGGAGATTGCAGTGAGCCAAGATCACACACTGCACTCCAGCCTAGGCGACAGAGCAAGACTGTCTCAAAAAAAAAGGCTGGGCGCAGTGGCTCAGCACTTTGGGAGGCTGAGGTGGGTGGATCACGAAGCACAGAGTCAGGAGTTCGAGACCAGCCTGGCCAATATGGTGAAACCCCGTCTCCACAAAAATACAAAAAGTAGCTGGGCGTGGTGGCAGGCACCTGCAGCCCAGCTACTCAGGAAGCTGAGGCAGGAGAATCACTTGAACCCAGCAGGCAGACGTTGCAGTGAGCTGAAATCATGCCACTGCACTCCAGCCTGGGTGACAGAGGGAGCTCCATCTCAAAAGAAAGAAAGAAAGAAAGAAAGAACAAAGATAATGCAGCTACAAAGAATAACAAAAAGAAGGCTGGGTGAGGTGGCTCATGTGTGTAATTCCAGCACTTTGGGAGATGGATCACCTAAGGTCAGGAGTTCAAGAACAGCCCAGCCAAAGTGGTAAAACCCCATCTCTACTAAAAATACAAAAATTAGCCAGGCGTGGTGGCAGGTGTCTGTAATCCCAGCTACTTGGGAGGCTGAGGAAGGAGAACCGCTTGGACCTGGTAGATAGAAGTTGTAGTGAGCAGAGATGGTGCCACTGCACTCCAGCCTGAGTGACAGAGCGAGACTCCCTCTCAGAAAAAAAAAAAAGAAAAATAATAATAATAACAGGCCAGGCACAGTGGTTCACGCCTGTAATCCCAGCACTTTGGGAAGCCAAGGCAGTTGGAGCATGAGGTCAGGAGTTCAAGATCAGCTTGGCTAACCTAGTGAAACCCCGTCTCTACTAAAAATACAAAAATTAGCCAGGCGTGGTGGCACATGCCTATAATCCCAGCTACTCGGGAGGCCGAGGCAGGAGAATCGCTTGAACCCAGGAGGTGGAGGTTGCAGTGAGCTGAGATCACGCCATTGCACCCCAGCTTGGGCAACAAGAGTGAAACTCTGACTCAAAAAAAAAAAAAAAAAAAGGAAAAAAAAGAATAACCAACAGAATCAAAATTTTGACCACCTTTGTGTGTCACAGTTAAGTGACATCAAAGAAACACGCCAGAACTGCCCAAGGACTATTCATTTTCCTGGGTGGTGTTCCTGAGTATTTATGTTCTTACTGACATGGCATCCAATTTTAAAACATCCAATTTTGGCCAGGTGCGGTGGCTCATGCCTGTAATCCCAGCACTGTGGGAGGCCAAAGCAGGCAGATCACCTGCGATCAGGAGTTTGAGACCAGCCTGGCCAACATGGTGAAACGCTGTCTCTACTAAAAATACAAAAATTAGCCAGGTATGGTGGCGTGCATCTGTAGTCCCAGCTACTTGGGAGGCTGAAGCAGGATAATCGCTTGAACCCGGGAGGCGGAGGTTGCAGTGAGCCAAGATTGGGCCACTGCACTCCAGCCTGGGCGACAGAAAGAGACTCTGTCTCAAAAATAAATAAATAAATAAATAAATAAATAAATAAATAAATAAGAAGCAATTAAACTGAACTGGCTATAGAACACTAAGACCCTCCACAAGCATACTGAAGTCAAATTCAAATCCAATTCACATAAATTTCTAATCTGTGGCCTGAGGAAACAATATCACTAAAGATTAATTTATAGGGAAATGAAATTTAGGCTTAACCAGGCAATTAATCTCTGATTACATAACCAAAAGTTTCACCTGTACAGACTGTGAAAATAGGTGATTCAAACATTTAAGCTGCTGGAACTCTAAATTATCTTGAGGTTTAAAGGAATGCGATTCTAGGGTTGAGACACCTGACAGGCAGTGGTAACAGAGCCAGCCGGAGAAGGGTCCATTCCCTGATTACAGATTAGCTTTCTTTCTTACCTATATTGTTTTGTAACACATTTTAAATGACTGAAGCAAGTCATGAAAGACCCCTTCCCTCTTAAGGATTGATTTCATTATAGACTAACTTCCCTCTTACTTTTCTCACACAAAGACTCCATGGCCATCACATCTTCTGAAGCTGGAAATGTTAAATTCACTTTTTTAAATACGAAAAGAAATGAAAACCTCTTGCAAAGAAAATTTTTAAAGGCCTGGGGCGGGCACGGTGGCTCACGCCTGTAATCTGATACAGGACAATCCCTTATACCCGGGAGGCAGAGGTTGCAGTGAGCCGGAGATTGCGCCACTACCCTCCAGCCTGGGGCAACAGGGCGAGACTCCGTCTCAAAAAAATAAAATCTGGTAAAACAAAAACAGGTCTCTGGGGAAGGGAGCAGGGACTGGGATGGAATCACGTGGCAGAGACCAGCCTAGCCAATATCATGAAACTCCGTCTCTACTAAAACTACAAAAATTGGCCGGGCGCGGTGGCTCACGCCTGTAATCCCAGTACCTTGGGAGACCGAGGTGGGCGGATCACAAGGTCACGAGGAGTTCGAGACCAGCCTGGCCAATATGGTGAAACCCGTCTCTACTGAAAATACAAAAATTAGCTGGGCGTGGTGGCTGGCGCCTGTATCCCAGCTACTCGGGAGGCTGAGGCAGGAGAATCGCTTGAACCCGGGAGGTGGAGGTTGCAGTGAGCCGAGATGGCGCCACTGCACTTCAGCCTGGGGCGACAGAGCGAGACTCCGTCTCAAAAAAATAAAATCTGGTAAACAAAAACAGGTCTTCTGGGGAAGGGAGCAGGGACTGGGATGGAGTCACGCGGCAGATAACAGCCCTCCTTCCTACAGCCTCCAAATTTTAGACAAAGCTTCACACACTCTCCATCCACCGCCACCTACAGAATCCCTCCACCACCTGTGCCTTCTAACCCCGCCTCCATGTGTCCCGCCTTTCGGCCAAAGGAACTTACACCTTCCCGGCACTGATTCATCATTCTCCTGCAATTCCTGTCTCCCTGAAATGAATAAAACCAAACTGTCATGAGCTGCCTCGGGACCGCTTACTCCGGGCTTCGTGGGGTTGTGTTTCCCTCGGCCGAGGTCTCTCCTATTCGGCTCAGAATAAACTTATTCTACACGGTTTGGGTTTTTCCGTTACCAAACCACAAGCCAGGACTGGGAGTTTCTCATTCATTAATCGCTGTTTGCTAAAATAAACTCTCATTTTTTAACAGTGCCTCCGTTTAATTTTTAACTGGAGAAAAAAAGGAACTGGGGACCCCACAGGCCACCGCTCCTCCCACACGAACCCCACACCCGAGGCGGGATCCCCCCATGACCCTTCCGTGGTCCCTGAACCACGGGAGACGCGGGGCTGCGGGCGCGGAGCTGCTCAGAGAGGGAGCCGGGGCCGGGGCTGGGACCGCAGTTGCCGCGCAGGAACCTGACAGGACGCCCGGGGTCCCGGCTGCCGACCCAGCCCCACCCAGCGGCCGAGGGGACGGAGGACCGAGCTGCGCCAGGGGGACTGTGTCCGGACCCCAGCGTCGCTGCAGGGAGGCCTGGGCCCCGCCACAGCGGGTTCCTCTCGGTTCCACCCAGCCCCTCCTTTCGCCTTGGGACCCCCCATCCCAGCGTGCTCACCATTTCCGGGCTTCGAGGTATCCCGGCGTCCTCTCTAAAGGTCCCGCGAATAGTGCAGCTCACCTTGCAGTCGACAGAGCAACAGCAGCTACGGCGGAAGTAACTGGTCCCTCTCAGAGCAGGAAAGACCCATACCTTAACAGGCGCGAACAGCTCTCGGAGTGAAGAGAGCGGGAATGCAATCTCCCCTTCCCTGGAGGACAGTGGCAGGGCCCCGCCCTAGCGCCCCTGATTGGATAGGGGTCTAGACTCCGCCCCCTTCCCTGAGTGACAGCAGAAGCCCTGGCTAACCTGGCGCTGCAGAGCCAAAGTGACCGGTTCTGGCCACACTTTCCAAGGTCAGCTCGGTACCTCCCTCCCACCTTTACTTTGAATATTTGCCTTCGGCTGGCCCGACGCGGTGGCTCACTCCTGTAATCCCAGCACTTTGGGAGGCCGAGGCGGGCGGATCACAAGGTCAGGAGATCGAGACCATCCTGGCTAACATGGTGAAACCCCCATCTCTACTAAAAATACAAAAAAAAATTAGCCGGGCGTGGTGGCGAGCGCCTGTAGTCCCAGCTACTCGGGAGGCTGAGGCAGGAGAATGGCGTGAACCTGGGAGGCAGAGCTTGCAGTGAGCCAAGATCGCACCACTGTACTCGCGCCTGGGCGACTGAGTGAGACTCTGTCTCAAAAAAAAAAAAAAAAAAAAAAAAAGATAAAATAAAATATTTGTCTTCGACCAAACTTGCTGCGAATTGCTAGAAGGGGCACTGTCGTCTTCCTCACTCCGTGAGCTGTCCCTGCTCTCCTGGCTGATCCCTGTCTTTATTATTTAAAAATTTTAAAAGTGGCCGGTAGCCGGGCACAGTGGCTCACGCCTGTAATCCCAGCACTTTGGGAGGCCGAGGCAGGTGGATCACCTGAGGTCGGGAGTTCAAGACCAGCCTGACCAACATGGAGAAATCCTGTCTCTACTAAAAATACAAAATTAGCCGGGGTGGTGGCGCATGCCTGTAATCCCAGCTACTGGGGAGGCTGAGGCAGGAGAATCGCTTGAACCTGGGAGGCGGAGGTTGCGGTGAGCCGAGATCGCGCCATTGCACTCCAGCCTGGGCAAAAAGAGCGAAACTCTGTCTCAAAAAAAAAAAAAAAAAAAAAAAAAGTGGCTGGGTGTGAGGAGACCAGGTCTCTACTAAAAAGATAAAGATAAGTAAATAGATTAGGGCCAGGCATGGTGGCTCACGCCTGTAATCACATCACTTTGGGAGGCCGAGGCGGGTGGATCACTTGAGGTCAGGAGTTCGAGACCAGCCTGGCCAACATGAAGAAACCCCATTTCTACTAAAAGTACAAAAATTAGCCAGGTTTGGTGGCTGGCTAATTTTCTAGCCAAGCAGCCTCTTCCTTTCTCACTCTGCTAAGCTGTCTTGCTACTAAACCTAATTTACTGACCTCAGGTTGCTATATAATCTTCTTTTTTATAGCTGGGTGGGTCTTCATTCTGAAGGTTCCCATGTATACATGTTAAATACATTTGCATGCCTTCTTTTCTATTAATCAATCTGCCTCAGATCAATTAGTTTTCAGCAAACCTTTAGGACACCAAGAGTCTATGACCCCCACAAAGCCATCCCCTTGTCTCAGGGCAGGAGGGGAAACAGGTCAAGCATGCCTGTTCCAGGAGGGAGAGACAGATATCCTGCAGTGGGGCAGGAATTGGGATGAGGCATGGCCAAGGCTTCCTCACATACACCCATCTTCTCCTCACAGTGTGGAAACTCTCCCTCCTCTCCACACCTTCGTTTTCATTAGCAGGAAACTCTCACCTGGAGTCGGTTTCATCTTATTACCGGAAAGGGGTACCAATCTAGACCCCAAAAGAGAGTTCTTGGATCTCATGCAAGAACTAATTCAGGGTGAGTCCATAAAGTAAAAGCAAGTTTATTAGAGAAGTAAAACAAAAGAATGGCTACTCCATAGGCAGAGCAGCAGCATGGTCTGCTTGACAGAGTATATTTATAGTTATTTCCTGATTATGTGCTAAACAAGGGGTGGATTATTCATGAGTGTTCTGGAAAAGGGGCAGACAATTCCCAGAACTGAAGGTTCCTACCCCTTGTTATACCACATAGGGTAACATCTGGACATTGCCATGGTATTTGTAAAGTGTCATGGCACTGGCGGGAGTGTCTGTTAGCATGTTAATGCATTATAATTAGTGTATAATAAGCAGTGAGGACCACACGAGGTCACTTTCTTTTCTTTTCTTTTCTTTTCTTTTTTTTTTTTTTTTGAGACAGTTTCACTCCCTCACCCAGGCTGGAGTGCAGCAGCACAATCATAGCTCACTGCAGCCTCTCTGCCTTCCTGCAGCCTCTGCCTCCCGGGCTCAAGCAATCCTCCCAGCTCAGCCTCCCGAGTAGCTGAGACTACAGGCGCAGGCCATGACAACCAGCTAATTTTTGTATTTTTTGTAGAGATGGGGTATCACCGTGTTGCCCAGGGTGGCAGAGGTCACTTTCGTCGCCATCTTGGTTTTGGTGGGCATTCTGTTTTATCAGTGGGGTCTTTATGACCTGTATCTTGTGATACCAGTCCTGCCATCCTCCTAGCTCATCCTGTGACTAAGAATGCCTAACCACCTGCAAGTGCAGCCCAGTAGGTCTCACCTTTATTTTACCCAGCCTCTATTCAAGATGTCAGGCCTCTGAGCCCAAGTCAAGCCATCGCATCCCCTGTGACTTGCACGTATACACCCAGATGGCCTGAAGTAACTGAAGAATCACAAAAGAAGTGAAAATGCCCTGCCCCACCTTAACTGATGACATTCCACCACAAAAGAAGTGAAAATGGCCGGTCCTTGCCTTAAGTAATGACATTACCTTGTGAAATTCCCTTTCGTGGCTCATCCTGGCTCAAAAAGCTCCCCCCCAGCACCTTGTGACCCCCACTCCTGCCTGCCAGAGAACAACCCCCCTTTGACTGTAATTTTCCCTTTACCTACCCAAATCCTATAAAACGGTCCCATCCTTATCTGCCTTCCCTGACTCTCTTTTCGGACTCAGCCCATCTGCGCCCAGGTGATTAAAAAGCTTTATTGCTCACACAAAGCCTATTTGGTGGTCTCTTCACACGGAGGCTCATAACACAAGATGAATTCACTCCGGTTCAAACACTCTGACATTCTGACTTTATAAATATAGTCAACTTTAGAAACCCTTTGTTCATAACACAACCTAATTTGTTCTCTGAGCCTGACCTTCACAGATTTTCTTCATATATATAAATTACAGTCTGTCCCCAGCGACCCTGTGCATGCCAAAACCAAAACACTGCCCAGAAAATAGCTCCAGGCTTCAGAGGTACAACCCCAGATAGGACAGAATCCACAAACGCATCTGCACGTTGGTCTTCTGCCTTCCAGGTCTCTGCAACTTCCCAGAATCCACACACCTTCTGGAGCTGGAGGCCACCTTCAAGGAGGGTCCGGCTTCCGCGGAAGCCCCCAGGGGAGCTCCCTTTCCCTCCTTTTGCAAACTCCAGACCGGTCTCAGCGGGGCGTCATTGGCCTCGGGCTCTGCTGCCCCCTGCAGGTTATTTAACCGCTTCTCACCCCGTTATTCAGTTGCTAGAGACAAACACCCTCAATCCCAGTTTGTAAGACACCAGCAGCGTCTCTGCTTTCCTCCTGTGGTGTTTTTTGTTTGTTTGTTTGTTTTGAGACTGAGTCTCGCTCAGTCCCCCAGGCAGGAGTGCAGTGGCGCGATCTCGGCTCACTGCAAGCTGCGCCTTCCGGGTTCACGCCATTCTCCAGCCTCTGCCTCCGGAGTAGCTGGGACTACAGGCGCCCGCCACCAAGCCCGGCTAATTTTTTTGTATTTTTTTTTTTAGTAGAGACAGGGTTTCACCGTGTTGGCCAGGATGGTCTCGATCTCCGTCTCGATCTCCGCCCGCCTCGGCCTCCCAAAGTGCTGGAATTACAGGCTTAAGCCACCGCGCCCGGCCTCCTGTGTGTTATGTATGACATAAGGAAAAACAGGCTGGGTGCGGTGGCTCATGCCTGTAATCCCAGCACTTTGGGAGGCCGAGGCAGGCAGATCACTTGAGGTCAAGAGCTGGAGACTAGCCTGGGCAATATGGTGAAACCATGTATTAAAAATACAAAAAAAAAAAAAAAAAAAAAAAAAAAATGGCCGAGCGCAGTGGCTGACGCCTGTAATCCCAGCACTTTGGGAGGCCAAAGTGGGCAGATCACGAGGTCAGGAGTTCGAGACCAGCAGCCTGGCCAACATAGTGAAACCTTGTCTCTACTAAAAATACAAAAAATTAGCTAGGCGTGGTGGCAAGCGCCTGTAGTCCCAGCTACTTGGGGAGCTGAGGAAGGAGAATCGCTTGAACCCGGAAGGCAGAGATTGTGGTGAGCCGAGATCGCGTCACTGCACTCCAGCCTGGGCAACAGGAGTGAAACTCCGTCTCAAAAACAAAAAACAAAAAACAAAACAAAAAAATTTGCCAGGTGAATAGCTTGAACCTGAGAGGTGGAGGTTGCAGTGAACCGAGATGGCACCACTGCACTCCATCCTGGGTGACAGAAGGAGACTCCATCAGAAAGAAAAGAAAGGAAGGAAAAAGGAAGGGAAGGGAAAGGGAAGGAAGGGCAGGGGAGAGGAGGGGACGGTAGGGGAGGAAAGGGGGTCGGAAGGGGTGTGCAGCCCAGGAGGAGAATGAAGGGGGCCAGGGAGGCTTAGTCAGTGGGTGGTGGGTATGTGGGTGTGTGCCCTGTCAGCCTCGCATTGTGCAAAAGATCAGAATTCGGTTGTGAGTTTATGAAAATGAAAAGCAGGGAATGGCCATTCTGGAAAACACACACTTCAAAGAAATGGGCTCAGTTCTTCCTTGCTCAGACTTATTTTCACAACCCCAAACCCTCTGCAGGTCACATTTCCTTCTCTCATTTTGGTCTTGGCCTGAACCCTACCTGCTTTCCTTGCACCCTTGTTCCCAGACCAAACCGAGGATTGGGCTGCTTATTCTCTGTGCTCAATAACCAGATGCAGATGAACTGAGAAAGAAGAGAGTTGCTTGCTTTTTTTTTTTTTTTTTTTTTTTTTTTTTTTTGAGATGGAGGCTTGCTCTGTCACCCAGGCTGGAGTGCAGTGGCGTGATCTTGGCTCACTGCAACCTCCACCTCTCCGGTTCAAGTGATTCTTGTGCCTCACTCAGCCTCTTGGGTAACTGACATTACAGCCATGCACCACCACGCCTGGCTAATTGTTTTCTTTTTTTTTTTTTTTTTTTTTTTGAGACAGGAGTCTTGCTCTGTAGCCCAGGCTGGAGTGCAGTGGCGCGATCTCGGCTCGCTGCAAGCTCCGCCTCCCGGGTTCCCGGCATTCTCCTGCCTCAGCCTCCCGAGTAGCTGGGACTACAAGCGCCTGCCACCACACCCGGCTAATTTTTTTGTATTTTTAGTAGAGACGGGGTTTCACCGTGTTAGCCAGGATGGTCTCAATCTCCTGACCTCGTGATCTGCCCGCCTCAGCCTCCCAAAGTGCTGGGATTACAGGCGTCAGCCACCGCGCCCGTCCCATGCCTAGCTAATTTTTGTATTTTTAGTAGAGACGGGGTTTCACCATGCTGGCCTCCAACTCCTGGCCTCAGTGATCTGCCCGCCTGGGCAGCCCAAAGTGCTGAGATTACAGGTGTGAGCCACCGTGCCGGGCCTAGGTTTTTAATGGTATTCCCAAAGAAACACAAATCATGCCATGAGCGTGTCCTCTCTAGAAAAATAATTAAATACAATGGTTGAAGTAAGAGTGGAAACTCCCCCTTGGAGTCTTCTCCCTAATGTGACACAAACATCGTGGGTGAGTTTCCCAGACAGGATTCCTCCACAACTTTTTTTTTTTGAGACAGAGTTTTTGCTTTTGTTGTCCAGGCTGGAGTGCAATGGCACGATTTCGGCTCACCAAAACCTCCGCCTCCTGGGTTCAAGCGATTCTCCTGCCTCAGCCTCCCAAGTATCTGGGATTACAGGCATGCACCACCACGCCCGGCTAATTTTTGTATTTTTAGTAGAGACGGGGTTTCTCCATGTTGGTCAGGCTGATCTTGAACTCCCGACCTCAGGTGATCCGCCTGCCTTACTCTCCCAAAGTGCTGGATTACAGGCGTGAACCACTGCACCCGGCTTCCCCCACAACTTATTACAGACTGCCCAAAGAGTCAGGCAAAACAGTGCTGGCATCCTCGTTTTCTCTGAAAAATGTGTGCTATCCCTCCCCTCAGCCTCTCGCACACCCTACTCCCTGTCTTTGCTTTCTTCCTGCCCCCCATTATGTCCAACCAGTGCCATTGTGTCCAGACCGTGGGTTCCTCAGTGGCCATTGCCTCCACCACCATGATCTGGAATTTTTTTTTTAATTAATAGAGATGTGGGCTCACTATTTTGCCCAGGCATTTCTTGAACTCCTGAGTTCAAGTGATCCTCTGGCCTCAGCCTCCCAAACCGATAGAATTATGGGCGCAAGCCACCATGCCCAGCCTAGAAGTCTTTTAATGCATTTACATTTTCCTAGAATTTTCCTTCTTTACATATACACACAGGAGGAAAGCAGGGACTCTGTTGGTTTCTTGTTTTTAAAAGATGAGATTGAAGATCTTTTTGTCTGATCATGGAGGTGAAATGCAGGTGAATAACCTGCAGTGGGGCAGCAAAGCCTGAGGCCAGTGACTCCACGCTGAGGCCAGCCTGGAACCTGCAAAGGGAAGAAAATGGAGCTCCCCTGAGGGCTTCCCAGGCAGCCCTCCCTCCCCTGCAGGTGATATCCAGCTGCGCAGAGCAGCTGCAGAATGGGTGTGGATTCTGAGAAGGTGCAGAGGCCTGGAAGGCTGGAAACCCCTTAGTGCAGATCCCCGGCGGGTTCTGTCCTTTTTGGGTTTGCATGTCTGGAGCCTGGAGCCATTTTCTGGACAGTGCTTTGGTTTTGATATGTGTAGGGTCACTAGGGTCATATTGTAATTTGTATATATAAAGAAAATGTGTCCAGGCACCCTAGCTCTTGTCTCTAATCCCAACACTTTGGGAGAGCGAGGTGGGTGATTAGGTTGAGCACCGGAGTTCAAGATCAGCCTGGGCAACATGGTGAGACCCCATCACTACAAAAAATACAAAATTTAGCTGGGTGTGGTGATGCATGTACGTATCCCCAGCTACTCAGGAGGTTGAGGTGGGAGGAACGATTGAGCCCTGGAGGCTGCAGTGAGCTGTGATCGCACCACCACACTTAAGCCTGGGTGACAGTGAGACTCTGTCTCCAAAAAAAAATGTGTGGTAAGTCAGGCTCAGAGACAGAATTGTTTGGGATGTTGAGAAAGAGTTTATGAAGTTAGCAGTTTATTTAGGTCACAAACTTAAACTCACCCCAGGTGAGAGTTTCCTGATGGTGAAAATAAAGTTCTGGAAGGAGGGAGCATTTCCACACTGTGACGAGGAATGTGGGTGTGAGAACGCCTTGGCCTTGCCTCATTCCAAATTATCTTGCCCTGAAGAACATCTGTCTCTCCCTCCTGATGTAGTCTTGCCTGGCCTCATCTGGGCTCCCCTCCTGCTCTGAGGCAAGGGGATGGCTTTAATGGGGCAATAGGCTCTTGACCCCCAAAATATTTGCTAAAATATCATTGACATAAAGCTGATTAATATGAGAAAAGGCATATGAACTTATTTAACATGTATACAGGGCTGCCTTTAGTAAGAAGACCCACCCAACAATAAGACAGAAAAGCTTATATACCATCTTGAGGCTGTTACCAGAAAGGGGTTCTAATTCAGACCTCCAGAGAGTTCTTGGTTCTCATGAAAGAACTCAGGGTGGGTCCTTAGAGTAAAGAGAAAGCAAGTTTATTAGAGAAGTAAAGTCTCAGGCCAGGAGCGGTGCCTCATGCCTGTAATCCTAGCACTTTGGGAGGCCGAGGCCGCCAGATCACCTGAGGTCAGGAGTTCAAAACCAGCCTGGGCAACACGGTGAAACCCCATCTCTACTAAACATACAAAAAAATAAGCCAGGCTTGGCTGCATGTGCCTGTAGTCCCAGCAACTCGGGAGGTTGAAGCAGGAGACTTGCATGAACCCGGGAGGTGGAGGTTGCAGTGAGCTGAGATTGTGCCACCACACTCCAGCCTGGGCAATAGAGCGAGACTCCACCTAAAAAAAAAAAAAAATGAATTGAGTTTAACATCAGTAATAATTATTATTATTATTATTATTTTTTTTTTTTTTTGAGGCGGAGTCTCGCTCTGTCGCCCAGGCTGGAGTGCAGTGGCCGGATCTCAGCTCACTGCAAGCTCCGCCTCCTGGGTTCCCGCCATTCTCCTGCCTCAGCCTCCCGAGTAGCTGGGACTACAGGCGCCGCCACCACGCCCGGCTAATTTTTTTTGTATTTTTAGTGGAGACGGGGTTTCATTGTTTTAGCCAGGATGGTCTCGATCTCCTGACCTCGTGATCCGCCCGTCTCGGCCTCCCAAAGTGCTGGGATTACAGGCTTGAGCCACCGCGCCCGGCCCATCAGTAATAATTATAACTTTTATGTTAAATTATTGTGTGTCACATAAATGACCAGACCTTAACAATGGATGTTCTTGGCCGGGTACGGTGGCTCAAAGTGCTGTAATCCCAGCACTTTGGGAGGCCAAGGTGGGTGGATCATGAAGTCAGGGGTTCAAGACCAGCCTGGCCAAAATGGTGAAACCCCGTCTCTACTAAAAATACAAAAAAATTAACTGGGTGTGGTGGTACATACCCGTAATCCCAACTACTCAGGAGGCTGTGGCAGGAGAATTGCTTGAACCCAGGAGGCTGAGGTTGCAGTGAGCCAAGATTGTGCCACTGCACTCCAGACTGGCAACAGAGTGAGACTCTGTCTCAAAAACAAACAAAACAAGACAAAACAAACAATAGATGTTCTAAGATTTGTCATCTACAATTGGTTTCGGTTTAATTAATTAATTATTTATTTATTTATTTATTTTTTGAGACAGAGTTGCTCCACCACCCAGGCTGGAGTGCAATGGCGCGATCTTGGCTCACTGCAACTTCTGCCTCCCAGGTCCAAGTGATTCTCCTGCCTCAGCCTCCTGAGTAGCTGGGATTATAGGTATGCACCACCACGCCTGGTTAATTTTGTATTTTTAGTAGAAACAGGGTTTCTGCATGTTGGTCAGGCTGGTCTCGAACTGCCAACCTCAGGTGATGTGCCAGCCTCAGCCTCCCAAAGTACTGGGATTACAGGCATTAGCCACTGCGCCCAGCCTAGTTCGATTATTTTTAAGTTAGTTTTATAATCAGCTATAGGACTTTAACAGGTGCTATTTCTGTTAACTTTAGAAATTGTAGGCAAGTTTCTGATAACTTTAGAAATTGTAGCATTAAAATACTAATAAAAAAACCCAGGTGGACGAGAAACAAAAAAATAAAAATAATTTTAAAACTATAAGACTCCTGTCAAGTACTAATGTGTTCATAAATGTTGAGCAGAAGTTTATTACATAGACTGAACTAAGGAAGACTGAAATAATCTTTTTATAGCTTTTTGTTTAAAATATTGCTAATTCTTTTGTTTTTCAAAGTCCAGAAAAACATTTATTTTTTTTTTTGAGATGGAATCTCACTTTGTCACCCAGGCTGGAGTGCAATGACTCAATCTCAGCATCTCGCTCACTGCAACCTCCGCCTCCTAGGTTCAAGTAATTCTCCTGCCTCAGCCTCCAGAGTAGCTGGGATTACAGGCACCTGCCACCAGTCTCGGCTAATTTCTGTATTTTTTGGTGGAGACTGGGTTTTGCCATGTTGGCCAGCGGGTCTTGAACTCCTGACCTCAGGTGATCTGCCTGCCTTGGTCTCCCAAAGTGCTGGGATTACAGGCATGAGCCACTGTGCCTGGCCATAGGTCTCACTTTCTTTTTCTTTTTTTTTTTTTTTTTTTGAGACGGTGTCTTGCTCTGTAGCCCGGGCTGGAGTGCAGTGGCCGGATCTCAGCTCACTGCAAGCTCCACCTCCCGGGTTTACGCCATTCTCCTGGCTCAGCCTCCGGAGTAGCTGGGACTACAGGCGCCCGCCACCTCGCCCGGCTAGTTTTTTGTATTTTTAGTAGAGACGGGGTTTCACCATGTTAGCCAGGATGGTCTCGATCTCCTGACCTCGTGATCCGCCCGTCTCGGCCTCCCAAAGTGCTGGGATTACAGGCTTGAGCCACCGCGCCCGGCCAGGTCTCACTTTCTTTATGGCCCGGGACAAATAGCCCTCCTAAACAAATAATGTAGATAACTCACAAATTTCTTGTTTACCATCAAAAACCTCGATTTATCAAATATTTCAGCTGACAGAACAATGCAAGCTCCCAAGTTGCACTCTATAAAATCTCTAGCAAACCTTTGTGTCTTTGCAGCCAGCTCCCTTCTCTGGTTCTGCCTGTTGCCTTCTTGCAAGGTACTTTCATACTTTCCTTAATAAATCTGCCTTTTTTTCTTTTCTTTTCTTTTCTTTTTTTACCTACAACTGTCTTGGTAAATTCCTCTTTTTTTTTTTTTTTGAGACGGAGTCTTGCTCTGTTGCCCGGGATGGAATGCAGTGGCACAATCTCGGTTCACTGCAGCCTTTGCCTCCCGGGTTCCAGCGATTCTCCTGCCTCAGCCTCCTGGGTAGCTGGGATAACAGGCAGCTGCCACCACGCCCGGCTAATTTTTGTATTTTTAGTAGAGATGGGGTTTCGCCATGTTGGCCAGGCTGATTTCGAACTCCTGACCTCAGGTGATCCACCCGCCTCGGTATCCCAAAGTGCTGGGATTACAGGCGTGAGCCACCCCGCCCGGCTTTCCAGACTTTTAAAGGTGTCAGACTCTCAATTTCTCCCGGATTAGGGAAAGAGAAAAGAGGAGAGGGGGCATGGCTTCACTAATGGAGATACTCCATAGATGCAAATTTCCTCCCCAGAAGACAGCTGTGCAAGGGCAAAGCTGCAGCCTTTCCAAATTGCCGAAGAAATATATTTTGGAATAAAATATTTTAATTGCTTTCACCTCTATTAAACCTGGAGTCTGGAACTCCCTGCACACATTTATGACATTGTGCAGGACGAAGAAACAGGGACAGACCATTGACAGAGCCACTTCTAGTAATTAAGACGAGCAAGTTTGGCCGAAATGCAAATTTTCTTTCTTTTTTTTTTTTTTTTGAGACTGAGTCTGGCTCTGTCGCCCAGGCTGGAGTGCAGTGGCCGGATCTCAGCTCACTGCAAGCTCCGCCTCCCGGGTTTACGCCATTCTCCTGCCTCAGCCTCCGGAGTAGCTGGGACCACAGGCGCCCGCCACCTCGCCCGGCTAGTTTTTTGTATTTTTTAGTAGAGACGGGGTTTCACCGTGTTAGCCAGGATGGTCTCGATCTCCTGACCTTGTGATCCGCCCGTCTCAGCCTCCCAAAGTGCTGGGATTACAGGCTTGAGCCACCGTGCCCGGCTTGAAATGCAAATTTTCAAAAAGCCCGGCGCAGAGAAGGAACTTGACCTCGGACTGTGGCTAGAAGCGGTCGGTCCTGCTGGGCGTGGCCCTGTTACCCAGGACTTCTGCTGTCACTCAGGACGCAGGGGGCGGGGCCTGGCGCCCTACCCAGTCAGAGTCGCTGGGGTGGGGCCCGGCCAACTGATTATCTGCTGGAAGAACTGGGTGGTATTCCCGCTCTCCTCAGTCTTTGGCTCCGCCAGCCGGGGAGGTTGGCACCCCGTTTTTCCTGCTCTGAGAGGGACCGGTTGCCATCGCCATACTTCTGTAGCTCTGTGGTCTGCGTTGTGACTGCTCTGGACGTGGGAGTTACCTGAAAGCGAGGAAATGGTGAGAGTGAGCCCCCGCTGGGAGTTCCGAGATATGGGGCGGGTTGGCAGGGGCTGGTTGGAACCGAATGGAACTGGCTGTGCCGGGACCCGGACCTCCCTGCGGCGACTCCGGGTCTGGGGCCCGAGCACCCCTGGCGCGGCTTGGCCTTCGGTCCAGTCGCCCCCTGCCCGGTGTGGCTAGGCCGACAGCCGGAACCCCGGGCGCCCCCTCTCGTCTCTGCGCGGGGACCGCGGCCCCAGCCCCAGAGCCCTCTCTGGACAGCTCCGCACCCGCAGCCCCGAGTCTCTCCATATTGTGCGGGGTCACGGGAGGGTCACGGAGGCAATCCCGCCTGGGGTGTGGGTGTTATGCCCAGACCGTTTATTCCCGGAAGAAGACCACCAGAGTCCAGAGTCAAAGCTAAGCAGCAAGGATCTTTATTACAGGTTGGAACCTGGATCTCTCACTCGCTCGCCCACAAGGAGAGGGGCAGGAGAGTTCCCCCACTGAGCTCCGAGCAGTGTTATATAGTCTAAGAAAAGTGGGCATAGGATTATTATACAAATCAGATATATGATTGGCTAGTGTTTGAACAAGGCGATTTGGCTAACTATGATTGGTTCCCGCCATTTCTGATATTTCTGTTCAACCTTTGAGGCGGGAGAGCAGTTTTACACAAAGGCAGTTAATTATATTGCGTCAGGTTGCCCAACTGGTTTATGGCAGCAAGAGTTTATCTTACTTAAACACGTCTTGTGACCTTGCCTCAGAACTTACAAAATCTCTGGTACGTGCAGAAAAACAGGTACTCACAGAACTTAACGAAATCTCTGGTATGTGCAAAGATTAGAGAGCAGAACAAAGGGTTTAGTAATAGGGTGTAGCGGGGGGGCGGGTACACATCTATCTTTGTGTCCTTTCATGGGGTTCGTGAGGGAGGAGCTGCGCTGTGAGGCCCCCAGTGCCCCCTTTCTCCTGTTAAAACTTAAACAGGCCCCGTGCTGGGAATAAAGGCGTGAGCCACCGCGCCTGGCCTAGCTTGGAGAACTTGTGACAGTGGATAACTGTTTTCCCTGTTATCTGTGGCGTAGAGCTTGGCAACTGCTGTCATGTGTGTGTTCACATCATGATCAATGTGTACTAGATGCTTTATTTATTTATTTATTTATTTATTTATTTAGAAAGGGAGTTTCACTCTTGTCTCCCAGGCTGAAGTGCAATGGCGCGATCTCGGCTCACTACAACCTCTGCCTCCCAGGTTCAAACTATTCTCCTGCCTCAGCCTCCCTAGTAGCTGGGATTACAGGCGCCCGCCACCATGCCCAGCTAATTTTTTTTGTATTTTTAGTAGAGACAGGGTTTCACCATGTTGGCCAGGCTGGTCTTGAACTCCTGACCTCAGGTGATCCGCCCGCTTCGGCTTCCCCAGGTGCTGGGATTACAGGCGTGAGCCACCGAACTCGGCCAGGGGTTTTTCAAAAGCAGATTGGGGGAAGAGGTGGTGGGAAATGGTCCTCCTGAGTGCTGAGTTGCTTCTAGAGGAGCAGGTTGGTGGGCCTGAGTGGAACCATGGGTGTCAGACAAGCAAAAAACCTGAAAACACTTATCTGCAGAAATATCTTGGGACCAGTCTATACCATAGCAAAATTCAGGTTCTTCATCGCTTCCCACTCTATTCCCCCCACCCTCACTCATGGTTTTTCATTAGCTTTAGGAAGGCAGTGTTTAAGGAAGAGCTATTATCATTTAAACTATAACATAAATGTCTTCCAAAGTTAGCTCAGCCTAAGCCTAGGAATAATTAAGGCAGCTTGAAAGATAAAGGCAAGAGGAGCGGTTGGCTAGATATCTTTCACTGCCATAATTTTTTCAGTGTTATAATTTTTTCAAAGGTGATTTCATTATCATGGAAATAGTAATAAAATAATATTGTCAACTTAAAAATAATGAGATTTCTATACAAAAATTAGCCAGATGTGGTGGTGTGCTCCTGTAGTCCCAGCTACTTGGGAGGCTAAGGCAGGAGGTGGAGGTTGCAGTGAGCTGAGATCACGCCACTGCACTCCAGCCTGGGCGACAGAGTGAGACTCTCTCTCAAGTAAAATATTAATAATGATATTTTATTATTTCCCTGGAGGCCGGGCAGTCAAGGTTGCACTGAACCGTGATCACACCACTGCACTCCAGTCTGGGTGACAGAGTAAGACCCTGTATCAAAAGTAAGAAAATTAGGCCGGGCGTAGTGGCTCACACCTGTAATCCTAGTACTTTGGGAGGCCGGGTCGGGCGATCACCTGAGGTCAGAAGTTCAAGACCAACCTGGCTAACACGGTAAAACCCCGTCTCTACTAAAAATACAAAAATTAGCCGAGTGTGGTGGTGGTGCATCTGTAATACCAGCTACTCAGGAGGCTGAGGCAGGGGAATTGCTTGCACCTGGGAGGCAGAGGTTACAGTGAGCTGAGATAGCGCCATTGCACTCCAGCTTGGGCAACAAGAGCGAAACTCCATCTCAAAAAAAAAAAAAGAAAATTAAAAATTAATTTAAAAATAGTCAGGCATAGTGCTTCACACCTATATCCTAGTACTTTGGGAGGCCAAAGTGGGTGGGCAAGGGGTTGGGGGATCCCTTGAGCTCAGAGGTTTAAGACCAGTCTGGGTAACAGTGGAACCCCATCTTGACAAACTGCTTAAAAAATAGCCAGACTCGGCCGGGCGCGGTGGCTCAAGCCTGTAATCCCAGCACTTTGGGAGGCCGAGACGGGCGGATCGCGAGGTCAGGAGATCGAGACCATCCTGGCTAACACGGTGAAACCCCGTCTCTACTGAAAAATACGAAAAACTAGCCGGGCGAGGTGGCGGGCGCCTGTAGTCCCAGCTACTCGGGAGGCTGAGGCAGGAGAATGGCGTGAACCCGGGAGGCGAAGCTTGCAGTGAGCTGAGATCCAGTCACTGCACTCCAGCCTGGGCGGCAGAGCGAGACTCCGTCTCAAAAAAAAAAAAAAAAAAAAAAAAAAATAGCCAGACATGATGGTATGTGTCTGTAGTCCCCAGTCACTTGGGAGGCTGAAGTAGAAGGATTGCTTGAGCCGAGAGGTGGAGGCTGCAGTGAAGCATGATCATGCCTGGGCGACAGAGCAAGAAACTGTCTCAAAAAATAAAAATAGAGATTCAAAAAATAGATTCAAAAAATATGGTTAAAGGCTGGGTGCGGTGGCTCACGCCTGTAAACTCAGCACTTTGGGAGGCTGAGGTGGGTGGATCATGAGGTCAGGAGTTCGAGACCAGCCTGGCCAACATGGTGAAACCCCGTCTCTACTAAAAAAAATACAAAAATTAGTCAGGCGTGGTGGTGGGCGCCTGTAATCCCAACTACTCAGGAGGCTGAGGCGGGAGAATTGCTTGAAACCAGAAGGCAGAGGTTGCAGTGAGCCAAGATCACGCCACTGCACTCCAGCCTGGGCAATAACAGCAAAACTCCATCTCAAAAAAATAAAAAATAGGCCGGGTGTGGTGGCTCACACCTGTAATCCCAGCACTTTGTGAGGCCAAGGCGGGTGGATCACAAGGTCAAGAGATCAAGACCATCCTGGCCAACACGGTGAAACCCCGTCTCTACTAAAAATACAAAAATTAGCCAAGTGTGGTGTCGCGTGCCTGTAATCTCAGCTACTCAGGAGGCTGAGGCAGGAGAATCGCTTGAACCCGGGTGGTGGAGGTTGCAGTGAGCCGGGATTATGCCACTGCACTCCAGCCTGGCAACAGAGTGAGACTCTGTCTCCAAAAAAAATAATAATAATAATAAATAAATAAATAAATGAAATAAAAAATAAAACAATTTAAAGTTCTAATGGCTTCAAATTGGAATTATTGACTTCCACAAATGTGTGTATTATCTGAAAGGATTAGATATTTTTGCTTTCCATTTTGTGGTATGAAATGCAAATGCCTTATAATTTCCTTTCCATGTGTAAACCTGAACTTGAGTTTGAAGGATTTTGCTAGATTCTTCAAACACTGGGTGTTTTCTCATTGAATCAGGCCTGAGCCCAGTGACTGCAAGCTAAGGTCAATCAGAAGCCCGCAAAGAAAGGTCATTGAAGGCTCACTTGTTTCTTGCTGGGGAGCCTCCCCTGCAGTGTCCCAGCTGCTCACACTGACCATGGGACAAACCCTTTATGTTGAGAGAATCTGAGAGAGTACTGGAAAACTGGGGATCCACAGGCAGATGCAGCTGGTCAGCGATGCCCTTCTGAGGCTAGTTGTCCTAAGATTGTTTCTAAATATTTTTAATGAAACAGATGTGGATTTAGGTAAAGAATGACTTTTCTTTTTGTTCTTTTTTCCTTTTTCTTTTTTTTTTAGACCAAGTCTTGCTCTGTCACCCAGGCTGGAGTGCAGTGGTGTGATCTCGGCTCACTGCAACCTCTGCCTCCCGGGTTCACGCCATTCTCCTGTGTCAGCCTCCTGAATATCTGGGACTACAGGCACCTGCCACCACACCTGGCTAACTTTTGTTTTTTTGTGTTTTTTTTTGAGACGGAGTCTCGCTCTGTCACCCAGGCTGGAGTGCAGTGGTGTGATCTTGGCTCACTGCAAGCTCCGCCTCCCGGGTTCACGCCATTCTCCTGCCTCAGCCTCCCGAGTAGCTGGGACTACAGGCGCCCGCCACCACGTCCGGCTAATTGTTTGTATTTTTAGTAGAGACGGGGTTTCACCGTGTTAGCCAGAGGGGTCTCGATTTCCTGACCTCGTGATCCGCCCGCCTCGGCCTCCCAAAGTGCTGGGATTACAGGAGTGACACCACCGTGCCTGGCAATTTTTATATTTTTAGTAGAGACAAGGTTTCACCATGTTGGTCAGGCTGGTCTCAAACTCCTGATCTCAGGTGATCTACCCACCTTGGCCTCCCAAAGTGCTGGGATTACAGGGGTGAGCCACCGTGCCCAGCCAGGAATGACTTTATTCCAAAGGAGAATTGAAATAAGGAAAAGGGACAAAGTATAAGATCTGTAAGCATCTCAAAGTTAGCCCAAAAATGAATTTTTTTTTTTTTTTTTTTTTTGCAGAGAGGCGAAAACAAGGTTAGGAAGAAGGTGCGAGTGGGAGGTCATGATACAATTTCATTTGTTAATAATTTGTATTTTAGGCCAGTTAGCCAGGATGGTCTTGATCTCCTGACCTTGTGATCCGCCCGCCTCAGCCTCCCAAAGTGCTGAGATTGCAGGCGTGAGCCACCGCGCCCGGCCCTCTTTTGTTTTTTTCAGAAATAATTCAGGGCCAGTCCATAAAGTGAAAGCAAGTTTGTTATGAAAGTAAAGGAATAAATAATGGCTACTCCATAGGCAGAGCAGCCGGAGAGCTAATTGTTTAAAAGAGCATGACGTGGCTGGGTGCGGTGGCTCATGCCTGTAATCCCAGCACTTTGGGAGGCAGAGACAGGTGGATCACAAGGTCAGGAGATCGAGACCATCCTGGCTAACACAGTGAAACCCTGTCTCTACTAAAAATACAAAAAATTAGCCGGGTATGGTGGCGGGCGCCTGTAGTCTCAGCTATTCGGGTGGCAGAGGCAGGAGAATGGCGTGAACCCAGGAAGCGGAGCTTGCAGTGAGCCGAGATTGCGCTACTGCACTCCAGCCTAGGCAGCAGAGTGAGGGAAAAAAAAAAAAAAAAAGAGCATGACACCTCCTCTGCCCCTTGCTCCCTCTTTTGCATATGTGACCCTGGCTCCTCTTGCCTTCCACCATAAGAAGGAACTTCCTGAGGCCCACACCAGAAAGACGATTCCAGTGCCATGCTGCTTGTACAGCCTGTAGAACCATGAGCCACATAAACCTCTTTTCTGTATCATTTATCCTGCCTCAGGTATTTTATAGAATCGCAAAACCAACTAACACAGCCCTTTTGCCTTTCTGTGTTTCTGCCTTGGTTTATACAACTGTATGTGCAGTGACAAAAGTCTGTGTGTCCGTCAGGGGTGCTGAATGTACATGTCCTATGAATCTGGAAGGCTTGCATTTTCTGGCCTGGTGGGACTAGTAGCACCTCTCTTCCAAGGTGAACAGAAGGGATGAGAGTACACCTCTTTGTCTTGTGGGAATTGGGAACAAGCAGTTAGTTTTGTTTTTCTGTTTGTATTTTGTGGACCTCGGGAACCTAAGGTGGGAGGTGGTGGCCCCAAACGCCCCCAGATCGAAGTGGGCAGGGACACAGTTAGTTTTTTACTAAGAAGAATGAGAGTAGTTTTGCATTTTCATACCTGTCTTATGGTCGGGTTTGCTTTGTTCTTAGTGCATCTCTTGTCATCTTATAGAATATTCTCTTGTATTTCTAGTTTGAGTGTTTTTATTCATGAGGTGATGTTGAGGTTTGTCATATGACTTTTTCGCATCTATTAGGACATTCTTTTGGTTTTTGATGTTTTGATGTTTGTCTGTTATTATGGTGTATTGAATGAAGTTCAGAGATAAAGCAGCCTTGCTTTCCTGGATTAAATCCCACTTGATCATGAAGTTTATATGTTGTCATATATTGATAAATTTTCTTTGCAAATATGTTACTGAAGCTTATGTCAGAATTTAAGGAAGTTTGTTTAATACAATATTATAGTATATCCTCGCATTATCGTGTATAGTGTATCATGTATATGTGTATATAGATACATGTTATGTATATGCACACTTGTAGTATGTGTATATTGTATGTGATTTAGTTATGGTAGGTAATTGGTAAATATATGTAACTTGTACATTATATATAACTACCACATATAAAGATATTATAGTACATAGCATTAAGCTATTATAGCATAAATTTATATAGTTTTCTCCTCCATAGTATAATGCACTTCCTTTCCGTATCAGCATGCAAAATTATTCAATTACATCAGTCTTATCCTCCCATGGGAACAAAGGAGAATCTCCCTCTCTCGATGCTACAGAAAGTGCCACTCAAAAATCTTCATAATCTTGGACTTAGGGAAAATATTTTCTGACATGACACTGGGAGCACTAGCAGCAAAGAAAAACTATGTCATTTAGACTACATCAAAATTTAAAACTTTTGTGCTTAAAAAAATACCATTAAGGAATTGAAATAGCCAGGCATGGTGGCTCACGCCGGTAATCCCAGCACTTTGGGAGGCTGAGACTGGCAGATCACTTGAGGTCAGGAGTTTGAGACCAGCCTGGCCAACATGGTGAAACCCTGTCTCTACTAAAAATACAAAAATTAGCCAGGCATGGTGGCACATGCCTGTAATCCCAGCTACTTGGGAGGCTGAGACAGGAGAATCGCTTGAACCTGGGAAGTGGAGGTTGTGGTGAGCTGAGATCACACCATTACATTCCAGCCTGGGCAACAGAACGAATCCATCTTGAAAAAAAAAGAGGCCAGGTGTGGTGGCTCATGCCTGTAATCCCAGCACTTTGGGAGGCCACACGGACAGATTGCCTGAGGTCAGGAGTTCAAGACCAGGCTGGCCAACATGGTGAAACGCTGTCTGTACTAAAAATACAAAAATTAACTGGGCATGGTGGTGGGCTCCTGTGAACCCAGCTACTAGGGAGGCTGAGGCAGGAGAATTGCTTAAACCCAGGAAGCAGAGGTTGCAGCGAGCTGAGATCATACCAACTGCACTGTAGCCTGGATGACAGAGTGAGACTCCGTCTCAAAAAAAAAAAAAAAGAAAGAAACTGAAGCATGTGTGGTCATGCCACACTGAACACATCTGTTCTCTGTAGCTAAGCAGGGTTGGGCCTGGTTAGTAAATGTATAGAAAATGCCTGGGAATACTGGCTGTTGTATGCTTAAAAACAAAAAAAAGAAAGGATTTGACAAGATAATTCACCAAATGGAAGAAAACTTCTATATTGAATATCTGGTCCATCTTCTTCACATAGGGTGGGGGATGAATTGGTAGCCAGCACTCTGAGGCATCCTGGCCCATTACTGCGGGAGGTGAACTCTATCCTGTAGTCCTCTCTGGCAATGGTACACCCGCGGTCCCCAATCTCATCCAGTTTATGGGGAGACAACAAGAAGTGGTCATCAGGAGAGAAGTCTGACCTGGTGTTTTGGATGTTTGAGTAGGAGGTACTCTCGGGAAACCCATCTTCCTCCCCACCAGAAGAGAACTTCTTATCACTAACGCACTGCAGATATGTGAATTAGGGTCTCAAGTCTAAGTCTGTATTCCTTGTAAAGAGGGATTACACTGAAAACTTGGTAAAAATTTCAAGGACGGTTTTATTGAGCACAATTGCAATATGTGTTGAATAAAGCCTTATTTTTTGGCTATATGTTATAGTACAATTTAATATGGGAAAGAGATTGAACTCAACCTGAATGCATCAACAAGACAATTACATCTAAAGAGCAAGGTACCATAGAGGAACTTGGTAAGGTGTCAAGAGTTGGGGAAGAGAATATTAATAAATTATCATAGGTGAGGGAAACAACTTGATTAGATATCAAGTTTGGGGGGATTCTCTCTAAACTGTCTTATTAGGATTTAGCTATAACTGGGCTCTGCAGGCCAAACACAAAAGCTAGTCAGGAAGCGGGCTCCGAGGAGCCTTACTAAAGTATGATCAAGGAAGGAGTCCTTGAGATCCTCCCAGCCTAGTTCTTGCTAGGGCTGATGATAAATCCTTAAATTTATGGTTTCCTCCCCACATTCCAAAACACTCCCTCATTTCCCCTCTCCAGTGGACATCATTATTAATCATGTATCCATACATGTGAAACTGCTGCGGTATTTTAATTGTTTACCATTTCTTTTCCACAAAGCAATAAGTGCTGGGTATATTCAACCCATTTTCCATGTGCCTCGAGAATACTCTTGTCTCTAATCCTAATGTAACATCATATACATTTTCATTACATTAGGATTAGAAACAAGTTCTGTTTAGAAATTTTATTTTCACATTGAAAATCAATCAGATTTGCTTCAGCTTTAAAGAGTGTGCTTATGTAAAATTGAATGCTGGCAGCAAGCTGCACTTTTTTTTTTTTTTCTAAATAGGAAATAGGTTAAAAATGTATTACTTTATGAATATGAGGAAAGCACTCAATAACCACTGAAAACTACATTATATAAATCCTTGTGCCTGATGACTCCTGGTCCACTGACCTTCTTTTCATGAGTTTATTGGCCCTTTTCATGTATCTTGCAGGAATGTCATTCAAATACTTTCCCTAGGCCGGGCGCGGTGGCTCAAGCCTGTAATCCCAGCACTTTGGGAGGCCGAGACGGGCGGATCACGAGGTCAGGAGATCGAGACCATCCTGGCTAATATGGTGAAACCCCGTCTCTACTAAAAATACAAAAAACTAGCCGGGCGAGGTGGTGGGCGCCTGTAGTCCCAGCTACTCGGGAGGCTGAGGCAGGAGAATGGCGTAAACCCGGGAGGCGGAGCTTGCAGTGAGCTGAGATCGGCCACTGCACTCCAGCCTGGGCGACAAAGCGAGACTCCGTCTCAAAAAAAAAAAAAAAAAAAAAAAAAAAAACAAATACTTTCCCTATCTTTTAATTAATTAGGTTTTTTTTTACTTGGTACAATAATTTATTATTATAAAAAATATTTAAATTTTTTAGCTTTAGGAATTTTACATGTACTGTTGAATTAGTTTGACAAATCTATATAACTCGTCTAAGATGAATAATACTGTATTTTTTTTATGAGTGGCCTTTTGCAATTAGTATAGAATCCTGAATTTTCTTTTCTTTTTTTTGAGATGGAGTCTCACTCTCTTGCCCAGGCTGGAGTGCAGTAGTGCAATCTTGGCTCACTGCAACCTCCACCTCCTGGGTTCAAGCTGTTCTCTGCCTCAGCCTCCCAAGTAGCTGGGATTACAGGCACCCCACCACCATGGCCGGCTAATTTTTGCATTTTTAGTAGAGATGGGGTTTCACCATCTTGACCAGGCTGGTCTTGAGCTCCTGACCTCGTGATTCACCCTGCCTCGGCCTCCCAAAGTGCTGGGATTACAGGCGTGAGCCACTGCGCCCAGCTGAACCCTGAATTTTCTTTTTTTTGAGACAGAGTCTCACTCTGTCACCTAGGCAGGAGTGCAATGGCACAATCTCAGCTCACTGCAACCTCTGCCTCCTGGGTTCAAGCGATTCTTCTGCCTCAGCCTCCTGAGTAGCTGGGATTACAAGTGCATACCACCATGCCCGGCTAATTTTGGTATTTTTAGTAGAGACGGGGTTTCACCATGTTGGTCAGGCTGGTCTTGAACTCCTGACCTTGAGATCCGTCCACCTCAACCTCCTAAAGTGCTGGGATTACAGGCCTGAGCCGAATCCTGAATTTTCATGCTTGTTGTAGCATGGGACAGAAGGTTTTTTTGTTTGTTTGTTTGTTTGTTTGAGATGGAGTTTTGCTCTTCTTGCCCAGGCTGGAGTACAATGGCACTATCTCGGCTCACTGCAACCTCTGCTTCCCGGGTACAAGCGATTCTCCTGCCTCAGCCTCCCGAGTAGCTGGGATTACAGGCGCTCGCCACCACACCCGGCTAATGTTTTTGTATTTTTAGTAGAGACGGGTTTCACCATGTTGGCCAGGCTGGTCTTGAACTCCTGACCTCAGGTGATCCGCCTGCCTCGGCCTCCCAAAGTGCTGAGATTACAGGCGTAAGCCACCGCGCCCGGCCCCAGAATGTTATTTTGTAAGACTAAATACTATCCCACTGTAAGTATATGCATACCACATTTTCTTTATCCATGTAGCCATCAGTGGACATTTGAATTGATCCGTCTCTTGGCTATTGTGAACAGTGGTTTTCAAATATCTCTTCAAAGATCCAACTTTCAATTTATATGAATTGAATATAAATAAACCTAGAAATGGGTTGCTGGAAGAAAATATTTTTTTACTAGTTTTTCAGGCATCACCATACTGTTTTCCATAGAGGTTGAGCCATTTTGCAATCCTTTGGTCAGAGCACAGAGGTTCCAATTTCTCAACATTTTTTCCAAAGTTTATATTTGAGATGTTTGATTTTTCTTTTTTCTTTTTTCTTTTTTTGAGACAAAGTCTCGCTGTTGTTGCCCAGGCTGGAGTGCAATGGCACCATCTACCCTCACTGCAACCTCGCCTCCTGGCTTCAAGCAATTCTCCAGCCCCAGCCTCACGAGTAGCTGGGATTACAGGTGCATGCCACCACGCCCGGCTAGTTTTTTGTATTTTTTAGTAGAGACGGGGTTTCTCCATGTTAGCCAGGATGGTCTCGATCTCCTGACCTCATGATCCGCCCGTCTCGGCCTCCCAAAGTGCTGGGATTACAGGCTTGAGCCACCGCGCCTGGCCGGTGCGCTGGAGTTTTATCCCTGAACCTTGTCTCCTTTCAGCCTTCAGCATTTCATCAATTACAATGTAAGTTTTCCTACCACGGTACTGTTTTCCACAAAATTTCTATTCATGAGTTTTTTATTTAGATAGTTCTGACTCTGTTATCAGTTGGGTTGGTTGAACCCCTTGCAAAATCCAGTTTTTTTGCTTTTGTTGTCTGCGCTTCAATCAAAATAAAATCCCCCTTCCAGGTAATCATCAATGGTTAAACTTTGTGAACAGGCATTTTGAAGGATATATAGCCTCAGGACTGCTAATGTTAACATTTTTTTGCATGTGAATTTAGAGGACTGTATTATGACAGGTGCTGTAAACCCATGCTACAAACAGACATTAAGAGCAGCCCAGGCAGTGCACCTTTCTCCCTGGATTCCATGAAAAGACACGTTTTTCTATTCTGCTGTTGGTTTATTGCTTAATTCTGTTCCAGCATCAGAAGTGATTTATAGAAGAAAGTAAGTGTAGACAGAGAGTAATGGGTCAGATGAGCAAGAAATGGAATAAATGTTTGGAGTCCATAGCACCATGGAAATGTCTTAGGAAGAGGGTATAGACCCCCAGTGCTGTCAGTCTCACCCATCCTCCTCTATACGTGTGGGATGTTTCAGGACTCGGTGGCTTTCGAGGATGTGGCTGTGAACTTCACCCAGGAGGAATGGTCTTTGCTGGATCCTTCCCAGAAGAATCTCTACAGAGAAGTGATGCAGGAAACCTTGAGGAACCTGGCCTCTATAGGTAAGAATGACAGTATTATGTTCCCCAATGGATGAGACAAGTGTTTCTAGCTCATTAATGCTGTTCCTTGATTTGGAATATGGACAGGCAATACTTTGAGGAATAAATGAGGTATGGCTCTAATGTCCCGTGAACATAGAATCTATAGTCATTTTTTCATAATTTTATTTTAATTCAGCACTATTTTTCTGATTCTGTATTCTAGGAGAAAAATGGAAAGACGAGAACATTGAAGATCAGTACAAAAATCCCAGGAATAATCTAAGGTGATTTAAACTCACAAGACAAAGCAATGTCTCTCTAGAAAATCTTAGAATGCAAGAATATGTTAAGAAGAAGCAAATAAAGAAAATATGCCTAGCATTAAATTTATTTATTCTTAAAATATTCACTCTAAAAACTTATATTTAAATGTGACATAGGCTGGGCACAGTGGCTCACACCTGTAATTTCAACTGTTTGGGAGTTGGAGGTGGGAGGATTGCTTGAGGCCTGGAGTTTGAGAAGATCCTGAGCAAAATAGTGAGACTTCATTTCAAACAAAGAACTAGCAATACATGTGGCATACACCTGTAGTCCTAGCCACGTAGGAGGCTGAGGCAGGAAGATCACTTGAGTCCAGGAGTTCAAGGGTGCTGTGAACCATGATGATGCCAATGCCACTGCCACTGCCCTCCAACCTGGGCTATATGGTGACCCTGACTCAAGAAAATGATACAGAAGTTTAGTATTTGTAAAACAGTAAACATGTAAATATTATTAAGAATTTTCGACTGGGTGCGATGGCTCATGCCTGTAATCCCAGCACTTTGGGAGGCCGAGGTGGGCGACTCACAAGGTGGGGAGATCGAGACCATCCTGGCTAACACGGTGAAACCCCGTCTCTACTAAAAAAATACAAAAAACGGGCTGGGCGCCGTGGCTCAAGCCTGTAATCCCAGCACTTTGGGAGGCCAAGATGGGCGGATCACGAGGTCAGGAGATTGAGACCATCCTGGCTAACACAGTGAAACCCCGTCTCTACTAAAAAATACAAAAAACTAGCCGGGCGAGGTGGCGGGCGCCTGTAGTCCCAGCTACTCGGGAGGCTGAGGCAGGAGAATGGCGTAAACCCGGGAGGGGGAGCTTGCAGTGAGCTGAGATCTGGCCACTGCACTCCAGCCTGGGCGACAGAGCGAGACTCTGTCTCAAAAAAAAAAAAATACAAAAAAAATTATCCAGGGGTGGTGGCGGGCACCTGTAGTCCCAGCTACTCGGGAGGCTGAGGCAGGAGAATGGCATGAACGCAGGAGGTAGAGTTTGCAGTGAGCTGAGATCACACCGCTGCACTCCAGCCTGGGTGACAGAGCGAGACTCCATCTCAAAAAAAAAAAAAAAACAAAACCAATTATCATATAGTGTTTTTCTTTTTTAAACATATGATTTTTAAAAAATAATAGGTATAGATAGACCATCTTGTAGCCATATGGTCCAGTCAACTTCCAACAATTTAGACAGGGTAGAAAGCCTACACTTTCCTGGATAATGTTGAAAATGCAAGTGCAATCCTTGTTAATAAACATAAAATCACTTACAAACAAACCCTCAATAATGTGCTTCTCATTTTTCACAGAAGTCTTCTGGGAGAGAGAGTCGATGAAAATACAGAAGAAAATCATTGTGGAGAAATTTTTAGCCAGATTCCAGATGACACACTGAACAAAAAAACTTCTCCTGGAGTAAAATCATGTGAAAGCAGTGTGTGTGGAGAAGTCTTCCTGGGTCATTCTTCCCTTAATTGGCACATTAGAGCTGACGCTGCACACAAGCCATCTGAGTATCAGGAATATGGACAGAAGCCATATAAGTGTCAACAACGTAAGAAAGCCTTCAGATGTCACCCCTCCTTTCAAACGGAAGAAAAGGCTCACACTGGAGAAAAACTCTATGATTGTAAAGAATGTGGAAAAACCTTCATATCCCGTTCAAGCATTCGAAGACACATGATAATGCACAATGGAGATGGACCTTATAAGTGTAAGTTTTGTGGGAAAGCCTGCCCTTGTCTCAGAGTATGTCTTATACATGAACGAGTTCACACTGGAGAGAAACCATATGAATGTAAACAATGTGGTAAAGCCTTTAGTTATTCAAATTCCCTTCAAATACATGAAAGAACTCACACTGGAGAGAAGCCTTATGAATGTAAGGAATGTGGGAAAGCGTTTGGTAGTCCCAATTCCTTTTATGAACATAAAAGAATTCACACTGGAGAGAAGCCATATGAATGCAAACAATGTGGAAAAGCCTTCAGATGGTTCCATTCCTTTCAAATACATGAAAGAACTCACAGTGAGGAAAAGCCTTATGAATGTACCAAATGTGGGAAAGCATTCAAGTGTCCCAGTTATCTTTGTAGACATGAAGTGACCCACTCTGGGAAAAAGCCCTATGAATGTAAACAGTGTGGGAAAGCATTATCTTATCTTAACTTTCAAAGACACATGAAAATGCACACTAGAATGAGACCTTATAAATGTAAGACATGTGGAAAAGACTTTGATTCTCCCAGTTCATTTCTAAGACATGAAAGAACTCACACTGGAGAGAAACCTTATGAATGAGCGCACTGTGGTAAATCCTTTAATCGTTCCAGTTCCTTTCACTATCACGAAAGGACTCACACTGGAGAGAAACCCTATGAATGCAAGCAGTGTGGAAAAGCCTTCATTTCTTCCACTTCCTTTCGATATCATGAAAGGACTCACACTGGAGAGAAACCCTATGCTTGTAAGCAATGTGGGAAAGCCTTCAGATCTGCCTCACACCTTCAAATGCATAAAAGGACTCACACTCAAGAGAAACCCTATGAATGTAAGCAGTGTGGTAAAGCCTTCATTTTTTCCACTTCCTTCCGATATCATGAAAGGACTCACACTGGAGAGAAACCCTATGAGTGTAAGCAATGTGGGAAAGCCTTCAGATCTGCCTCACACCTTCAAATGCATGAAAGGACTCACACTGGAAAGCAACTGTATGAATCTAAACAATGTGAAAAAACTTTTGGATCTGTCAGAAACCTTCAAATTCATGAAAAGACACACACTGGAGAGAAACCCTATAAGGAATGTGGAAAAGCATTCAACAATTTCTCTTCCTTTCAAATACATGCAACGATGTATAGAGGACAGAATGCCTATGAATGTAAAGAGTGTGACAAAGCATTCACATCTGCCAAGATCCTTCGAGTACATGAAAGGACACACACTGGAGAGAAACCCTATGAATGTAAGGAATGTGGGAAAGCATTCAATTATTTTTCTTCTTTGCATATACACAAAAGGGTGCACACTGGAGAGAAGCCATATGAATGTAAGGATTGTGGGAAAGCATTCGGTTTGCCTGGTTCCTTTCGTAGACATAAAAGGGCTCACACTGGAGTGAAACCCTATGAATGCAAGCAATGTGGCAAAGCCTTCACTTCTTCTGGTTCCTTTCAGTGTCATAAAAGGATTCATACTGGAGAGAAACCCTATGAGTGTAAGCAGTGTGGTAAAGCCTTCATTTCTTCCACTGCCATTCGTAGACATGAAAGGACTCACACTGGAGAGAAACCCTATGAGTGTAAGCAATGTGGAAAAGCCTTTATTTCTTTCAGTTCCGTTCGGTACCACGAAAGGACTCACACTGGAGAGAAACAGTATGAGTGTAAGCAATGTGGGAAAGCCTTTATGTCTTCTACTGCATTTCAGTATCATGAAAAGACCCACACTGGAGAGAAACCCTATGAATGTAAGCAATGTGGGAAAGCCTTCATTTCTTCCAGTAGCCTTCGATATCATGAAAGGACGCACACTGGAGAGAAACCTTACGAATGTAAGCAGTGTGGTAAAGCCTTCAGATCTGCCACTCAACTTCAAATGCATAGAAAGATTCATACTGGAGAGAAACCCTATGAGTGTAAGCAATGTGGGAAAGTCTACAGATCTGCCTCACAACTTCGAGTGCTTGAAAGGACTCACACTGGAGAGAAACCCTATGAATATAAGCAATATGGGAAAGCCTTCAGATCTGCTAAGAACCTTCAAATACAGACAATGTAAACAAATGTTTATAGCAACTGCCTACTAACATGTTATTCTCTATTTGTTGTTGTTGTTTGAGATGGAGTCTTGCTGTGTTGCCCAGGCTGGAGTGCAGTGGCGTGATCTTGGCTCACTGCAAGCTTCACCTCTGGGTTCAGGCAATTCTCCTGCCTCAGCCTCCTGAGGAAAAAGATGCCTGGGATTACAGGTGTGCACTGCCACGCTTGGCTAATTTTTATATTTTTAGTAGAGACGAGGTCTCACCCTATTGACCACACTGGTCTTGAACTCCTGACCTGAAGTGATCCACCTGCCTCAGCCTCCCAGAGTGCTGGGATTTCAGGCATGAGCCACTGCACCCAGCTGTTATTCTCTATTTAGTTAATTGAGAAGCCATAATAAAATGTCTCAGTGCCATCATGCATTAGATCAAGTTTATGTTACCACATTACTTTTCGAACATTGTGAGTCAATATTACCAAGTGGACAAAATCCCAGACATCTTTTTCCTCATGTAAATTTTAATTTTCATGCTTATATACTTAGAACATTTGATCCTGATTTTTTGTTCGTTCATAATACTAAAAGTTATCTCAGGTTTTTCAGAGTGACTTTGTGCCAAAAACCCTCAGTAGCATACCTGTCATCAAAGAGGGTATAATTCACAAAAGGACTTACACTAGAGGAAAACCATATGACTGTAAGCCATGTGGGAAAGCATTTTCTGATCTGAGTGGCGATGAAATCCACATGGATTTCAACCCTACAGATGGGCCTCTCTCCCTATTCATTTCTTTTTTTTTTTTTTTTTTTTGAGATGGAGTCTTGCTCTGTCGCCCAGGCTGCAGTGCAGTGGTTCGATCTTTGTTCACGGCAAGCTCTGCCTCCTGGGTTCACGCCATTCTCCTGCCTCAGCCTCCTGAGTAGCTGGGACTACAGGCTCCCACCACCACACCCAGCTAATTTTTTTTTTTTTTGAGACGGAGTCTCGCTCTGTCACCCAGGCTGGAGTGCAGTGGCGCCATCTCAGCTCACTGCAAGCTCCGCCTCCCGTGTTCACGCCATTCTCCTGCCTCAGCCTCCCGAGTAGCTGGGACTACAGGCGCCCACCACCGCACCCGGCTAATTGTTTGTATTTTTAGTAGAGATGGGGTTTCACCGTGGTCTCAATCTCCTGACCTCGTGATCCGCCCACCTCGGCCTCCCAAAGTGCTGGGATTACAGGCGTGAGCCACCGCGCCCAGCCCAGCTAATTTTTTTGTATTTTTTTTAGTAGAGACGGGGTTTCACTGTGTTAGCCAGGATGGTCTCGAATTCTTGACCTTGTGATCCGCCTGCCTCAGCCTCCCAAAGTGCTGGGATTACAGGTGTGAGCCACCTTGCCTGGCCTCTTTTCATTCTAACTTTTCATTCACTCATTGTACCAAAAGTTAACTCATAATGTTCTCAGTGACATCTTGCCAAAGACCACCAGTACCATACTTGTTGTCAAAGAGGGTGTAATATCGTAATAAATATGACCAAAAGCCATACATGACAGTGAGATATATGAGAATTACAAATGAGTCACATTACTGAAAAAAATTTGCTCAGTTTGATAATTTGAAATATGTTTTCTTCTATACTATTCTGAGACATGGTTACAGAGTGCCCTTGTTTTGTCTTGATCCATCATGGTCACTGAAGAGCATTGTCTCACACTGCAGGTGTATGACATGTGTCTTTCCAGTGGCATAAGACTTGGCCTTGTGGCCAGGTGCGGTGGCTCATGCCTATAATCCCAGCACTTTGGAAGGCTGAGGTGGGCAGATCGCCTGAGTTCGGGAGTTCGAGACCAGCCTGACCAACATGGAAAAACGTCTCTACTAAAAATGCAAAAATTAGCTGGGTATAGTGGCACATGCCTGTAATCCCAGCTACTTGGGGGGCTGAGGCAGAAGAATCACTTGAACCCAGGAAGTGGAGGTTGCAGTGAACCGAGGTCACGCCATTGCACTCCAGACTGGGCAACAAGAGTGAAACACCGTCTCAAAAAACAAACAAACAAAAAACTTGGCCTTGTGGTGAGACGAGGCAGCTCCTGGACTTCTAGAGCCATTTTTGCCTTATCTTTTTTTTTTTTTTAAACTCCTGAGTAGCTGGGATTACAGGCACTCGCCACCACACCGGGCTAATTTTTATATTTTCAGTAAGGACAGGGTTTCACCGTGTTGGTCAGGCTGGTTTCGGACTCCTGACCTCAGGTAATCCACCCGCCTCAGCCTCCCAAAGTGCTTTTTCATGAAGCAAGGTCAAATAACAAAACAGGAAAAATCCTTTAAGATAAATGAACTTTAAATTTTCCTCAGAAAAACGTGACCCAGCAGTTCATCATCCAGTTTTTGTTTCGTTTTGTTTTTTTGAGACGGAGTCTCGCTTTTGTTGCCCAGGCTGGAGTGCAATGACACGATCTTGGCTCACTGCAACCTCCACTTCCCAGGTTCAAGTGATTCTCTTGCCTCAGCCTCCCGAGTAGCTGGGATTATAGGCCTGCACCACAACACCTGCCTAATTTTGTATTTTTAGTAGAGACGGGGTTTTACCATGTTGGGCAGGCTGGTCTCAAACTCCCAACCTCAGGTAGTCCACCTGTCTCAGCCTCCCAAAGTACTGGGATTACTGGCATGAGCCACCGTGCCCAGCCTGTCATCCAGTTTTTTTTGCAGTATCACAATGTTTTATTTGGAAACATTTACTGATTTTGGGCCAGACACGGTTGTTGTTCAGGCCAGGGTATAATGGTGGGATCATAGCTCACAGCATCCTTAACTCTTGGACTCAAGTGATTCTCTCGCCTCAACCTCTAGCATATGTAGGACTACAATCATACACCACCATGCCCAGGTAACTTTTCTTTTTTTTTTTTAAGATGGAGTCTACAGTCTCCACCTCCTAGGTTCAAGCGATTCTCCTGCCTCAGCCTCCCAAGTATCTGGGATTACAGGAACCTGTCACCATGCCTGGCTCATTTTTGTATTTTTAGTAGAGATGAGGTTTCACCATGTTGGCCAGGATGGTCTCAAACTCCTGGCCTCAAGTGATCCAACCATATCAGCCTCCCAAAGTACTGGGATTATAGGTGTGAGCCACCATGTCCTGCCAACTTTTAAAGTTTTTCTGTGGAGATGTGATCTGACTGTGGTTCCAGGCTGTTCTTCAACTTTTAGCCTCACAGAATTCTCCCTCAGCCTCACAGTGCTACGATTATAGGCTTGAGCCACTTCAAACAGCCAAATTTAACTTTTATTGTGGTGTTGAAAGGGATTTTTAATGTATTTTTTTCTTTTTTTTGAGACGGAGTCTGGCTCTCTCGCCCAGGCTGTAGTGCAGTGGTGAGATCTCGGTTCACTGCAGCCTCCACCTCCCAGGTTCATGTGATTCTCCTGCCTCAGCCTCCAAAGTAGCTGGGATACAGGTGGCCAACACCACACCTGGCTAATTTTTGTATTTTTAGTAGAGATGGAGTTTCACCATGTTGGCCACGCTGGTCTCGAACTCCTGACCTCAAGTGATCCACCCATCTGGGTTTCATGAAGTGTTGGGATTACTGGCGTGAGCCACCACACCTGGTCTTTGTATATACCTTTCTTGTATTACTTTGACCGTGGTAGGACATATCCAATGGGCAAATGATCTAAAAGGCCAAAGCGGGAGGATCACAAGGTCAGGAGTTCAAGACCAGCCTGGCCAATATGGTGAAACCCTGTCTCTACTAAAGATACAAAATTAGCCAGGCGTGGTGGTGGGCGCCTGTGATCCCAGCGACTTGGGAGGCTGAGGCAGGAGAATCTCTTGAACCTGGAAAGCAGAGGTTGCAGTGAGCTGAGATCGTGCCAGTGCACTCTAGCCTGGGAGACACAGCAAGACTCCGTCTAAAAAAAAAAAAAAAGGTTAAATTTAATTTTTGACAACCACTCTAACAAGCAACTCAGGTTTATATGGAAAGAGAAGTATATCACTCATGAACAAGTAACTGGTAAATAAGATGGAATTATGGCTTCTGTGTGATACTCTATTGTTAGGCAAGCACAAGCTCTTTATAAAAGCCCTGTTATATGTAACTGCATCAAACATCATGTGACTACATTACTTGGTTTCCTAAGGACAGTTTATTATTCCTTTATCCCAGTATAATTTTGCATAGCCATCACTCTCTTTGTTATGGGTATCTATGCTTAAATAATAAACTAAATGAGATTTTGTAAATTGAATGATATTTTTAGCAAAGTGTTGGACTTTGTCAATTACTATGCCTGATAATCAATGTGTCTTACCTGACTATATCACTCCTAAAAATTTCACTGCGGGCTGTGGTCCCTGGATTTCCTGAGGATTGATTGCCCATCCCCATTCCTGTAGATGAGCGCACAATGGTATAAGACTTTCCTGTAACACATTACAGTCTTCAGAGGTTAACATGATATCATCAATATAATGAAACCAGGACCAGGTCAGATGGCTCACGCCTGTAGTCCCAGCAACAAGAGGCTGATGCGTGAGAATCACTTCAGCCCAGGCGTTCAAGGCTGTAGTGAGGTATGATTGCATCACTGCACTCCAGCCTGAGTGACACAGCAAGACCCTGTCAAATTAAATTAGATAGATAAAATAATAAATAATGAAATAAAAGTTTTCAAAAATATATATATTTAAACCATGAAAGATGACAGGAATGGGAACGAAGACAAGCCTCTAGCCAACATTCTGTGACAAATTGTAGGACTTTGGAGATAACCCTGGAGCAACCCTTGAATGGCAGCCCACTCACCAGGGCGTCTTTCTGGATTTCCATGGATTAAAACACATTCCACTGTAGCATCTACTAATGTGACAGTCTTCTCTTTATTTTGGAGGACCAATAAGTGGAGAGCTGAACATGAACCCTTTTATTCCAATAGCGGCCTGGCAGGGTAAAAGCAAATTGGTCTTGTGATTAAAGAGAGGAATGCTGAAAAAAACATCAGCTAAATCTAACACTGTGATGCATCCCCAGCACGGACACTATGTGATCAGCTACCTGAGTAATGGGAGCTACAGGATGTATGGATGGGGTTACCTTGGTCAATTCCTGATAATCAACAGTCATCCACCAGGTACTGTTTGGTTTGTGTTCAGGCCAGAGAGACTGTTAAATGAGCTTGAGCTGGGTGGATAATGTGTTCCACTTACCAGTTCCTCAATAATTGCAGTTATTTCTTTTTCTTTTTTTTTTTTTTTTTTTTGAGACAGAGTCTTGCTGTGTCGCTCAGGCTGGAGTGCACTGATGCAATCTCAGCTCACTGCAAGCTCCGCCTCCCGTGTTCACGCCATTCTCCTGCCTCAGCCTCCCGAGTAGCTGGGACTACAGGTGCCCGCCACCATGCCCAGCTAATTTTTTTTGTATTTTTAGTAGAGACAGGGTTTCGCCGTGTTAGCCAGGATGGTTTTGATCTCCTGACCTTGTGATCCACCCACCTCAGCCTCCCAAAGTGCTGGGATTACAGGCATGAGCTACCACGCCCAGCCTAGTTGCACTTATTTCATCATGTCCTCCACAGCCCCCCTGCCCAAAATAATTTTTACTATTTATTTACTTATTTTTGAGATGGAGTCTTGCTCTGTCGCCCAGACTGGAGTGCAGTGGCGTGATCTCGGCTCATTGCAATCTCCGCCTCCTGGGTTCAAGCTATCAGCCTCCTGAGTACCTGGGACTATAGACATGCACCACCACGCCCAGCTAATTTTTGTATTTTTAGTAGAGATGGGGTTTTGCCATGTTGGCCAGGCTGGTCTTGAACTCCTGACTTCAGGTGATCCACCCGCCTCAGCATCCCAAAGTGCTGGGATTACAGGTGTGAGTCACCGAGCCCAGCCTAATAATTTGTGCTCTTTAAATTTGACAACCTGCCTAGGAGCAGAAATCTATTCAGGTTCCCATTTTGCCTCTACCCTGAGAACAGCCTTTACTACAGCACCTTCAGGCTGAATTCTCCCACTCAAGTTTGCAAAGTCTTTCCTAACAGAATATCCATACCTAAAATGTTTTCTAAAATAGGGATAATAAATGCCATATATGGGTTGGGGAGCTTCCCCAATACCTAGATGTATTAAAGTCCTTTTTATCTGGGTCGTTTGTCCTCCATAACCATCAATGGCAGCCCACTGACCAGGATTTGTTTCTGGGTTTCCAGAGATGAAAGTACATTCCACCCTGTAATAGGATTACAGACTATTACTAAGGTAATAGTCTTCTCTTTATTTGGGGGGCAACAGGAAATGGTGAACTTGATATGGGACCTCTGGTTTCCCCCTACTGCTTGAACATGGAGTTGACCTTGCCCCAGTCCTAATCTCTGAGCCATGGTGGAATCCACCCCTGGTAGAGTGGGACAATAAAATGAAAGATTGAGTCATCTTCCTCTTCTTCCATAGGGGCAGAAGGGAAGGGATGAAACTGCAGTTTAGGCTGTAGTTTCCACCATAAGGGCACTAATAAAGTCTTAGGTTGTTTGTCTATTTCTTTTCAGGGTGTTTCTGGCCCCAACAAATTATGCCACATTTGCTCATGGGTGACTCCTATTGGTCCCTTTCCCTAGCTCCTCTTTTCTTTCTGTTGATTTTATTTTTTTTCCCTTTGTTAGCCCTTTTTGGATTACCAAGTTTACCCTGTTCCTGGGTTTCTAAATTTCTCCAAATCTGCAGTGCTTCTCCCACATCATATACATCTTGTCCCACTGTAGGACTCGAGAAAGATAGCAAAGGGCCATGCCATTCCTCTGATGCACCCTGAAGCACTTTTTTTATCTGGGCAGTACAAACTGCTTTACTGGTCCCATGGAATGCCAATGGCTTGCCTCCTTCCTCAACCTCCAAGAAGCCCCAGTGTTACAGAATCACCAGGTTCATATGCACACTGTGCAGTAACAGATCAATACACGGAGACAGCAAGATTTGCAGCACAGAAAGAGTTTAATGATCACGGGGTGACCCAGCAAGCAGATAGGAAGGGCCCTCAAATCCAACTCCCCAAAAAGTTCTGGGCTGGATTTTTTGTTTATTGGGCTAATCAGTTGAAGCAGTGGGAGTGGAGAAGAAACAAAGACATCTGTAACTGGTTGTGATCAATTAGTTGTAAGCATCACTGCACTTGGACCCACCCTAGGCTGGGATTTTTAAGGGGACTGTGGCATGCAAGAGGCTGAAAAATTGGGGTTATTGATTGTTTGAGGTACAGGGGATTAAATCATCAGGATGTGAAAACTACCTCCTTTGGTGAGTCAGCTACTACTGGGGTCCTTCAGAGCAACTGAAGTCAGTAGTTTCACTGTTATGCGGGACCTGAAATAATATCTCAAAGGGAAAAATTAACATTTTTTAATGTTCAAGTTTTTATCTATAGAGCGGTTAAGGAGAATTATCATCTAGGGTTTACAGGATTCTAGGACACTAGGCATCAAACAACTATGAATGGGGTAGGCATGGTGGCTCACACCTGTAATCCCAGCACTTTGGGAGTCTGAGACGAGTGAATTGCTTGATCCCAGGAGTTTGAGACTATTCTGGGTAACATACTGAGATCCCATCTCCATTTTAAAAAATAAAAAACAGGCCGGGCGCGGTGGCTCAAGCCTGTAATCCCAGCACTTTGGGAGGCCGAGACGGGCGGATCACGAGGTCAGGAGATCGAGACCATCCTCGCTGACACAGTGAAACCCCGTCTCTACTAAAAAATACAAAAAAAAAACTAGCCGGGCGAGGTGGCGGGCGCCTGTAGTCCCAGCTACTCGGGAGGCTGAGGCAGGAGTATGGCATGAACCCGGGAGGCGGAGCTTGCAGTGAGCCAAGATCACGCCACTGCACTCCAGCCTGGGCGGCAGAGCGAGACTCTGTCTCAAAATAAATAAATAAATAAATAAATAAATAAATAAATAAAAAATAAAAAACAAGGCCGGGCGCGGTGGCTCAAGCCTGTAATCCCAGCACTTTGGGAGGCCGAGACGGGCGAATCACGAGGTCAGGAGATCGAGACCATCCTGGTTAACACGGTGAAACCTCGTCTCTACTAAAAATACAAAAAACTAGCCGGGCGAGGTGGCGGGCGCCTGTAGTCCCAGCTACTCGGGAGACTGAGGCAGGAGAATGGCGTAAACCTGGGAGGCAGAGCTTGCAGTGAGCTGAGATCCGGCCACTGTACTCCAACCTGGGCGGCAGAGCGAGACTCCGTCTCAAAAAAAATAAATAAATAAAAAATAAAAAAATAAAAAGTAAAAAATAAAAAAATTAAAAAACAAAAGACTTTGAGGAGAGATCAGAGAGCAAGCTGACCTACTCATTAATTCTGAATGTGCAGCACACTTTGTTTGTTTTGATTTTCTCCTTCCCTCCATCATTGATTAATTTGATGAAATTTATCAGGGCCTCTTCCATTGACTGCCAGGAAGTCATCTCTTCTGGTACATCTTCAGTAGGCCAAGCATCTCTTATGGCTAAAATGATCTAGTCCATAAGGGAATACCATCACACTCTGTGTCCCACAATTTGATGATCCAAGTGGTCAGGGGAATCCCCAGGTAGGATGGTTTCATTTATTTTCTTTTCTTTTCTTTGAGGTGGAGTTTCACTCTGTTGTCCAGCTTGGAGTACAATGGTGCGATCTCAGCTCACTGTAACCTCTGCCTCCTGGGTTCAAGTGATTCTTCTGCCTCAGCCTTCTGAGTAGCTGGGATTACAGATACACACCACCATGTCCAGCTAATGTTTTGTATTTTTAGTAGAGATGGGGTTTCACCATGTTGGCCAGGCTAGTCTTGAACTCCTGACCTCAGGTGATTCATCTGCCTCGGCCTCCCAAAGTGCTGGGATTACCGGCATGAGCCACGGCTCCTGGGCTTTTTTTTTTTTTTTTTTTTGAGACGGAGTCTCGCTCTGTTGCCCAGGTGCAATCTCGGCTCACTGCAACCTCCACTTCCCAGGTTCAAGCAGTTCTACTACCTCAGCTTCCCGAGTAGCTGGGACTACAGGCGCCTACCACCACACCTGGCGAATTTTTTGTATTTTTAGTAGAGACGGGGTTTCACCATGTTAGCCAGGATGGTCTCAATCTCCTGACCTCGTGATCCATCCACCTCAGCCTTCCAAAGTGCTGGGATTACAGGCGTGAGCCATGCCCAGCTTGGTTTCATTTTGTGGCCCAGGCTGGAGTACAGTGGCCTGATCATAGCTCTCTGCAGCCTTGGACAACTGGGTTCAAGTGATCCTCCCACTGCAGCCTCTTGAGTAGCTTGGGACTACTCAAGAGCTTGAGTACCACAGGACACCTTACCAGGCTAATTTCGCTCTCTGTCTTTTTTTTTTTTTTTTTTTTTTTGAGATGGAGTGAAATGTTGCCCAGGCTGGAGTGAAATGGCACGAACTTGGCTCACAGCAACCTCCGCCTCCCAGATTCAAGTGATTCTCCTCCCTCAGCCTCCCAAGTAGCTGGCATTACAGGCATGTGCCACCATGCCTGGCTAATTTTGTATTTTATTAGAGATAGGGTTTCTCCATGTTTGTCAGGCTGGTCTGGAACTCCCGACCTCAGGTGATCCGCCTGCCTCGGCCTCTCAAAGTGTTGTGATTACAGGCATGAGCCACCGCGCCTGACCTTCTTTTTGTTTGTTGTTTGTTTATTTGTTTGTTTTGTTTTTTTATAGAGACAGGGTCTCGCTCTTTTGCCCAGGTTGGTCTTGCTCTGGTCAGGCTGGTCTCCAACTCCAGCTTCAAATGATCCTCTCCCCTTTCTCTGGTCAGGCTGTCTCCAACTCCCAGCTTCAAGCGATATGCTCCCCTTGGCCTCCCAAACTTCTGGGATTACATATGTGAACCATGGCAATGGGCCTTCCAGGTATTTATTGAAGGGTTTTGCAACCTCTAAGAGTTCTGCAGCAGTATATTACCTGACAATGAGAGTCCCCCGCATCCTTTCACCGCATGTTGGAGAAGTAGTTGCGCTTTCTTTCCCCTTTTGTTTGCATAGTAGGACAAGCATGTCAATGATCCTCATCCTCCTCTTCATCAATGACTTCTTTGTCATCAGTCTTCCTCTTCATAAATTGCCAAGGAATCCAAGTTCTCACATCTCAATGGGACTTATTTATGATAGTATCAGCTATCATAAGTCTGCATCAGCTCCCACAGCTCCAGGCTCCATCAAGCCTGCCTCTTTTTTCTTCCCCACAGTCCTGTCCCAGAAGCCCCCAGCTCTGCTCCTCAGGTGCCTTAGGCTGTATGGCTGCACTGCTGCTGGGCCCAGGCAGCTATCTGTCCCTGCAGCCCCTTCCCTAACCCATTCCCAGCCCAGTCCCGCCCCACTGGTATCTCTAGTGTCCCTGGCTGCTAGTGCCTCAGTCACCGCTGCCACCGCGATTTGGAAGTCTTTTAATGCAGTTAAATTATCTTAGTTTTTTTCTCTCCCACTTTATATGTACGTACAGGAGGAAAGCAGGGTTTCTGCTGGTGTCTTATTCACACAGTGGGATTGTAGGTGTTGGTCTCATGGAAGTGATCAATGGGGGAAAGAAGCAGGTGAATAACCTGCAGGGGCAGGAGAGCCCAAGACCAGCCTGGAGCCTGCAAAGGGAGGGAAATGGAGCTCCCTTGGGTGTTCCTGAGCAGCTCCAGGAGTGGATTCTGAGAATCTGCAGAGCCCTGGAACACAGGAGACCCAAGTGCAGATGCATTTGGGGTGGGGGACAGGGGGCAGGTGGGGGGGTTGGAGGTGTTCTGTCATTTCTGAGGTTGGATCTCAGGAGCCTGTGGCCATTTGGAGGGCAGTGTTTTTGGTTTTGGCATGCATAGGGTCACTGGGGTCAGGCTGTAATTTGTATATAGGAAGAAAATCTGTGAAGGTCAGTTTGAGAGAATTGTTTGAAACATCACCTGGAGAAAGGGTTTATGAAGTTGACAGTTTATTTAGGTCAAAAGTTTAAACTGACCCCAAGGGATAGTTCCCTGCTGTTGAAAATGAAGTTCTGGCCGGGCGCGATGGCTCACGCCTGTAATCCCAACACTTTGGGAGGCCAAGGCGGGCGGCTCACGAGGACAGGAGATGGAGACCATCCTGGCTAACACGGTGAAACCCCGTCTCTACTAAAAATACAAAAAATTAGCCGGGCGTGGTGGCGGGGGGCCTGTAGTTCCAGCTACTTGGGAGGCTGAGGCAGGAGAATGGCGTGATTCCGGGAGGCGGAGCTTGCCGTGAGCCGAGATCACGCCACTGCACTCCAGCCTGGAGGACAGAGACTCCGTCTCAAAAAAATAAAAAATAAAAAAAAGGAAAAAAGAAAAGAAAATGAAGTTCTGGAAGGAGGGAGTGTTCCCATACTGTGAGGAGAGATGGTAGATGTGTGAGGAAGCATTGTCCATGCCTCATCCCCTATTCCTGTGCCCCTGGAGGACATCTGTCTCTCTTTCCTGGTCTAGTCGTGCCTGGCCTGGTCTCGGTTCCCCTCCTGCTCTGAGGCAAACAGATCGCCCCATCAGACACTGAGTCTGGAATCCCCTGCATACACCTGTGACCTGATGCAGGAGGAAGGAGCAGAGAAAGCCCATTGAGTGAAGGAGAGGTCAGTGCCCTTTCTTTTTTTTTTTTTTTTTTTGAGACGGAGTCTGGCTCTGTCGCCCAGACTGGAGCGCAGTGGCGCGATCTCGGCTCACTGCAAGCTCCGCCTCCCGGGTTCACGCCATTCTCCTGCCTCAGCCTCCGGAGTAGCTGGGACTACAGGCGCCCGCCACCACGCCCGGCTAATTTCTTTTTTTTTTTTTTTTTGAGACGGAGTCTCGCTCTGTCACCCAGGCTGGAGTGCAGTGGCCGGATCTCAGCTCACTGCAAGCTCCGCCTCCCGGGTTCCCGCCATTCTCCGGCCTCAGCCTCCCGAGTAGCTGGGACTACAGGCGCCCGCCACCTCGCCCGGCTAGTTTTTTTTTTTGTATTTCTTAATAGAGACGGGGTTTCACCGTGTTAGCCAGGATGGTCTCGATCTCCTGACCTCGTGATCCGCCCGCCTCGGCCTCCCAAAGTGCTGGGATTACAGGCTTGAGCCACCGCGCCCGGCCCAGTGCCCTTTCTAAAGTTCAGGAAAAAGGCCAGGCGCGGTGGCTCACGTAATCCCAGCACTTTGGGAGTCCGAGGCGGGCGGATCACCTGAGGTCAGGAGCTCGAGACCAACCTGACTAACATGGTGAAATCCTGTCTCTACTAAAAATAACAAAAATTAGCTGGGCGTGGTGGCAGGTGCCTGTAATCCCAGCTACTCAGGAGGCTGAGGCGGGAGAATCGCTTGAACCCGGGAGGCAGAGGTTGCAGTGAGCCGAGGTCACGCCATTACACCTTCAGTCTGGGCGAGAAAAGCGAGACCCCTTTCAGTTAATCAATCAACCAATCAATCATATATATATATAAATGAAGTTCAGGAAAGTTTGGCGGAAATGCAAATATCCAAGGATCAGGGCACAAGGAGGGAGATGGGCCTTAAAAAGGAAGTGAATAGAACCAGTCTGGCGCCGCAGGGCCCCATTATCCCGGGCTTCTGCTGTCACTCAGGGCTCAGAGGGCGAGGCGGGGCGCACGGTCCAATCAGGAGCGCCGGGGCGGGACCCTGACAACCGTTTTTCTTGGGAAGGAGACTCCGGCGCACGCCCCCGGTCTCATTTGTTGTTGTGGTAACGACCGTTGGAACTCTCTTTCCGGCTCTATGAACTCTCGGCTCTGAGAGGCTCCAGGTTTCTCCGCCAGAGCTCCTGTCGCTCTGTCACCTGCGCTGTGTTCCTCTCTAGTCGCAGGAGCCCTGGGGAATAAAGTTGGGAGCTCAGGCATGGTGAGTGTGTGGGGCCAGGCATCCTGAGGCGGGGGCGAAGGGCTGGTTAGAACCGGCTGTGGCAGGTCCCGGGCCTCCCCGCGGCGACTCCGGGGTCTGTGGGGCTGGGCCGGCATCCCTGACCCGGGGCATCCTGTCTCGTCCCTGCACAGCGACTGCGGCCCCGGCCCCGGTCCCGGAGCCCCCTTTGGGCAACTCCGAGCCCTCAGCCGCGGGTCTCCTCAGATTGTGCTGGGCCATGGGGAGGATCATGGGGGGAATCCCGTCTCGGGTGTGGGGTTCTTGCGTCAGAAAAGCGGTGGTCTGTGGGGTCCCCAGTCGTCTTTTCTCCTCTTAAAAGTTAAAATGGCAGGGCGCGGTGGCTCACGCCTGTAATCCCAGCACTTTGGGAGGCGAAGGCAGGTGGGTCACCTGAGGTCAGGAGTTCGAGACCAACCTGACTAACATGGAGAAACCCCCGCCTCTACTAAAAAAACAAAATTAGCCGGGCGTGGTGGCGTGTGCCTGTAATCCCAGCTACTCGGCAGGCTGAGGCAGAATCGCTTGGACCCGGGAGGTGGAGGTTGCGGTGAGCCGAGATCACACCACTGCACTCCAGCCTGGGCAACAAGAGTGAAACTCCACTTCAAAAAAAAAAAAAAAAGAAAAAGAAAAAAAAGAGGCACTGATAAAAATTCAAGAGTTTGTGCAAATGGGAATTCATGAATGAGAAGCGCGCAGTCATGGTGTGTGGTTTGTTACCAGAAACGTGGAAATATTGCAGTTGAGTTGGATTTCAGTGCCCTCAGGTAGGACTTTAGTGCACTGCGCACACTTCAGTCCGATTACTTAAGGTGTCTCCCGCTGCCCACATGGACTGGTTTCCCCCTCCATTTTCCAAATCTGTGGTCTGCAGGGTCTCACATCTTCCCCGCTATGACCCCAGCCTAACTCTTTAAAGGCCTGCGGTAGCATCTTACATTTTCAGTTCCCTTCTCATATTTCCAAACATTAACTTCCCTTCTCCAATTCACAGTATTATCAACTATTTGTCCTTTTTTTTTTTTTTTAAGATGGAGCCTCAGTCACCCAGGCTGAAGTGCAATGGTGCCATCTCGGTCGCAGCAATCTCTGCCTTCTGGCTTCAAGCGATTCTCTTGCTTCAGCCTCCCAGGGTAGCTGGGATTACAGGCGTCCACCACCATGCCCGGCTAATTTTTGTATTCTTAGTAGAGACAGGGTTTCACCAGGTTGGCCAGGCTGGTCTCGAACTCCTGACCTGAAGTGATCCACCCAGCTCGGCCTCCCAAAGTGCTGGGATTACAGGCGTGAGCCAGCTGTCCGGCCTATCTGTTCTATATTGTACAATATATTCATCCTTTCCTTCAAACAGATGAAGCATTTTAATGGTTTCTTAATTTTTTTTTTAACAGAACCACGGGTGACTTTTAAAAATATTTCTGTTTCTGAACATTTCACATAAGAGGAAAGTAGAAAATAACATCTTGACACTCCAGTGAAAAAAAACCCTTGTTCCTTTCCTCATGTTATCTTTCCTTAGGGCACAAACACCTGCTCCAAATATCTTGCACTTGAGGTTTTGTTACCTGAAAGAAGGTTGTGAGTGTGAGCTGTCCAGGTCCTTGGCATTTTGAACAAATAATTGAACAAAACGCACTAACAAAGTAACTAACGAAACACAGGAAGGAAGCAACGACAGAAAAGCAGAGATTTATTAAAGGGAGAAAGCACTCCAAGATGGGAGTGGGCCCAGCAAGTGGCTCAAGGACTCAGTTACAAAGTTTCCTAGGTTTTAAGTACTCCTTTTGAGGTCCCTTTCGGCTACCCCTTCTCTTGATGTAGGATTTAGTCCTGGATGAAGGATTTGGTCCGTGGCTAATTAAAGGCTGAGGTTAATTGATGCCCTATGCAGATACACTTTTCCTTTCCATCTGAGAAGGTGGAAGGGGAAGGGTTGTAAAGAGAGAGTAGTCTTTGATCCCATGGGTGAGATGGGATTTTTCCTTTTGGTTTAGCTTTTGGAAGTTGGCATTAATTGGCTTTAGGTTCCCTGCCCCCAGACCCAGGTGTTTTCCTTTTGATCCAGCTTTGGGAAGTCAGCATTTATTGGCCTTAGATTCCCTGACCCCAGACTTTGGTGTTTTTCCTTGATTCAGCTTTAGGAACTCGGCACAAATTGGCCTTAAGTTCCCTGCCTCCAGACCCTATTCTCTTGCCTCAGTTCCCCTTTGGAAACTTTGTGGGGTGATGTGTCTTCAGGAGACCCCTCCTATCTTTCCCTGATGTTGGGGTTTAGAACTGCCCGGGGCTACCCCAACATGCCCACACTTGCCATGTCTCTAGGAGGGTTTAGAGAGTATCACCCTTGGGGCCACTCTTCCCACAAGTTAGCGTGTGGTGTGGGGGTGGGGCCTCCAAAGAGAGCCACTGAATTTTCCGGGGTGAAAGGAGATGACTGGTACACTCTTCATCTAGTTAGCCAACTCCTTGCCGTGCTCAGCTTTTCTCCTCCAACTCCAGTTTCTGTTACTTTGAAACGTGGCTAGTCAGCCAATTGGATGGTAATATTGAAGGAAAAGAGAAATGATTCCTGTCGTCTGGATTCTCTCAGACTAGTGAATGAGGAATATGATTCCACAGGACAATGAAAACCCACCCCAACAGGGTGAAGCAAATCAAAATGTACGTGGGGTACACAGTGCGGTGGGGAATGATACAATACAGTGTTGACGAGAAACCGTCATTGAGCACATCAGTGAGCAGGATGGCAGTAGGATTTTGACAACTACAAGTGTCATATACCCACCAGTTTTGTTTGTTTTTGTTTTTTGTTTGTTTGTTTTGAGACAGGATTTCGCTCTTGTTGCCCAGGCTGGTGTGCAGTGGCTCGATCTCGGCCCACTGCCGCCTCTGCCTCCTGGGTTCAAGCAACTCTCCTGCCTCAGCCTGCTAAGTAGCTGGGATTACAGGTGCCGGCTAATATTTGTATTAGTAGAGACAGGGTTTCACCATGTTGGCCAGGCTTGTCTCGAACTCCTGACCTCAGATAATCCACCCGCCTTGGCCTCCCAGAGTGCTAGGATTACATGCATGATCCCAACCTGTAATCCCACACCTGGCCCACCAGTCTTATTTATATACTGAGATGGAGTCTCACTCTGTTGCCCAGGCTGGAGTGCAATGGTGTGATCTTGGCTCACTGCAATCTCCGTCTCCCGGGTTCAAGTGATTCTCCTGCCCCAGCCTCCCAAGTAGCTGGGATTGCAGGTGCCTGCCACCACACCTGGATAATTTTGTATTTTAGTAGAGATGGGGTTTCACCATGTTGGTCAGGCTGTTCTCGAACTCCTGACCTCAGGTGATCCACCTGCCTTGACCTCCCAAAGTGCTGGGATTACAGGTGCAAGCCACTGTGCTCGGCCTATACCCACCAGTCTTATACAGAAGAGTTTCACTGCCCTAAAAATCCCTTTTGCTTCATGTAGTCATCACACTCCCCTCCCTCTCTTCTACTAACCCCTTAATCGCTTTGCACAACTGATGATTTTATAGCCTCTAGAGTTTTGCCTTGTCCAGAATGTCATGTACTTGGAATCATGTTATAAGTAGCCATTTCGACCTCTTCGTTTCATGTAAAAATACGCATTTAAAGTATCTTTGTGTCTTTGTGGCTTGATAACAGATTTATTATGTCTTTGTTTTACAAAATTTTAAAGAGATGGGGTCTCACTATGTGTTGCCCAGTGTGGTGGGCGGATCATGAAGTCAGGAGATCGAGACCATCCTGGCTAGCACGATGAAACCTCGTCTCTACTAAAAAAAAAAAAAAAAAAAAATACAAAAAATTAGCCGGGCGTGATAGTGGGTGCCTGTAGTCCCAGCTACTCAGGAGGCTGAGGCAGGAGAATAGCGTGAACCCGGGAGGCGGAGCTTGCAGTGAGTGGAGATTGCGCCACTGCACTCCAGCCTGGGTGACAGAGCGAGACTCTGTCTCAAAAAAATAAATAAATAAAAATAAAAGTAAGTAAATAATAAAATAAAAAATAAAAATTACATTTGGCCAGGCATGGTGACTCATTCCTGTGATCTCAGCACTTTGGGATTTACCCTTTACCTATTTGGGCACACAAATCCTATAGCTGGAGGTAACCCCCTTAGGGAGTGAGGAGAATCATGGAAGTTAGGAGTGGTAATTTATTACATATGTAGATAATAATAATGTTTTGTGTATATTAGGTTAAATAGTATAAATATTGTAATTGCTAGATTTACATAAATTGATAGGTTTAGGATTGTGAAAGAAGGATTAGATGTTAAAATTGTGATTATTCAATTTGTTGTGAGCAATTGCTGAATAGGCCAAGATATTTCAGAGTTGTTTGGTTAAGGCCCCCTTAACCAATCTCCCATAGTGTTGCAATCTCCCATAGTATGCTTAAGTCTGTTGATGGGTACTCTTGAAATAAAATGGAGATTGGTGCTAGTTTTTGTCATGTAAGGAGAATTACACTTGATATTAGTTAGACCCCTTGCATTACTTCAGAAGTAAAAGGGGGATAGTCCTAATTTTATCAACAGTGCTATGATAATTATAAGGGATACTGTTTGGTTTAGGGCTTTTGTGATTGTTCATTGTCTGGAGTGTATCATACTGTTGTTGATAACTACTAGGATCTCCTTGGATTAGAGATGCTGTTGCTTATGTAAGGAACTACTTTGGTGGTGACTTCTGTGGAACAGGCACTTTTTCAGTTAGAATGGGGATAATGGCTAGCGTATTTCTAACCTCATTCAGATTAGGAGCCAATGTGAGTCCATTATTGTAGTCAGAGTCTCTGTGAAAATAGTATAAAAAGAATAGTGAGGAGATGTAGGGGATGAATTTGAATGGGAAGGATATAAACCAACATTTTCAAGGTATGGGCTGGGTAGCTTATTTAACTGACCCTACTGTAGGATATGGTGTCCTTGGTACCATGGAGAATCTGGAATTCTCAGGAATGACTTCAGTTCCTACAGTTCTAGTAATAAGAAGGTTTAAACCTCCATAATTTGTTCTATTAAAGTAACCATTTTATCATACATATTTTTTATGTTTGTGGTGGGATACTAGATATTAGGATGGGCATTGAGATATATCATACACACAGGGCTCGTGTCTGGGGTAAACGGTTTTTTCACAGAAGATGCATAAGTTGGGCGTTTGGTCGGTGGGGACCCATGCGGGTTCAACATGTGTATCAAGAAGTGTTATTTCTGTTTGGGGCCCATCTACCCTGGCCATGGCATGATGTTCTTCTGCAACAATTGCAAGGTGTTCAGGTTTTGTAAATCTACATGTCATAAAAACTTTAAAAAGAAGTGCAATCCTCACAAGGTTAGGTGGACGAAAGCATTCCGGAAAGCAACCAGTAAAGAGCTTACAGTGGAAAATTCATTTGAATTTGAGAAACATAGAAATGAACCTATCAAATACCAGCAAGAGCTATGGAATAAAACTGTTGATGCAATGAAGAGAGTTGAAGAGATCAAACAAATGGCAAGCTGAATTTATAATAAACTGATTGAAGAAAAATAAAGAGCTACAGAAAGCTCAGGATATCAAAGAAGTCAAGCAAAACATCCATCTTATCCTAGCTCCTTTTGCAGGCAAAGGGAAGCAGTTGGAAGAGAAAATGGTACAGCATTTACAACAGGATGTGGACATGGAATATGCTTCTTAAAAATCTCTGTAACCATTTCTTTATGTACATTTGAAAAAGCCCCTTGGAGAATTAGAACTGCTAAATTCTTAGTTTATTTTTTATATAAGGTCACTTAAATGAAAAGTGATTAAAATATATTTTTCCTACATTGCTATCTACAAAACATCAGATATTACGGATATTAGATTGCATCTCAGTGTTAAATATTCACAGATAGATGTACTTATGTAAAATCATGAAAATTCTACTTATAACTATAGAAGTGAATTGTGGACATAACATGGTTATACCATTTGGATAATGGCACTTGGCAGCATTTATATAATAACTAATGGCAAAAATTCATGGCTAGTGATGTATAAAATAAAATATTATTTGGAGTAAAATATTTATGTAAAGTTATAGAAGGGAAATACAACAAGGACCTAACAATTTGTATGATAATGTCAAATATTATTTTGATTTTAGTATTTCCTGTTTGGGTTTATTTGCATCTTAGAAGAGCATAATGGCATTGTTTGATGAAGCCTCATGCTGCACTGTTTTGACCTGGTTTAATCGTTCTGATAGGTAGTTGTGGATATTGGGGATGAGAACTGAATAATCTTTGCCTGGAATGGCACTGCACTCTAGAATTTCCACTTTGGAGAATACTCAGTTCTAACTTGTGATTCCTGGTAGAACAAACTTTATTTTTCTAGACTAGCAATGATCTAGAAGCAGAGGAATCTCATTGCCTTTTAAAATCTATTATGTGGTTTTCTTTTAAAAAGTTCTTGTCGCCAGGCATGATGGCTCATGCCTGTAATTCCAGCACTTTGGGAGGCCGAGGAGAGCAGATCACAAGGTCAGGAGTTCGAGACCATCCTGGCTAACACAGTGAAACCTTGTCGCTACTAAAAATACAAAAAATTAGCCAGGCATGGTGGCACATGCCTGTAGTCCCAGCTACTTGGGAGGCTGAGCCAGGAGAATCGCTTGAACCCAGGAGGTGGAGATTGCAGTGAGCCGAGATGGCACCACTGCACTCCAGCCTGGGCAACAGAGTGAGACTCAGTCTCAAAAAAAAAACAAAGAACAAAAAAACAAACTCTTGTTTTTGAAAAGTAGAATTTAGGGGAAAACATCTGTTCATTCTTTGCATGTAAAACCAATTTAAAAGTAAAAAAAAAAAACAAACACAGAAGTGATTATACCAAAATCATGGGTATGATACCTGAATTCATAAGAATAAAATTGTTTTTCTTTTTTTTTCTTTTGAGACAGAGTCTTCCTCTGTTGCCCAGGCTGGGCATGCAGTGGCGTGATCTCAGCTCAGTGCAACCTCTGCCTCCCGGGTTCAAGCAGTTTTCATGCCTTGGCCTCTCAAGCAGCTGGAATTACAGGCACGCGCCACGACGCCTGGCTAAGTTTTGTATTTTTAGTAGAGACAGGGTTTCACCATGTTGCCCAGGTTGGTCTCGAACTCCTGACCTCAAGTCATCCGCTCACCTCGGCCTCCCAAAGTGCTGGGATTATAGGCATGAGCCACTGCGCCCAGCCTAAAATTGTTAATATAAGTGTTTTAGTAACAAAATTGTGTATATTTCTAGTGTGACTATATCATGTAATGCTCCTAGTAAAATAGTAGTATTTAGGGCGTTTATTATATTAATATTAGTGTATTCTGCAATGAAAAATAGGGATAGTAGACATTGAAGACCAAGATTAGTTCTGATTTGCCTTCTTCTAAGTGGACTGGGGCTCAGTTAGTTTCCACTAGCATTGAAATGAATCCTACTATGGCCAGGGGTTGTGATGATAAAATTATCCAAATTCTTGTGTGATAAGAGTTGATAAAGGAAATGACCCACTTATCAAGAAAACTGATAGAAAAGGAATGGCTAAGGCAACTGTTTTTTTTTTGTTTTTGTTTTTGTTTTGAGATAAGAGTCTCCCCCAGGCTGGAGTGCAATGGCGTAATCTTGGCTCACTGCAACCTCTGCCTCCTGGGTTCAAGTAATTCTATTGCCTCAGCCCCCTGAGTAGCTGGGATTACAGGTGTGTGCCACCATGCCCAGCTAATTTTTTGTATTTTTAGTAGAGATGGGGTTTCACCATGTTGGTCAGACTGGTCTCGAACTCCTGACCTGGTGATCCGCCCGCCTCGGCCTCCCAAAGTGCTGGGATTACAGGCATGAGCCACTGCGCCCAGCCTAAGGCAACTTATGGGATCGTCTGGGCTACTGCTTGGAGTGTGCCAATTAGTGCGTATTTTGAATTGGATATTCATCCTGATCATAAAATGCAGTAGATGGCTAAACTTGATGGGCTACAATAAATAATACTCCTGTATTTATATTAAGAAATGGGGGTTAGGGAGGGATTCATATGCAAGGGTCAGGGCGAGGTAGGTGTGATGGTATAAAGGAGGATGGATGGATGACATTAGTGGTTGTAATGGTTCTGTTTTTTGTTGTTGTTGTTGTTGTTTTTGTTTGTTTTTTTTTTGAGATGGAGTTTCGCTCTTGTTGCCCAGGCTGGAGTGCAATGGCGCGATCTGAACTCACCACAACCTCTGCCTTCCAGGTTCAAGCTGTTTGAGATGCTTGTTTCCCAGTGCTGTAAAGAAATAGCATTTGAACATAAATTAAATTTTTTTAGTAAGGCCATTTTAATACTTTCTCCAGAAAGGGTACATTTGTTAGCAGTTTTGTTACTAGAGTATACTGAACAAAGGAGATAGGGTTATTTATAACCTGATGTGTCCACCTTACTGCTGTGTTTGGTTTCCACTGGCTGGAACGGGACCTCATATTTTGTATTTGTTCTGATTGGCTAATAACTTAGAACTTTTTAAGAGAGGCAAAGACAGGGGAGAATAAAGGAAGAAGTAACTTGTGGAATGTTGAGAAAGGTACAAACACCTTTAAGGAAGAGGAACAGGCTATGACTTAATGTTTGCTCGGACCAGTATAAGCATGCCAGGGCAAATATTTAGGCTAAATTGTGGGAGTTAAGAATATAAAGTATATTGATTTTTGCTTATTACGGTGAGTAGATATTTAAGAATGTTAGTATAAGTTTTTGAATAAATTTTGCTTTTAAGATAAGTTATAATTTATTTATTTATTTATTATTATTTTTTTTTTTTGAGACGGAGTCTGGCTCTGTCGCCTGGGCTGGAGTGCAGTGGCCGGATCTCAGCTCACTGCAAGCTCCGCCCCCCGGGTTTATGCCATTCTCCTGCCTCAGCCTCCCGAGTAGCTGGGACTACAGGCGCCCGCCGCCTCGCCCGGCTAGTTTTTTTTTTGTATTTTTTAGTAGAGACGGGGTTTCACCGTGTTCGCCAGGATGGTCTCGATCTCCTGACCTAGTGATTCGCCCGTCTCGGCCTCCCAAAGTGCTGGGATTACAGGCTTGAGCCACCGCGCCCGGCATAATTTATTTTTAATTAGATAGGGAGGAAAGTTTTTGAAGAGGAACCTCTACTTTAGTTTTTACAAAACGATTCTCCTGCTCAGTCTCCCCAGTAGCTGGGATTACAGGCATGTGCCACCACGCATGGCTACTTTTGTATTTTTAGTAGAGATGGGGTTTCCCCATGTTGGTCAGGGTGGTCTCGAACTCCTTACTTCAGATGATCTGCCCACCTCGGCCTCCCAAAGTGCTGGGATTACAGACATTAGCCACCATGCCCAGCCTGTAGTGGTTCTTTTTTTTTTTTTTTTTTTTTTTGAGACGGAGTCTCGCTCTGTCGCCCAGGCTGGAGTGCAGTGGCCAGATCTCCGCTCACTGCAAGCTCCGCCTCCCGGGTTCGCGCAATTCTCCTGCCTCAGCCTCCCGAGCAGCTGCGACTACAGGCGCCCGCCACCTCGCCCAGCTAGTTTTTTTGTATTTTTAGTAGAGACGGGGTTTCACCGTGTTAGCCAGGATGGTCTCGATCTCCTGACCTCGTGATCCGCCCGTCTCGGCCTCCCAAAGTGCTGGGATTACAGGCTTGAGCCACCGCGCCCGGCCTTGTAGTGGTTCTTTAATGAGCAGCTTTATTGCTTTGGCAAAGGGTTGGAATAATCCATATGAGCCTATGATGTTAGGTCCCTTGCAGAGTTGTATGTAACCTCAACTATTCATTCAACAAATGTTAAGAATACTATAGTGAGAATGGTGGGAATAAGTAGGAGAAGGTTAATGATAAACTTACTGTTAAGAAGAAGGATTAGTTTACTTTGACTAGTACGTCTTAGTCAAAATCATTTTGAGGTTATATTGCGCTGTGAGGTCACCTCAACTAAAATTTTTAGTTCACTGGATAAAATGTTAATACCTGTTAAGTTAGGCTAATTATTAGATATGTGGACTAATAAATTTAAGTTCCATAGAATCTTCTCATCATATTTAAGTATTCTTCCTCTTCACAGATAGGTCAATTGCACTGATAAAAAGTAAGAGATAGCTAAACCCTCATATGACCAGTCTTACAAGTCTCTGTTTCACGAACAAATGATTATGCTACGCTTGTACAGTCAAGGTAATGGGGCCACTAAACATGTCACTGAGCAGAAAGTGCCAGTTTTTGGTGATGTTTTTGGTAAACAGGCAGGGTTTGGTTTTGCTGAGTTCCTTTTACTTTTTAAAATCTTTCCTTAGTGCTTGCCTGTGTTGGCTTAACAATTTGGAGAAAATAATTAGCTTGTAGGTTTGATTAGTTATATTGAGTTGTTAACTGTCAGTGGATGGTAACTATGCACTTTAATACACATTTTATTTATTTATTTTTGAGACGAAGTTTTCACTCTTGTTGCCCAGGCTGGAGTGCAGTGGCGCCATCGTGGCTCACTGTAACCTCTGCCTCCTGGGTTCAAGCAATTCTCCTGCCTCAGCCTCCCAAGCAGCTGGGATTATAGGCATGCGCCACCATGCCCAGCTAATTTTGTATTTTCACTAGAGACAGGGTTTCACTGGGTGGGTCAGGCTGGTCTCGAACTCTTAACCTCAGGTGATCTGCTTGCCTCGGCCTCCCAAAGTGCCGGGATTACAGGTGTGAGACACTGTGCCCAACCCTTATACATATTTTATAGTAGGTTGTAGAAGTTCCCTTGTATTCCTGATTTCTATTTTGAAGGAGTGTTGAGGTTTGTCACTTTTTTTTTTTTTTTGCATGTGTTTGGATTGTGGTTTTTGACATTGATTCTGTAACTATCGTGCATTGTATAAGTTGATTTTTAGAAATGTTAAGCAGTGTTGCTTCCACGAATTAAATCCCACTTTATCATGGGGTACAGATGTTGTCATATATGGGTGGATTCTCTTTGCAAGTGTATTGTTGAGGCTTTGTGTGTTAACATTTAAAGAGATATTAATGTATAGTATTATAGTCTAGCATTATAATATGCATATATATACACATATGTATACATGCACAAATGAAGTATATATAGTATATAGTTATGATAGATAACTGGTAAATATTATATATAACTTGTAATGTTGTATATAGCTGTTTTATATATAAATGGCATTATGGTAAACAGCTTAATGTAATATGCCATTATAGTATACTAAATTTATATAGTTTTAGTCTCCAATGTATAGTGGGTTTCAATTCTATGTCAGCCTGCAGAATTATTCAAATACCCCATTCTCATCCTCCCATGGGAACAAAGGATAATCTTACCCTCTTGATGCTACAGTGTGCCATTCAAAAATATTCATGATCATGGATTTAGGAAAGATTCTATGATGTGACAACACAAGCACTAGGAACAAAGAAAAAATATGTAATTTAGACTGCACTGAAATTTTAAACTTGTGTTTCAAAGGACACCATACCAGCAAGACATTGAAAAGCATATGGCCATACCAGCCTGAACGCACCTAATCTTTTTTGATCTCAGTTCCTACCAGGATTGGGTCTGGTTATTACTTGTATGAGAGTAATACTGGGAATACCGTGTGCTGTACATTTTAAAAAAAGAAAAGGGGCCAAGTGCATTTGCTTATACTTGTAATCCCAGCACTTTGGGAGGCTGAGGCGGGTGGATTGCTTGAGCTCAGCAATCGTAGTTCAAGACCAGCCTCAAGAACATGGTAAAACCCTATCTCTACCAAAAATACAAACAATTACCTGGGGGTGGTGGTACACACCTTTGGTCCCAGCTACTTATGAGGCTGAGGTAGGAGGATCGTTTGAGCCTGAAAGGTGGAAGTTGCAGTAAGCTGAGATGATGCCACTACACTCCACCCTGGGTGACAGAGTGAGACTCTGTCTCAAAACAAGGAAGATAAACTTTTTCTTTTTTTTTTTTGAGACGCAGTTTTGCTCTTGTTGCCCAGGCTGGAGTGCAGTGGTGCAATCTTGGCTCACCGCAACCTCTACTTCCCGTGTTCAAGTGATTCTCCTGCCTCAGCCTCCCGAGTAGCTGGGATTACAGACATGTGCCACCATGCCCAGCTAATTTTGTATTTTTAGTAGATACTAAATACTATTTTTAGTATCTACTAAAAATACAAAATTATACTGTGTTGGTCAGGCTGGTCTCGAACTCCCAACCTCAGGTGATCTGCCCGCCCAGGCCTCCCAAAGTGCTGGGATTACAGGCGTGAGCCACCATGCCCAGTCAAGGAAGAGAAACTTGATGAATTATCATGGGTTGAGGAAATGGAATTTGATTGAGTATCAAGTTTTGGGGGCATTCTCCCTGAACTCCCTTAGAAGGATTTTTGATGTAACTGGGCTCTGCATGAGAAGGACAAAATGGGTCAAGAAGAGGGCCTGAGCAGCCTGACTCACCTTTGGTCAAGGAAGGAAGGAGTCCGTAAGACTCCCGCAGCTGGCTCTTTTTAGGAATGACAATCCCTAAATATATGGTTCCCTCATTATATTCCAAAATACCTGCTTTCCCTCCCTAAAGGACGTCTTCAATTATGGATCCACCCTGACATATTTGAAAGAGCTGCAGGATTTTAATCGTTTTTTATTTTCCCACAGAGCCATATATGACTGTATTTAAAATTTTATTATGTTGGCTGGGTACATTGGCTCACGTCTGTAATCCCAGCACTTTGGGAGGCCGCGGTGGGTAGATGACGAGGTCAGGAGATCAAGACCATCCTGGCTAACACGGCAAAACCCCATCACTACTAAAATACAAAAAAAAAATTAGTCGGGCGTGGTGATGGTCACCTGTAGTCCCAGGTACTCAGGAGGCTGAGGCAGGAGAATGGGCGTGAACCTGGGAGGCAGAGCTTGCAGTGAGCTGAGATCGTGCCATTGCACTCCAGCCTGGGCAACAAGAGCAAAACTCCATCTCAATAAAACAAAACAAAAAAATCCACAAAAATTAGCCGGGTGTGGTGGTGGGCACCTATAATCCCAGCTACTCAGGAGGCTGAGGTTGCACTGAGCCAAGATTGCGCCATTGCACTCCAGCCTGGGTGACAGAGTAAGACTCTGACTCAAAAAAAATAAGTACACCTAATAATTCCTGATAAGCACCTTTTCATGTGTGTTGTGGTCATTTGGATGTATCTTGGAGAAATGTTATTGGAATACATTGGCTATCTTTTTTTTTTTTTTTTTTTGAGATGGAGTCTCACTCTCTTGACCCATCTGGAGTGCAATGGCATGATCTTGGCTCACTGCAACCTCCGCCTCCCAAGGGGCTGGGATTACAGGTGTCTACTACCACCCGCAGCTAATTTTTGTGTTTTTAGTGTAGTCGGGGTTTCAGCATGTTGCCAGACTGGTCTTGAACTACCGACCTCCAGTGATCTGCCCGCCTTGCCCTCCCAAAGACCTGGGATTACAGCTGTGAGCCACTGCACCCAGCCCATTGCCTATGTTTTGGTCAAGTAGTTTTACACTTAGGACAGTAATTTATTTGTTTATTTTTTTTTTTTAGACGGAGTCTCGTTCTGTCACCAGGCTAGAGTGCAGTGACCCGATCTCGGCTCATTGCAACCTCCGCCTCCCAGGTTCAAGCAATTCTTTTGCCTCAGCCTCCTGAATAGCTGGGACTACAGGTGTGCGCCACCATGCCCAGCTAATTTTTGTATTTTTAATAGAGACAGGGTTTCACTGTGTTAGCCAGGATGGTCTCGATCTCCTGACCTCGTGAGCCACCTGCCTTGGCCTCCCAAAGTGAATTTATTATTTTTAATTACTATAAAGTAAAATTACATTTTACTAGCTTAAGCAATTTTAAGTGTACAATTAATTTACTTAGACAACTCTGTATAACTTATCTATGATGAATCATACTCTGTTTTGTGTGTGTGTGTGTGTGTGTGTGTGTGTGTGTGTGACTGCCATTGTGTAATTTCCATAGCATCGTGAATTTTCATGCATAAAGCATGGGACAGGGTGTTATTTTCTAAGATTAAATCATATTTCATTGTATTTAGATGCCTACCACATTTTTGTATGCATACAACCATCAGTGGACATGTGGATGGATCCAGCTCTTGGCCATTGTCAACAGTGGTTTTCAAATATGTCTCCATGACCTGGTTTTCTATTTTTTTTTTTTTTAATTCGGTATAAACAGACCTACAAGTCAGCCACTGGAAGATATGGTAATTTTGTTTGTTTTTGAGACTGAGTCTCACTCTGTCACCCAGGCTGCAGTGCAGTGGCGCAATCTTGGCTCACTGCAGCCTCTGCCTCTCAGATTCCAGCGATTCTCCTGCCTCAGCCTCCCAAGTAGCTGGGATTACAGGTGTGCGCCACGACACCCGGCTAATTTTTGTATTTTTAGTAGAGACAGGATTTTGCCATTTTTGCCAGGCTGGTCCCAAATCCCTAACCTCAGGTGATCTGCCCTGCTCGGCCTCCCAAAGTGCTGGGATTATAGGCATGAGCCACCTTTCCTGGCCGTAATTTTGTTATTTTTAAAGGCACTATCATACTATTTTCCAGAAAGGCTGAACCATTAATAATCCTTGAGACAGAGCACATGTTTGCCTTCTCCCTCTGTGAATGGTGGCCTCTCATAAGCAAAAGTTTGTTTTGTTTTATTTTGTTTTTGTTTTCAGACAGAGTCTCGCTCTGTCTCCATGCTAGAGTATATAGAGTGGCACGATCTCAGCTCACTGAACCTCCACCTCCTGGGTTCAAGTTATTCTCGTGCCTCAGTCTCCCAAGTAGCTGGCATTAGAGGTATGTTCTACCACACCCAGTTAATTTTCTTATTTTTAGTAGAGACGGGTTTCACCATGTTGCCCAGGCTGGTCTCAAACTCCTGGTTTCAAGTGATTTGCCCACCTCAGCCTCCAATAGTGCTGGGATTATAGGCGTGAGCCACCACACCTGTTCACACAAACATTTTTATGTTTGATAAATATTTGCCTTTTTGTTATGATTGGGCACCCTGGGGTTTTACTTCTCAACCTTGTTGACATTCAGCTATGAGCAATTTGGTTACAATTTAGGCTTTACTACCCAAGCAGAGATCCCCAGAATCGCTTCTTCTCATGCATTCGGTTTTTTGTTTTTGTTTTTGTTTTCGTTTTTTTTAGCTATTTATAACTGTCTTATTAGTTAGATTGATGGACCCCTCACAAAATCCAGTTGTTTGTTTCTGTCATTGGTATTTAGAACAACATCTACTTCCTAGATATCATCAAATTTTAAACTTGGGAACAGACATTTTCAAGGATACACAGCCTCAAGACTCCTTATGTTAACTTTTTTCTACATGCGAATTCACAGGACTTGGTTACAGCAGGCACTACAGACCCACACTACAAACAGACATTAGGGGCAGCCCAGACAGCACACCTTTTTATGTGGATTCACCGGAAACTCACACATTTTCCTGTTCTGCTGTTGCTTTACCCCGTGGTTAAATTGTAGCATCAGAATTGCTTTATGGAAGAAAGTGAGTATAGGCAGAGAGTAAGAGGTCTGATGTCCAAGTAATGAAATCTTTGGAGTCCACAGCATTGTGAGAACTTCTTAGGAATAGGGTATAGATGTCCAGTGTTATCAGTCTCACCCATCCTTCTCTACACATGTGGGATGTTTCAGGACTCAATGACCTTTGAGGATGTGGCTGTGAACTTCACTCCAGAAGAGTGGGCTTTGCTGGATCCTTCCCAAAAGAATCTCTACCAAGAAGTGATGCAAGAAACCTTAAGGAACCTGGCCTCTATAGGTGAGGGTGACAACATTACTCACTCAGTGAATTAGAGAAGTGTTTCTCATTCATCAGTTCTGTTGAGTAATTTGGAATATGGACAGGCAATACTTTGATGAATAAATGAGGAATGGTTGCAGTGTATCATAAACATAGAATCAAATAATTATTTCATAATTTTATACTAATTCAGGCCTGTGTATCTGTGTCTGTATTTTAGGGAAGAAATGGAAAGACCAGAACATTGAAAATGAATACAAAAATCCCAGGAGCAACCAAAGGTAATCTGCACTCACAAGACAAAGCACTGTCTCTAGAAAATTTTAGAATGGGAGGAAATGTTAAAAAGAAGGAAACAAACAAAAAAGCTGAGTTCCATTGTATTTATTCTTAGAATATTTTCTCTAAAAACATGCATTTATTTGTGACATAGGCATAAGCCATGGTGTCCAGCCTATAATCAGCCCTTTGGGAGGGGGAGGTTCAGACCAGAGTATTGCATGAGCCCAGGAGTCAGGCTACACTGAGCCATGATGACATCATTGGACTGTACCCTGGGCAACAGGGCAAGATTCTCACTCAGAAACAAAATTAAAAGACAAAGAGGTTTTGTATTTGTACAGTAGTTTACATGGAAATAGTATTAAGCCCCATATCTATTTTTTGATAATAGATATGGCTGGGCCATCTTGTAGACCATATGGTCCATTCATGTTCATACAATTCAGACAGAGTAGAAAACCTACACTTTGCTGGATCATGTTAAAAATGCAAGTGTAAGACTTGTGAATGAATATAAAGATCACTGATAAACACATTAAGTGTGCTTTTCATTTTTCACAGAGGTCTTATGGAAGAGAGACTATTTGAAAGTGAAGGTCATCAGCCTGGAGAAATTTTGACCCAGGTTCTGGATGACATGCTGAAGAAGAAAACTGGAGTAGCATCATGTGAAAGGAATGTGTGTGAGGTCGGCATGGGTCATTTATCCCTTAATAAGCACACCAGAACTGACACTGGACACAAGCCATATGAGTATCAGGAATATGGACAGAAGCTATATAAATGTACATACTGTAAGAAGGCCTTCAGCTACCTCCCCTACTTTCGCAGACATGTAATTGCACACACTGGAGAAAAACTCTATGAATGTAAGGATTCTGGGAAGGCATTTAGTTTTTCCACTTCTTTTCATAGACATAAAAGAGCTCACTCTGGAGGGAATCCCTATGAATGTAAACAATCTGGAAAACCCTTTGGATGCACCTCAGAACTTCAAATGCATGCAAGGACTCACAGTGTAGAGAAACCTTACAAATGTAAGAAACGTGAAAAAGCATTTAATAACGTATCTTCCTTTCAAATACATGAAAGAATGCACAGAGGAGGGAAGCATCATGCATGTAAGGGTTCTGGGAAGACATACCGTTTTTTTGGTTTCTATCACAGACGTAGAATACTTCACGCTGGCGGGAAATTTTATGGATGTAAGAAATGTGGGAAAGCCTTTATTAGTTTATGTGCCTTTCGATATCATCAAAGGACTCACACTAAAGAGAAATCCAATGCACGTAAACAATGTGGGAAAGCCTATATTTCTTCCATTTCTTTTCGATATCATCAATTGAGTCACACTGGAGTGAAACACTACAAGTGTAAGCAGTGTGGCAAAGGCTTCAGTTTGCCCAATTCCATTCGATGTCATGAAATGACTCACACTGGAGAGAAACCCTATAAATGTAAGCAATGTGGGAAAGCTTTCAGATGTGCCTCAAGCCTCCAGATACATGGAAGGACTCACACTGGGGAGAAACCCTATGAATGTAAACAGTGTGGTAAAGTCTATCGTTATTGGAGTGGCCTTCGAGTACATGAACTAACTCACATTGGAAAAAAGCCTTATGAATGTAAGGAATGTGGGAAATCATTCTATAGTTCCGGTTTCCTTCTAAATCATAAAAGGATCCACACTAGGGAGAAACCTTATGAATGCAAGGAATGTGGGAAAGCATTTGGTAATCCCATATCCTTTCAAAAACATGAAAGGAGTCACAGAAAAGAGAAGCCTTATGAATGTAAGGAATGTGGGAAGGTATTCAGTTTTTCTAGTTCCCTTCAGAGACATGAAAGGACACACACTGAAAAACCCTATGAATGTAAACAATGTGGGAAAGGATCTTTTTGTAGAAGCTGTCCTAGGCACATGAAGATACACACTGGAGAGATACTTCATAAACGTAAGATTCGTGGACAAGTCTTTCATTCTCCCAGTTCATTTCAAACACGTGAAAGATCTCACACTAGAGAAAAATGCTATAAATGCAAGCAATGTGGAAAACCCTTCATTTATTTCAATGCCTTTCAACATCATCAAAGGAGCCACACTGGAGAGAACCCCTATGAGTGTAAGCAATGTGGGAAAGCCTATATTTCTTCCACTGCTTTTCAGTGTCATGAATTGAGTCACACTGGAGCAAAACGCTATAAGTGTAAGCAATGTGGCAAAGGCTTCAATTTGCCCAGTTCCATTCGATATCATGAAATGACTCACACTGGAGAGAAACCCTATGAATGTAAGCAATGTGGGAGAGCTTTCAGATCTGCCTCGCACCTTCGAACACATGGAAAGACTCACAGTGGGGAGAAACCCTATGAATGTAAACAGTGTGGTAAAGTCTGTCGTTACTGGAGTGGCCTTCGAATACATGAATTAACTCATATTGGAAAAAAGCCTTATGAATTTAAGAACTGTGGGAAATCATTCTATAGTTCCAATTTCTTTCAAAATCATAAAAGGGTCCACACTAGAGTGAAGACATATGAATGCAGGGAATGTGGGAAAGCATTTGATAATCCTACATCCTTTCAAAAGCATGAAGGGAGTCACAGAAAAGAGAAGCCTTATGAATGTAAGGAATGTGGGAAGGTATTTGGTTTTTCCAGTTCCCTTCGGAGACATGAAAGGACACACATAGGTAAAAAACGCTATGAACATAAACAACGTGGCAAAGGATTTTCTCATCTTAGAAGCTTTTCTAGAGACATGAATACTGGAGAGAGATCCCATAAATCTAAGATACGTGGAGAAGTCTTTCATTCTCCCAGTTCATTTCAAGCACGTGAAAAATCTCACACTAGAGAGAAACGCTATAAATGCAAGCAATGTAGGAAAGCCTTCATTTATTTCAGTGCCTTTCAACGTCATCAAGGGAGTCACACCGGAAAGAAGCCCCATGAATGTAAGCAATGTGGGAAAGCCTATGTTTCTCCCATTTCTTTTCGATATCATCAGTTGAGTCACACTGGAGCGAAACGCTATGAGTGTAAGCAATGTGGCAAAGGCTTTAATTTACTCAGTTCTATTCGATATCATGAAATGACTCACACTGGAGAGAAACCCTATGAGTGTAAGCAATGTGGGAAATCTTTCAGATGTGCCTCAAGCCTCCGAATACATGGAAGGACTCACACTGGGGAGAAACCCTATGAATGTAAACAGTGTGGTAAAGTCTATCGTTATTGGAGTAGCCTTCGAATACATGAACTAACTCATACTGGAAAAAAGCCTTATGAATGTAAGGAATGTGGGAAATCATTCTATAGTTCCGGTTCCTTTCTACATCATAAAAAGAAACTACACTAGGGAGAAGCCTTATGAATGTAAGGAATGTGAGAAGGTATTCAGTTTTTCTTGTTCCCTTTGTAGACATGAAAGGACACACACTGGCGAAAAGCCCTATGAATAAACAACGTGGGAAAGGATTTTTCATATCTTCCATGGAGCTTTGAATGCATGAAAAGATACACTACAGAGAAACGCTAAATGTAAGGGGTGTATACAAGCATTTAGTAATTTCTCTTCCTTACTTATACATGGAAGGATGCACACTGGAGAGAAGCCATATGAATGTAAGAATTGTGGGAAAGCCTTCACATCTGCCAAGAACCTTCAAAATCGTGGAAGGACAGACACCAGAGAGAAACCATGTGAATGCAAGCAATGTGGCAAAGCTTTCATTTGTTCCGGTTCGTGTCAGCGACATGAAGAGATACATTCTGTTAATATGCATTCAATTATCCCCATTCCTTTGAAACATAGAAAAAGAGTAGGGAAAGGACCTGTGAGATAATTTATTTCTGAGTTGAGAAGAGCTACCGGTGAATGGACAATTAAATCTGGATGTATTTAGATATTTAGATGGTTCTGATACAATTCATCTATAGCCAATCTTTTTTTTTTTAATTTTTTCATTTTTTAGATGGAGTCTTGCTCTGTTGCCCATGCTGGAGTGCAGTGGCATGATTTCAGCTCACTGCAACCTCTGCCTCCCGGGTTCAAGCAATTCTGCCTCAGCCTCCCAAGTAGCTGGGATTACAGGCAACCGCCATCACACCTGGCTAATTTTAGAGATGGGGTTTCACCATGTTGGCCAGGCTGGTCTCAAACTCCTGATCTCAAGTGATCCACCCACCTCGGCTTCCCAAAGTGCTGGAATTATAGGTGTGAGCCACTGTACCCTGCCACTTACAGCCAATCTTAATGAGATTTCATAGGCACAGACAGGGAAGGTGTCAGTCACATATTAGAGGCACCACACAGGGAGAGCAGTGTGTGGCCACCTGCTTCAGCCCATTTTTTCTGATTCTCTTGCTTGCAAATTAAGAGTATTCTCCAAATCCTTGACTTTCCTTTTCTCAGAGTCGTAGTTCTCCAGAGATGTTGCCAGATGATTCACATTAAAGGTACATTTCCAGTTGGCTTTTTTATTTCAAATATTAGTAAATGATCACCAGAGAACTAATTCAAACTGTCATGGTTGGAAATACTCTGATGGTCAACTCCCTAATCTATAGAGTGAGTTAAGGTCTATACTCTTTTGCAAGCATTGTTCTAGTGGCAGTGACCCTGTTCATGATTCAGCCTGACATTTACTATGCTTCCCTGAAAACCAACTAGATGGGAGCTTGTTTCTCTCCTGCATTGTGTAGTGACTGGTGCCACCCAGGACTTTCATGTGAGAAAAAGCACCTTGCTCTTAATCTGGGAATTTTGAGTGTTTTTTGTAATGCCTCAGTTTATTCTTATTTATGGTTGATTATATGTGATTAAGAACACTTGCTATTTATGTCTGATCCCACAAAATCAGCACTCACTTTATTTGCAAAGCACCAAATTTTATGTAAGAGGTGTAGTAATTGGGAATGTGAACCTAAGTTATAAGTTACATTCTTTCTCTTTATTTACATGTCTCCCTTTCTATAGGCCTCTTCCCCCGCCGTCCCCGCACCTTTTTGAGACAGTCTCTGTCACTAGACAGTCTCTGTGCACCAGACTTATTGCACAGTGGCGCAATCTCAGCTCACTGCAACCTCCGACTCCCTGGTTCAAGCAATTCTCCTGCCTCAGCCTCCTGAGTAGCTGGGATTACAGGCATGTACCACCACGCCCAGCTAATTTTTGTATATTTAGTAGAGAAAAGGTTTCACCATGTTGGCCAGGAGGGTCTCGATCTCCTGACCTCATGATCTGCCCACCTTGGCCTCCCAAAGTGCTGGGCTTACAGGTGTAAGCCACCGTGCCTGGCCTCTACAGGCCTCTTAAACCTTTTACTCAAATCAGACCCTGGTCAAAGTAATACAAAAAAGTTAAATACAAAAATTGTGGTAACTCCAAAAGGTGGAATGTAACTCATTGAGAACTACTCCAATAAGTAAACTCAGGTATTAAACACGTACAGGAAGGAGACCTGTTGCCACTGGTGAATTGTTCATAGCTTTCACTCTCCTCATGGGTATTCATTTTTAAAGAAAGTCTCCCTCTGTCACCCAGATTGGAGTGCAGTGGTGCAATCATAGCTCACTGTAGCCTTGAACTCTTGGGCTCCTCCAGCCTCAGCCTTCTGAGTAGCTGGGACCACAGGTGCTCACAACCACACTTGGCTAATTTTTGTATTATTGGAAGAGATGAGGTTTTGCCATGTGACCCAGGCTGGTCTTGAACTCCTGTGCTCAAGCAGTCTTCCTGTTGTGGCCTCCCAAAGTGCTGGGATTATAGGTGTGAAGCATTGTGCCTGGCCCTGCCAGCCTCTTCAGTAGTTGGAAGTACAGGTACAGGCCACCTCGGCCAGCTAATTTTTTAAATTATTTAAAAATTTGTCTTTTAATAGCTTTTGTAGACAGTCTTACTCTGTCACACAGGCTGGTGTGCAGTGGCGGGATCATGGCTCACTGCAGCCTTGACCTCCCTGGGCTCAGGTGATCTTCCTATCTCAGTCTCCCAAGTGGCTAGGACTACAGGCATGTGACACCATACCCAGATAATGTTTGTATTTTTTGTAGAGATGGGGTTTTACCTTGTTCAGGCTGGTCTTGAACTCTGGGTTGTTAGCAATCCTCCCACCTTGGCATCCTGTAGTGCTGGAATTACAGGCTTGAGCCATGGCACTTGGCCTCACAGGTAGTTGTTGAAAGGCCTGGCCTGCCAACGGTTCGAGTGGCCTCTCCCCCCACCCATCCACTGTCCCTCCCTTCGGGTACCACTGTCAATTTGCAGGGGGTAACAGAGGCTAAGGCCAGTATGGAGGCTGCAGAAGGAGGGAAATGGAGCTCCCATGGGTGCTTCCTGGGCAGCCCAACCTATTCTGCAAGTGGCCTCCAGCTGCTCGGAGTAGCTCCAGAAGTGTGGATTCTGATAAGCTGCAGAGCCCTGAAAAGCAGGAGACTCATGTGCAGATGCCCTTGGCAGGGTGCTGTCCCTTCTGTGGTTGGACCCCTGGAGCCTGGGGCCATATTCAGGAACAGTGTTTTGGTTCTGACATGCAGAGGGTCCCTGGGGTCAGACGGTTATCTGTATATATGAAGAAAATCTGTGAAGGTCAGGTTCAGAGACAGAATTGTTTGGACCTCACCTGGAGAAACCATTTATGAAGCTGACTGTTTAGCTCAGAAGCTTAAGAGTGTCACCTGGTAAGAGTTTCCTGCTGGTGAATGTGAAGGTCTGGAAGGAGGGAGCGTTTCCACACTGTGAGGAGGGGATGGGGGCTATGAGAGAAAGCCTTGGCCATGTCTCATCCCCAGTTGCCGCCCCCTGAAGAACACTTGCCTCTCCCTCCTGGTCCAATCATGCCTGGCCTGATCTTGGTTCCCCTCGGGCTCTGAGGTGACAAGATTGCTCCGCTGGACACTGAGTCTGGAATTCCCAGTACACACTAGTAACCCCAATGGAGACCAAAGGAGCAGGAACAACCCTTTGAGTAAGGAAAAAGATAGTGCCCTGTCTAAAAATCGGGATCAAATTTCACTAAAATGAAAATATCCAATGACCAAGTTGCAGGGAGGGAGCTGGCCCTTAGATGGTAGCTAGAACCCCTCCCGCTCTGCAGGTCCAGTTACCCAGGGCTTCTACTGTCACTTATGGATGAGGGAATGGGGGCCTGGACCCCTGTCCAATCAGGAGCGCTGGGGCGGGGCCCTGCCAACTGTCCATCCTGGGAAGATGGGGATGCATTCCCGCTCTTACCTTGGTGACCCTGCCACTGAGGTTGGGATCCAGTCTTTCCCGCTGTGAAAGGGAGCAGGTCCCTACGCCACAACTTCTGTCGTTTTGTCGCCTGCATTGTGACCTGCACTAGTCACGGGAGCCCTAGAGAAGAAGCCAGGACACCTGGAAGCCTGGAAATGGTGAGTGTTCGGGGCCAGCTACCCGAGACCTGGCAGGGGCTGGTTGGAAACGGCCGGAACCGGCTGTGACGGGATCCCAGGTCCCCTGCAGGCAACTTGGGGGTTTGGGACCCAAGTTCTGGCACAGCTCGGCCACAAGGTGGGGTTGGTCCAGCAGCCGGGACCCTGGCCGTCCCGTCCCGTCCCAGCCTGGCGACTGCGGCCCCAGAGCCCTCTCTGGGCAGCTCCGCACCCGCAACCTCGCGTCTTCCCAGATTGTGCGGGGGCCACACTTGATATAAGGAGAGTTCTGCCTTGGGTGTAGGGTTCGTGTGGGAGAAACTGCGGTCCGTGGGGTCCCCAGTACTTTTTTTTCCTATTAAAAATTAAACTGGGCCGGGCACGGTGGCTCAGGCCTGTAATCCCAGCACTTTGGGAGGCTGAGGCGGGTGAATCACGAGGTCAGGAGATCCAGACCATCCTGGCTAACACGGTGAAACCCCGTCTCTACTAAAAATACAAAAAATTAGCCGGGTGTGGTGGCGGGCGCCTGTAGTCCCAGCTACTGGGAGGCTGAGGCAGGAGAATGGCGTGAACCCGGGAGGCGGAGCTTGCAGTGAGCCGAGATCACACCACTGCACTCCAGCCTGGGCAACACAGCGAGACTCCGTCTCATAAAAAAAAAAAAAAAAAAAAAAAAAAAGGAGCTTCTGGGTTGCTGAATACATCGCAAGGCTGGGATGGTGGTACGCCCAGAGACAGCAGGGAGGCTCTATCCCCCAACTCCACATCTTGCTCTATCATTCTCATCATCTGGCTGTTCATCTATATCCTTTGTAATGTCCTTTATATTATATAGGTAAACAACAACAAAAAAAATTAAACGGAGGCACTGTTAAAAATTAAACAGTTTGAGCATATGGCAATTTATGAATGAGAATCACCCAGTCATGGTTTGTAGTTACCAGAAAAATTTAGAAGAATTGCATTTTAGTTGTATTTCGCTTCCTTAGGTAGAACCTTAGTGCACTTACAAACACTTCGGTCCAATTGCTGCTTTTGATTTCTTTACATTGCCCATGGGGACTGGTTTCTCCCTGCATTTTCCTCATGTATGGGATGCAGGGTCTCAAATCCTCAACCCTGTGACCCTAGCCTAACTCTTGCAGTAATGTTAGGAAAATTTCAATTTCTTTGCCAAATCTCCAAACATTAACTCTTTTTCTCCAATTCACAGTATTATCAACGATTTGTTCTTTATTATGGAGTAGAAACAACAGAGGTATCATAGTCAGACTCACTGCCTTGGAAAGACCTTTATCAAAACCAAAATCTGAAGTTCCTATTCAGCAGTACCCTATGGGGAATTGTTGGCTATGGTATACACTGTATTGTATTCAACTTCCTCTCAGAGTTTGTTTCTAATCTTTTTTTTTTTTTTTTTTTGAGACGGAGTTTCACTCTTGTTGCCCAGGCTGGAGTGCAGTGGCATGATCTCGGCTCACCGCTTCTGCCTCCCAGGTTCAAGCAATTCTCTTTCCTCAGCCTCCCGAGCAGCTGGGATTACAGGTATGCACCACCACGTACAGCTAATTTTGTATTTTCAGTAGACACGGGGTTTCTCCATGTTGAGGCTGGTCTCGAACTCCTAACCTCAGGTGATCTGCCCGCCTTGGCCTCCCAAAGTGCTGGGATTACAGGCGTGAGCCACCGTGCCCGGCTGTTTCTAATCTTTTTTTAAAGTAATTTTTTTGTTAACTAATGTCATAAATAAAAACATTCTAATCACAAATACATTTTTTTGTTATTGTTTTAAGAGAATGGGCTTTGCGGGCCAGGCACGGTGGCTCACGCCTCTAATCCCAGCACTTTTGGAGGCCGAGGCAGGTGGATCGGGAGTTCGAGACCAGGCTGACGAACATGGAGAAACCCCATTTCTATTAAAAATACAAAATTAGGCCAGGTGCAGTGGCTCACACCTGTAATCCCAGCACTTTGGGAGGCCAAGGTGGGCAGATCATGAGGTCAGGAGATCAAGACCATCCTGGCTAACACGGTGAAACCCTGTCTCTACTAAAAATTACAAAAACTTAGCCAGGAGTGGTGGCGGGCACCTATAGTCCCAGCTACTCGGGAGGCTGAGGCAGGAGAATGGTGTGAACCCGGGAGGAGAGCTTGCAGTGAGCCGAGATCGTGCCACTGCACTCCAGCCTGGGCGACAGAGCGAGACTCTGTCTCATAAATAAATACATACATACATACGTACATACATACATACATACATACATACAAAATTAGCTGGTGTGGTGATGCATGCCTGTTATCCCAGCTACTCAGGAGGCTGAGGCAGGAGAATCTCTTGAACCCAGGAGGCGGAGGTTGTGGTGAGCCAAGATTGTGCCATTGCACTCCAGCCTGGGCAACAAGAGCGAAACTCCATCTGGAAAAAAAAAAAAAAAGAAGAGAATGGGCTCTGTTGTGGCCCAGGCTGGAGTGCAGTGGTAGTCACTGGTGTCATCATGGTGCACTAAAGCCTGAAACTCCTGGGCTCAAGCCATCCTTCCACCTCAGCCTTCCAGGTAGCTCACACTACAGCTGCCAGCTACCATGCCTGGCTTGGAATTAAAGGAACTATTAATAATTGTAAAATTAGGGTTGGGCACAGTGGCTCATGCCAGTAATCCCAGCACTTTGGGAGGCCAAGGTGGGTGGATCATTTGAGGTCAGGAGTTGGAGACCAGCCTGGCCAACATGGTGAAACCCTGCCTCTACTAAAAATACAAAAATTAGCCGGGTGTGGTCGCATGCACCTGTAATCCTAGATACTTGGGAGGCTGAGGCAGGAGAATCACTTGAACCCGGGAGGTGGAGGTTGCAATGAGCCGAGATCATGCCATAGCACTCCAGCCTGGGCAACAGAGCAAGACTCCATTTCCAAAAAACTAAAAAAAAAAAAAAAAAAAAAAAAAAAAAAAAAATTGTAAAATTAGGATAAAAAATTAGTTTCCTTTAAAGACCAACGAATACCTTTTCTTCTATGTAGCCTAAGGTGATTTGTGAAAGTAGCTCACTATGACCCAGAATACCCCACAAAATTATGCAAACCAAGAGGTTTAAATCCTTATGTTCATGTTAAGAACTCCCATGGAAGTGCCCAGGCCATTAAGGATATGCTTATATGAAAAGCCACCAAGTATCTGAAAGATGTCCCCAACAGAAATGATGTATGCCATTCCATTCTTAGAAATGTGGAGTTGGTAGGTGTACCCAGGCTAAACATTGGGGCTGGACTCAGAGTTGGTGTCCCAAAAATAGTACTAAAATTTGCATTAAAATGTGGGGTCATGCTGAACTTAAAGGATGTGGATGTAGATTTTGTGATCATTGAGCACATCCCAGGGAACAAAGCGCCCATGATGGGCCACCTGACTTAACAGAGCCCATGGGCAATGGAACCCATACATGAACTTCCTCTGCCACATCCAGATGATCCTTAATGAAAAGAAACACATTGTACCTAAACTAAAAGAGGAGCAGAAAGAAAACAAACAAGAAAGATATCCCAGAAATAAATTCAGCCAAGAGGAAATGCAAACACAAGTTAAAAAAACAACCACAGGCTAGGCGCGGTGGCTCACGCCTGTAATCCCAGCACTTTGGGAGGCCGACGTAGGCGGATCACGAAGTCAGGAGTTCGAGACCAACCTGGTCAACATAGTGAAACCCCTTCTCTAGTAAAAATACAAAAAATTAGCCAGGCGTGGCGGTGCACGCCTCTCATTACAGCTACTCGGGAGGCTGAGGCAGGAGAATTGCTTGAACCCGGGAGGTGGAGTTTGCAGTGAGCCAAGATCATACCACTACACTCCAGCCTGGGTGACAGTGCGAGACTCTGACTCAAAAAGAAAGAAAAAAAACCAACCCTAAACCTTACAAAAATCAAAATCAAATACTGTATCAAATATCTATGGGCTGGGTGTGGTGGCTGATTACATGCCTGTAATCCTAGCACCTTGGGAGGCCGAGGCACGTAGAACACTTGAGGTCAGGAATTCAAGACCAGCCTGGCCAACATGGTGAAACCCCATCTCTACTAAAAATATGAAAATTAGCCAGGCATAGTGGCAGGCACATGTAATCCCAGCTACTCAGGAGGCTGAGGCATGAGAATTGCTTGAACCTGGGAGGCGGAGGATGCAGTGAGCCAAGATTGTCCCAGTGCACTCCAGCTAGGGCAACAGAGTGAGACTCTGTTAAAAAAAAAATCTTTCTATGATACCTCTTTGATAAAGTTGGCTGTGACAGACAAAATGCAGTTAGATATTGCTGACTGGCAGGTTCTGGGTCCATGTGTTACATGACACTTTTCCCTTTGTTTTATGTTTCTTTTTTTTTTTTTTTTTTTTTTTTTTTTTGAGATGGAGTCTCGCGCTGTCGCCCGGGCTGGAGTGCAGTGGCCGGATCTCAGCTCACTGCAAGCTCCACCTCCCGGGTTTACACCATCCTCCTGCCTCAGCCTCCCGAGTAGCTGGGACTACAGGCGCCTGCCACCTCGCCCGGCTATTTTTTTGTATTTTTTAGTAGAGACGGGGTTTCACTGTGTTAGCCAGGATGGTCTCGATCTCCTGACCTCGTGATCTGCCCGTCTCGGCCTCCCAAAGTGCTGGGATTACAGGCTTGAGCCACTGCGCCCGGCCTGTTTTACATTTCTTATTGCCTGGTGTTTACTTGTTAGTGAGATGGTAATAAAGAGATTCCGTTGGCCGGGCGCGGTGGCTTACGCCTGTAATCCCAGCACTTTGGGAGGCCAAGGCAGGTGGATCACCTGAGGTCAGGAGTTGGAGACCAGCCTGGCTAACATGGTGAATGAAACCCTGTCTCTACTAAAAATACAAAACAATTAGCCAGGCATGGTGGCATGCACCTGTAATCCCAGCTACTTGCGAAGCTGAGAAAGGAGAATCAACTGAACTGGGAGGCGGAGGTTGCAGTGAGCTGAGATCATGCCATTGCACTCCAGCCTGGGCGACAAGAGTGAAACCTCCTCTAAAAAAAACCACAAAACCAAAAACTTATGCTGGGATAAAAGTCACAATCAAGGACTGTCCTTGGGAAACCAAAATATATGGTTAGATAATTTTTTTTCTTTTTTCTCCTTTTTTTTTGTTTTTGAGACAGTCTCGTTCTGTCACCCAGGCTGGAGTGCAGTGGTGTGATCTTGGCTCACTGCTTACCTCTGCCTCCCAGGTTCAAGCAATTCTCCTGCTTCAGCTTCCTGAGTAGCTGGGACTACAGGTGTGTGCCACCACACCTGCTTAATTTTTGTATTTTTAGTAGCGACAGTGTTTCGCAATGTTGGCCAGGCTGCTCTCAAAAGTCCTGACCTCTGGTGATCGCCTACCTTGGCCTCCCAAAGTGCTGGGATTACAGGTGTGAGCCACCGCACCCAGTCCAGTCAGATAATTTCTGAGACAGTTTTGTACTTGTTATGAGGGTAGGTAATGTGGGAAAGGCATTACAGCAGCAGTCCCCAACCTTTCTGGCACCAGGGACCAGTTTTGTGGAAGAAAATTTTTTCACAGATAAGGGTGGGGAGATGTTTTTTGGATGAAACTGTTTCACCTCAGATCATCAGGGATTAGATTCTCATAAGGAGCACGCAACCTAGATCTCTCAAATGTGCAGTTCACAATAGGGTTCTCGCCCCTAAGAAACTCTAATACCATTGCTGCTCTGACAGGAGGCAGAGCTTAGGCAGTAACATTCACTCACTTCTGCTTACCTCCTGCTGTGTGGCCTAGTTCCTAACAGGCCATGGACAGGTACCCGTCTGTAGCCCCAGAGTTGGGGACACGTGAATTAGAGGACACTCAACTGGTGTTCAGTGCAGAATGGATGGCTTGTTTGCTGTGTGAGAAAATCCTCCACATATTTGGTCACAGAGGTATTGCATTGTGTGAATGCACAGGAAAAACATTTTGAGTTTTTCCACTCTTAGATCCCTGTTCAATTTTGAGAAATCCAGTCACGGCAGTGTGTGAATGTTAATGCTACCCTCACTACAAGAGGGAGCTTCACTGACGTTGCCTTTCTGGAAAATGGTTCAAAGGACTTTGTTGAAGTACTTTATTTATTTATTATTTATTTGTTTGTTTATTTTTGAGACAAGGTCTTGCTCTGTTGCCCAGGCTGGAGTGCAGTAGTGCAGTCTCAGCTTACTGCAATCTCCGCCTCCCAGGTTCAAACGATTCTCCTGCCTCAGCCTCCCGAGTAGCTGGCACTACAGGCACCCGCCACCAAGCCCGGCTAATGTTTTTTGTATTTTTAGTAGAGACGGGGTTTCACCATGTTAGCCAGGATGGTCTCGATCTCCTGCCCTCGTGATCCATCCGCCTTGGCCTCCCAAAATGCTGGGATAACAGGCGTGAGCCACCGCACCCGACCTACATGACTTAACTTTTTTACCTTGTTAAACAGAGAGCAATCAACCCTGTGAACCTTATGTTCCAGATTCTGACAAGTGTGTGGAAAAGATTCTATACACTAAATGAAATAGGAGTAATGGGTGAGAGAGTGTGCCCTTGAGTTTCAAGTTGGGGTCGGGGGGGAAAAAGAAGACAGTGTCTTGAGGTGGTGACATTTGTAATGAGATCTGAAATGATGTATTCGTATATGAAGTCCGGGGAGAGGATTCTGGAAAGATGGCAGAATAGGAAGTATCAAGCAGAAACTATAGAAAGCCATTTTTGTGAACTGAGTTCCTCTACTGGGCTCTCAGAAACCAGACCTACCCCAGTGATTAGGAAATTACACCTAGGCAATCGTCTTTGCCTCATACATTACAAAGAATGTTCAGTAAACAATGGCTTGAGAAATGAGCACAGTCCAATCTTTGGGTAACCCAGTGCAGAGATGTAAACAAAAGACTATCCTTGGCAAAGTTCTATGGTCACATGATGTTTGAGGCAGTTCTGCATATCATATGAGGGCCTTGTTGGAGTTCTTATGTATCTCTGCCAAGAGAGTACTGCACATGGCCGGGCGCGGTGGCTCAAGCCTGTAATCCCAGCACTTTGGGAGGCCGAGACGGGCGGATCACGAGGTCAAGAGATCGAGAGCATCCTGGCTAACACGGTGAAACCCCGTCTCTACTAAAAAAACTACCGGGTGAGGTGGCGGGCGCCTGTAGTCCCAGCTACTTGGGAGGCTGAGGCAGGAGAATGGCGTAAACCCAGGAGGCAGAGCTTGCAGTGAGCCGAGATCCGGCCACTGCACTCCAGCCTGGGCAACAGAGCGAGACTCCGTCTCAAAAAAAAAAAAAAAAAAAGAGAGGTCATTATTGCAACTTCTGTGCCATTTATTTATTTTGAGACACAGTCTTGTTCTTTCGCCAGGCTGGAGTGCAGTGGCACAATCTCAGCTCACTGCACTCTCTGCCTCCCGGGTTCAAGGGGTTCCTCTGCCTCAGCCTCCTGAGTAGCTGGGATTACAGGCATGTGCCACCACGCCTGGTTACTTTTTTGTATTTTAGTAGAGACGGGGTTTCACCATGTTGTCCAGGATGGTCTCAATCTCCTGACTTCATGATCCGCCCACCTCGGCCTCCCAAAGTGCTGGGATTACAGGCGTGAGCCACCGCACCCAGCCACTTCTGTGCCATTTAATTGTTCACCAGTTGCCACAGGTCTATCTGTGTACACCTGAGTTGCTTGAGTGGTTCTCAACAAATGAATTTAACTTTCATTGTGGTGTTGAATTTTTGTGTATACCTTTTATTAATTATTTTGACCGTGGGCTGACCAATATCATGAGTAAAAGATTTAAAAGGCCTAGAGGAGTCAGGCATGTTGGCTCATGCCTGTAATCCCAGCACTTTGGGAGGCCGAGGCAGACAGACAGATCACTTGAGGCCAGGAGTTTGAGACCAGTCTGGCCAACATGGTGAAACCCCAATTCTACAAAAAACACAAAAATTAACTGGGCATGGTGATGCTCGTCTGTAGTGCCAGCTACCTGGGAGGTTGTGACATGAGACTTACTTGAACCCGGAAGCAGAGGTTGCAGTGAGCTGAGGTCGTGCCACTGCAATTCAGCCTAGGCAACAGAGTGACACTCCATCTCAAAAAAAAAAAAAAAAAAAAAAAAAAGGCCTATAGGTAGGAAGCAAAATGTAAATAATGAGAAAAACATATATCTTAAGTTCACATTTGAAATATGTAATTTTAAGAAAATTTGGTGATGCTGCAAATAAACTGAGGATTGTAATTATAAAATTACAAGTTTTTCCTGAGAAAAAACACATTTTCAACCTAAGTACATTGATCTTAAAAGGATTTTTTCCTTTGCTTTTTGACCTTGCCTTGTGAAAAAGTGCAAAAATAAGACACGAATAGTTAAAATAAGAATTTTTGGGCAGGCATGGTGGCTCACGTCTGTAATCCCAGCACTTTGGGAGGCCAAGGCAGGTGGATCACATGAGGTCAGGAGTTTCAGACCAGCCTGGCCAACACGGTGAAACCCTGTCTCTACTAAAAATACAAAAAATTGGCTGGACGTGGTGGCTCAAGCCTGTAATCCCAGCACTTTGGGAGGCCGAGGCAGGCAGATCACGAGGTCAGGAGATGGAGACTATCCTGGCTAACACAGTGAGACCCCGTCTCTACTAAAAATACAAAAAAAATTAGCCGGGCGTGGTGGTGGGCACCTGTAGTCCCAGCTACTTGGGAGGCTGAGGCAGGAGAATCACTTGACCCCAGGAGGCAGAGGTTGCGGTGAGCCAAGATCACACCACTGTCCTCCAGCCTGGGTGACAGAGTGAGACTCTGTCTCAAAAAAAAAAAAAAAAAAAAAAAAGTCATGTCTCACAAATCAAGGTATTTTCCATATATCATCACACATAGTTAAGGTTTGGTCAGTCAGTGATTGCTTCTATGTCTGCTGGGACCTGGGATTTTTACTTTAGGGAGACTCAAATAAGCTTTTGTGAAGAGAAGCACCCATGACGCCTTAAAGGAAATGATTGGATTGTTCCATGCATGACTTTTCCATGATGTCATTAGCTTCACAGTATTAGCATAAGGGGGTTCCTGACAACTTTGCATCAACAGCATATTACCAGAGAAAGAAAGACTTGATTGGAATAGTGATGCTGACTTCGTTCCTTACTGGACAGGAAATTCAGTTTTCAAAAACATATTGGCACCATAGGACTCAAGGTGATTTTTTTTTTTTTTTGAGATGAAGTCTCACTCTGTCACCCAGGCTGGACTGCAGTGGCGCGATCTCAGCTCACTGCAAGCTCCGCCTCCCGGGTTTATGCCATTCTGCTGCCTCAGCCTCCTGAGTAGCTGGGACTATAGGCGCCCGCCACCACGCCCGGCTAGTTTTTTTGTATTTTTAGTAGAGACGGGGTTTCACTGTGTTAGCCAGGATGGTCTCGATCTCCTGACCTCGTGATCCGCCCACATCGGCCTCCCAAAGTGCAGGGATTACAGGCATGAGCCACCGCGCCCGGCCAATAAGCTTATTTCTAAAATACATGAACAAAAGTCTTTGTTGCCAGGAAACCACATTAGTGTTTTTAGTCAGGTATACTCATACAAAGTTAAAAATGAAGTGAGACATTACATTCAGTTGTGAATAACAGCAAACGCTTGAAGTTTCCTGATAAGAGCAAGGTGGCTCTTCTCACATAAAAGCCCTTGGTGAGACCAATCACTGCACAATGCAGCAGAGGAACAAGCTCCCATCTAGTTGGTTTAATCAAGAACAAGGTCACTATCCGTAGAAACAGCAATGCTTGCAACACAAAGTAGACCTCTTAAACCAACTCAATCTATAGAGGAGTTGGGCATCAGGGAGTATTTCCAGCCATAACAACATTTATTAGTTCTCTGGTAAACATTTTAACATTTCTTTATTTTTTTTAATTTTTTTTATTTTTTATTTTTATTTTTATTTTTTTTGAGACGGAGTCTTGCTCTGTAGCCCGGGCTGGAGTGCAGTGGCCGGATCTCAGCTCACTGCAAGCTCCGCCTCCCGGGTTTGCGCCATTCTCCTGCCTCAGCCTCCGGAGTAGCTGGGACTACAGGCGCCCGCCACCTTGCCCGGCTAGTTTTTTGTATTTTTAGTAGAGACGGGGTTTCACCGTGTTAGCCAGGATGGTCTCGATCTCCTGACCTCGTGATCCGCCCATCTCGGCCTCCCAAAGTGCTGGGATTACAGGCTTGAGCCACCGCGCCCGGCCCATTTTAACATTTCTGAAGAAATAGCAAAGTGGGCATGTATCTTTAATGTGGAGCACCTGGGGACATCTCTGGAGACCTATAGCTCTGAGGAACAGAGACAAGTGATTTGGGGGATACTCTCGATTAACAAGTGAAAGAATCAGGAAAATGGGCTGGAAGCAGGTAGCCACACACCTCTCTCCCTGTGTGGTGCCTCTAATATGTGACTGATGCCTTCCTTTTCTGTGCCTTTGAAATCTCATGCAAGATTGGCTATAGGTGAATTGTATTACGGAACCATCCAAGTCCTTCTAGATGTTATTGTCCTTTTGCAGGTCTCTCTTCTCAATTCAAAAGGCAGTTATCCAGAGGTCCTTTCACCACTCTCTTTTCTCGTGTTTCAAAGGCAGTGGGACAACAGAAAGCTTCTCCTATTTCTTCCACTAACATGATTTCTCATATATTAATGGTATGAGTTCTTTCATGTTCTCGACATGAACTGGCACGAATAAAGGCTTTGCCACAGTGCTTGCATTGATAGGGTTTCTCTCCAGTGTGAGTCCTTTCATGATACCGAATGTAATTGGAAATAAAGGCCTTACCACAGTGCTTACATTGATAGGGTTTCTCTCCAGTGTGAGTCCTTTCATGATATCGAATGGAACTGGAACAAGTGAAGGCTTTGCCACAGACCTTACACACATATGGCTTATCTCCAGTGTGTGTCCTTTCATGTATATGCAAGGAAGAGAAATACCTGAATGCTTTTCCGCATTGCTTACATTCATGGGGCTTCTCTCCAGTGTGCGTCCTTTCATGTATATGCAAGGAAGAAAAATACTTGAATACTTTTCCACATTCCTTACATTCATGGGGCTTCTCTCCACTGTGCATCCTTTCATGAATTTGAAGTTGTGAAGCACATCTAAAGCCTCTACCGCACTGCTTACATCCATACGGTTTATCACCAGTGTGTGTCTTTTCATGCCTTTGAAGGTCTGAGGTACATCTGAAGGCTTTACCACATTGCCTACATTCATAGGGTTTCTCTCCAGTGTGAGTCCTTCCATGCTTTTGAAGGTGTGAGCCACATCTAAAGGCTTTCCCACATTGCTTACATTCATAGGGTTTCTCTCCAGTGTGAGTCATCTTATGATACTGAATGGAACTGAAAGAAATGAAGACTTTCCCACATTGCTTACACTCGTAGGGTTTTTCTCCAGCATGAGACCTTTTATGTCTACGAATTTCACTAGGAAAACTGAATGCATTCCCACATTCCTTACATGCATCGGCTTTCACTCCTGTGTGAGTTCTTTCATGTATTGGAAGGGTAGTGGAACGAGTAAAGGCCTTACCACACTGTTTACACTCATATGGTTTCACAGCAGTGTGAATTCGTTCATGGATAAGACATAAACTGAGAAAAAAGAAAGTGTTCCCACAAAACTTACATTTATAAGGTCCATCTTCATGGTGCATCACCTTGTGTCTTTGAATGCATGAATGGGAAATGAAGGTTTCCACACATTCTTTACCATCATAGGGTTTCTCTTTAGTGCAAGCTTCATCATGTGATTGAAAGGAGTCAAGATAACTGAAGGCTTTCTTACATTCCTTATTTCTATATGGATTCTCTCCATATTCCTGATACTCAGAAGACTTGTGTCCAGTGTCAGCTCTGATGTGCCTATTAAGAGATGAGTGACCCATGCCAACTTCTCCACACACAATGCTTTCACACGGTATTACTTCAGGAAGAGTTTTCTTGTTCAGCATGTCATCTGCAATCTGGTTGAAGCTTTCTCCACAGTGATGACTTTCTTTGCTTTCAAAGAGTTTCTCTCTCATAAGACTTCAGTGAAAAATAAGAAGCATATTATTAACGGTTTGATTAAAAGTGACGTATAGGGCCGGGCACAGTGGCTCACGCCTTTGAGAGGCTGAGGTGGGCGGATCACCTGAGGTCATGAGTTCGAGACCATCCTGGCCAACATGGTGAAACCCCGTCTCTACTAAAAATGCAAAAATTAGCCGGGCACAGTGGCAGGTGCCTGTAATCCCAGTTACTCGGGAGGCTGAGGTGGGAGAATTGCTTGAACCCCAGAGACAGAGGTTGCAGTGAGCTGAGATAGTGCCATTGTGCTCCAGCCTGGGTGACAAGCGCAAAACTCTGTCTCAAAAAAAAAAAAAAAAAAAAAGCGATCTATATTGGCTGGGTGCAGTGTGTCACACCTGTAATCCCAGCACTATGGGAGGCTGAGGCGGGCAGATGGCTTGAGGCCAGGAGTTTGAGATCATCCTGGCCAACATGGCAAAACCCTGTCTCTACTAAAAATACAAAAATTGGCTGGGTGTGACGGCATGCGCTTGTAATCCCAACTACTTGGGATGCTAAGGCACAAGAATACCTCGAACCCAAGCAGTGGCAGCTGCAGTGAGCTGAAACCACACCACTCCACTCCAGCCTGGGAGACAGAGCGAGACTCTTGTCTCAAAAAAGAAGAAAAAAATCATGATTTATATTCATTAACAAGTATTGCACTTGCATTTTTAACACTGCCCGGCAAAGTGTCAGCTTTCTGCTCTGTCTGAATTGTTTGAATATTAATGAACCATATGCTCTGCAAGATGGTCTGGGTATATATATTTTTTGAAAATTAGTTTTTCTATGGGGCTTCATAATCCTATCTTCAAGTAAACTATTTTACAAATACTAAACGTGTGTGTCTTTTTTTTTGAGCTGGGGTCACAACTCACCCTGTTGTCCAAATTGGAGTGCAGTGATACCATCATGGCTCACTGCAGCCTCAACCTCCTGGCCTCCAGCAATCCTTTGGTCTGAACGCCCCAAAGGACTGGGATTTTGGGTATGAGCAACAGTGCCCAGCCCAGCCTATGTTACATTTAAACATATGTTTTTAGGAAAACGTTTTTTTTTTTTTTTTTTTTTGAGACGGAGTCTCGCTCTGTCGCCCAGGCTGGAGTGCAATGGCCGGATCTCAGCTCACTACAAGCTCCGCCTCCCGAGTAGCTGGGACTACAGGCGCTCGCCACCTCGCCCGGCTAGTTTTTTGTATTTTTTAGTAGAGAGGGGGTTTCACCGTGTTAGCCAGGATGGTCTCGATCTCCTGACCTCATGATCCGCCCGTCTCGGCCTCCCAAAGTGCTGGGATTACAGGCTTGAGCCACTGCGCCCGGCCGGAAAACTTTCTATGAATACATAAATTTGATACTGGGTTTATTTCTTTTGCTTTTTTTTTTTTTTTTTTTTTTTTGAGATGGAGTCTCACTCTATCGTCCAGGCTTGAGTACAGTGGCGTGATCTCGGCTCACTGCAAGCTCCGCCTCCTGGGTTCACGCCATTCTCCTGCCTCAGCCTCCTGAGTAGCTGGGACTACAGGCGCCTGCCACCACGCCTGGGTAATTTTTGTATTTTTATTTTTATTTTTATTTTTTATTTATTTATTTATTTTTGAGACGGAGTCTTGCTCTGTCGCCCAGGCTGGAGTGCAGTGGCTGGATCTCAGCTCACTGCAAGCTCCGCCTCCCGGGTTCACGCCATTCTCCTGCCTCAGCCTCCCGAGTAGCTGGGACTACAGGCGCCTGCCACCTCGCCCGGCTAGTTTTTTGTAGTTTTAGTAGAGACGGGGTTTCGCCGTGTTAGCCAGGTTGGTCTTGATCTTGTGACCTCATGATCCGCCCGTCTCGGCCTCCCAAAGTGCTGGGATTACAGGCTTGAGCCACTGCGCCCGGCAATTTTTGTATTTTTAGTAGAGGCGGGGTTTCACCGTGTTAGCCAGGATGGTCTCGATCTCCTGACCTCGTGATCCACCTGCCTTGGCCTCCCAAAGTGCTGGGATTACAGGTGTGAGCCACCACACTCGGCTCTTTTGCTTCTTTTTAATATTTTCTCACATTTTAAGATTTTCTAGAGGCATTGTCTTGTCTTGTGAGACAAAATTACCTTAGATTTCTCCTGGGATTTTTGTACTTATCTTCCATGTTCTGAATTTTCCATGTTTTTCCTAAAACACAGACCCAGAGAAAACACAGATCCAGAATTAGTATGAATTTATTTTAAAATAATTAGATTCTGTATTCATGGTACATGGTAGCCATGTCTGATTTATTCATCAAAGTATTTTCTGTCCATGTTCCAAATCAATGAACAGCATTGATGAGCTAGAAACATTTGTTCTCTAATTCACTGGGAAGTAATATTGTCATTCTTACCTACAGAGGTCAGGTTCTTGAAGGTTTCCTGCATAACATCCCTGTAGAGATTCTTCTGGGAAGGATCCAGCAAAGCCCACTCATCCTGGGTGAAGCTCACAGCCACATCCTCGAAGGCCACAGAATCCTGAAACATCTCACACATGTAAAGGAGGACAGGTAAGACTAACAGCCCTGGAGGCTTATTCTTTATTCCTAAGAAGTTCCCATGATACTGTGGACTCCAAACATTTATCCCATGACTTGGTCATCACAACTTTTACTTTCTGTCTATACTCATGTTCTCCCACAAACCAAGCCTTTTTTTGTTAAGAGAGAGGGTCTTCGGCCAGGCGTGGTGGCTCACGCCTGTAATCCCAGCACTCTGGGAGGCTGAGGCAGGCAGATCACCTGAGGTCAGGAGTTTGAGACCAGCCTGGCCAACATAGAGAAACCCCGTCTCTACTAAAAATATAAAAATCAGCCAGGCATGGTGGTGGGCGCCTGTAGTCCCAGCTACTTGGGAGGCTGAGGTAGGAGAAGGGCTTGAACCCAGGAGGTAGAGGTTGCAGTGGGCCGAGACTGCGTCACCGCACTCCAGCCTAGGCAACAAAGCAAGACTCCATCTCAAAAAATAATAATAATAAAATGAATAGGCCAGGCGCAGTGGCTCACCTGTAATCCCAGCACTTTAGGAGGCCGAGGCGGGTGGATCACCTGAGGTCGGGAGTTCGAGACCAACCTGACCAACATGGAGAAACCCTGTCTCTATTAAAAAAAAAAACAGGCCGGGCGCGGTGGCTCAAGCCTGTAATCCCAGCACTTTGGGAGGCCGAGACGGGCGGATCACGAGGTCAGGAGATCGAAACCATCCTGGCTAACACGGTGAAACCTCGTCTCTATTAAGAAATACAAAAAAAACTAGCCGGGCAAGGTGGCGGGCGCCTGTAGTCCCAGCTACTCGGGAGGCTGAGGCCGGAGAATGGTGTGAACCCGGGAGGCGGAGCTTGCAGTGAGCTGAGATCCGGCCACTGCACTCCAGCCTGGGCGACAGAGCGAGACTCCGTCTCAAAAAAAAAAAAAAAAAAAAAAAAAACACAGTTAGCTGGGCATGGTGGCACATGCCTGTAATCCCAGCTACTTGGGAGGCTGAGGCAGGAGAATCACTTGAACCCGGGAGGTGGAGGTTGCAGTGAGCTGAGATTGCACCATTGCACTACAGCCTGGGCAACAAGAGCGAAACTCTGTCTTGAAAAAACTAATAATAAAATAAAATAAATAAAATCTATACTAATCAAGAGAAAATGACTAATAGAAAACAGCAGATTCTGAAAACAGTGAAACCATGACAAAGCAGGTATCACCAGCCAATTATGCAAGTGGTCCTCACTTAACAGGGACAAGGACAGATGGTTATCTACAGGAGAACAAACAATCTTTGGCCCATCATCTCCACATGAATTACTTCTAGAGTTGCCTGTTATCGTGAGTTCTTATGTTACCTTACCATGCATTTTCATTATGGGTTTCACTTTCTTATAACGGAAGAAACCTGCACTCAAGTCGGGTGTAGTGGCTCACAC